>NC_090440.1:1479630776-1479944946 GCF_031143425.1 Pleurodeles waltl
CTGTGCTGTCTAGCAAAATCAGTGCCCACTTCCTATTCTTCATTAAGGCTCTCAACATGCGTGGCATTTCAGGACAAAATAGCTGCCACCTTTTTCTTTTTAAAATGTTGTTTCTGTTGGGGAGGTTTCTCTTCCTTTTTTATGGAAGGTTCAGAGGAACGTTGTGATTCTATTCTTGATTTCACATATTCGTTTTGTTGTTCGGAATGCCCACTTCTCTCCCTTTGCTTATCTGGTGAGTCCTGAAAGGAATGAGATTAGCGTGTATCAGTATATTGATGTCTAATGGGAGTTTTCAAACTTTCTATAGTTCCTTTTTTATTGTATCTTTTCTCAGAGGTCTCAGAACAAGGATATTCTCCTCTCTGTTTTATATTATCTTTATTTTGTTTTAGTTCATCCCAGAATTTTTTAGAATCCTCCATTGCTTGCTTGGTAGAATCCTTATTGTATTTACCTTGTAGTTGTGGTTTATTCGATCTGGCTCCCAAACTAGCCTTGTCTATACTAGAATAGGTCTCGGCAATAATCTTTGGCAGCTTGCGCTCCTGATCCTGTACTGGAACATCCCCTAGCTCCTGGCGGACCGCCAGAGCTACTGCTTTCCCTTTAATGATACTTAATATTATTAAGGATACTGTGGCAAAGTCGCCCATTAATTGCATCGTTAGATCTAGGGCCGGGGCATTCCCATATTTATCTTGAACTTGTTTCAACACTTCCAGAAGATTCGCAGGTGTCGTGTACCGTGTGCGGTAGTGTAGAGTGCAGAAAATAATGAAACCCATGTGGTGCAGTTATCCACTGAGGAAACCATTCCAAATCACAAACATGTTGTGAGAATTCTATGTTTATCTTGGGGTCCCGTTTGAAGAAACACTGCTTCCAAAGTGCTTATTTTTTTGTGCTAACCAAAACTGAATTTCTTCACATTTGGTGGGTACCTTACCCATGATCGAATGCACTATTGCAGGGTTAATGCCTGTCGCGCCATGTGTGGTGGCGCTGGAGCAGCCCTTGCTGGGCCAGTATTTAGTGTTTACATCATAGAATGTATTAAGCATCTATATACTTAAACAAAATCATTATACAGACAATGCACTTCTGCTTCTGCCAGGGTGTTAGCATTAGGGTGTGGTGTAATTGTGGCCAGCTGTGGCCATGTAGGACCTTCATTACTTAAAGGACCTAGTCTAACATTTTGTGCAATGTGTGGTAGAGTGCCATCAAGCCAATTTCTTGATAAGGTAGATGTATTTCTAAGTATGCATATGCTGTGTATTGTGCAGATGCATTAGCAGGAGTGTATTGATGAAAGGTGTACGTGTTCCAATCCACTGCTGGAAGAGTGATCCAAGAGTAAACAATTTCAGTTCTATATGCAGGATAAGCCTTAACTACAAATGTAACTGCTTCGCCCTCCTCCATGAAGCCATTATTTATTAAATGATTCTTGAGGGGGATTGCTGCAATTACAACCACTTGGGGTTCCTCCATAATTCAATATTTCAAAGTTGTATAGTTCAGAGATAGTGAAACCAACTGGGGATTTAATCCTTTTAAAGATTCAAACTTGAACAACCTACAGCGATATATAGGTGTTACTTATCTTAGCTGAGGATGATATCCCTAATACCACAGATGTCTCTGCTCCGCATAGGGTAATTAGGGTATCTTTACCATGTAATAAGACAGAGATACTTGGGAGACCCGTAATTCAGTGCCTGTCCCATGTTGGGCACCATGTCATAGAGACTCCTGTTATAGTAACAGGACTGCTGGATTTGGGCTGCAGCACCACCGAGCATGGGGGACTAAGTCTGATTCTGCACTATGTGACAGCTGTTGGCCTAACCCTTCCGGACAGCTAGCAGCACTCCACAAGTACCCAAGAGTAAGGGTGATTTGTGGCAGCCCTTCGCATGACATGTATATTTCTCAGGGAAACCACAGTGGAACAGATTTTATCCCTTTCTCTCAGTCACATTTGTCTCACCCACGCAAAGATAAACAGAAGCAGGACTAGTTTCAATACTTTTTACCAAATTAACTGCATTCTATGTAAACAAGCAGGTATTGTGACTATAAGTATGCTAGAACAGAGTAAGAGCACGGCAGTGACAAGGAAAGTGAAACATGGGAAAAGTCCGACCATACTGTCACAACAATCTATAATCCCTACCTGCACTACTAATATCCTATACAGGAGCATGACAGTGTAAGCCCTGATCTGCCCATCAGGCCGCTTGGAAGGAACATATCCCCCATACCTGTTTGTAGGTAAAGAAGAGGTCTGTTGGTCTACTGGGAGTCCTCCCACATGGAGGCAGAGAAGGCAATAGGTCTCAACAGAAACAACTAGGTGACTTGTAGTATGCAAAAGCAACTGGCTGGAATTGTCCTTGATCGTGTAGGGGCAGTGGGGTGTTTTATAATAAAACATCTGGTGTTCTGAGAAAACTGCCCTAACGTGGCAACACATATATTTCTGTGTATTAGAGTTGGGGACATGATGAATGCTTTGTGCTGGCAACAACTTGTAAACTTATCATACTGAGCCTTGAGTGACGCACAGAGTGAAATGAATAACAGAATTGTCCATTAAAGAACAACTGATAAAATAATAAAAACATCTCCACTAAAATGAAGCCTTTGCTAAAATAATAAGAATAATAAAATGTAATGTATCGGAGTGAAAGAGTACAAGCTGCAGGTCTAAACTAAAATAATGTGCCCATGTAATAGCTACGGTAACCCCCAAGACAATAACTCCAAGCACCCAAACTCAAGTCAGGGGATTCCTTGGCTTGACTGTGTACTACAGGAGGTTTGTGAAGGAGTATGGCACCATTGTGGCACCCCGAACAAAAATGACCTCCAAAAAGGAGCCAAAGAAGGTAAACTGGACAGTGAACTGTCAAAAGGCTTTTAACACTGTGATGCAAGCAATGTGCTTAGTATCCATTCTGAAAGCTCCAGATTATTCTAAGCAGTTCATCATGCAGATGCTTCTGAACATGGGATAGGAATGTACTATCCCAAACCAATGATAAGGGCCATGACCAACCTGTTGTTTTCATTAGCTGGAGGTTACTTCCTAGTATGCAGCAATGGAGTGCCATCCAGAGGGAAGCTTTTACTTTGGTCTGGTCCCTGAGGAAGTTTAGACTATATATGTTTGGTTCTCACTTCCTTGTTCTAACTGACCCCAGGCCTTTCAGATGACTAATGCAAATGAAAGATGAAACCCCCAAACTGTTGAGGTGGTCTTTCTCCCTACAGGGAATGGACTTTACAGTGGAGCACAGACCTGTGACTGACCATGCCAATGCAGGTGCCCTTTCCAGGTTTTTCCACTTAGCTGATGATGACTCTCCCTGGAAAGATTAGTCTCATTCTCTTTTATTTGAGGGTGTGTGTAGGAAAGTGCCCCTTTTTGACATGGTTAACCCCACTGATGCAATTTTGACAGGAAGTGCACTAGGTTCCTGCTATCCAGGTCCCCAGTGCCAGATCTCTTTCCCTAAAACTGTACAATTGTTCCCCAATTAGCAATACCTTTGGCGTCCCTAGTAAATTGTATCCCAGGTTCTTAGGGCATGGGTATTAAAAAGGCTTCCCAAGGGCAGTAGCATGTATTGTGCTACCCTCAGGGACCCCTCACCTATGTCCTGCAAACTGGTATTGCAGGCTTCATGTCTTGGTGCAGCTATAAGTGAAAACACAACTTCCCAGTAACACTGCATACAATATATGTAAGTCACTCCTACAGCAGGCCTTTCAGCCCTAAGACAGGGTGCATTATATTACACATAAGGACATATCTGCAAGGACAGATATGGCCCTGCTATGTCCCTCTCGATTCTTAGACATAGTAAGTGATCACGGAAGACATTTTTAGTACATGTGCTGGACACTGGTCAATACGAGTTCCCCATCTACTTGATGGCTTAGTTGGAAATATGGATGTTTGGTATCAAACATCTCATATTAATAAACCCTCACTGATTCCAGTGATGGATTTATTAATACACGCACTCAGAGGACACTCTAGAGGTGTCTCCTGAAAAACCTACCCACTACTAATGTGCTGGCTGACTGGTCTTAACCCACTGCCTTTGGTATGCAAATCTGGCCTCCCACAGTGGTGAGGAGATGCTGACCCCCTTGAACAGGTGGGAAAATTAGTAGTCAGATAGGCATGTCAACTTTCAGGTCTGTTCCACTCTTAAGGTGAGTCACCTGATGTGGACACAAAATTTGAAAGTCTGCCATCTTGGTGATGGCAGATCTAGGAACTGTGACAGGGTTTTGACCACAGGAAATGGTCATATAGGTGGCATAGTGACCGCAGCGGTGTATAGCCCATTGGCTACTACCCTACACTCCCCTAGCACCCTTTAATTCAGTATTTAGTGAAGCCTCTAGCACCAGAAAATTAGATCCTGCTGACCTAAAAGAAGAAGGATACTGAAGAGATGCAAAAGTAAGAACAGAAGACCGGCAACTGACCCTGTCAGTCTGTCTGCTGACTTTGACAATTGCAACAAAGATACCTTGTCCTGCAGCTGCTTGTGTCTCCAAAAGACTGGGAGTACTGCCAGTCTTCACCCAAAAACCAAGAATCCTGTGGAGTAGCAGAGCTGCTCCCCTGCATCTTGCAGTCACCCCAAGAAGAACTGAGAGAACCCCATATCACCAAAACCCAACACCGGACTACACCACTGCACCTGTTTCCCTAACTAGAATTGAATTATGCCAATGGTGCAAGCGTGATCCCCAGTCCCTCCAGAGATGAAGCCCACCTTGGGTTTGCCAATTGTGGACTTCCTGACAAGACCTGCAGGTTCTTTGTGGAGGCCCCCTTTTACCGCGAGTGACCCAGAGGCAAAGATACTACACATCAGGACACCTCTGCACCCAACCATCCCAGAACAAGGAGAAGAGGACCAAAGATGTCTCCACATCCCGAGCCTTGTGAGACCTGACCCCACTTATTTGTTCAGCTGGGCTGGACCCGCAGTCCCCACCTGTGCCTTTCCATCTGGCCATCCCAGAGCTGCCTGAAGTGACCTGTTGGTGTGGCCTAGGACCCTGCCCTATACTCAAATTAAGTCTGGAATATTAATCCTGTAAGTACCTGTTGAGTACCTGTTTGCAGCACATGTTTTTCCTTCATAGGTCAACATTGCAGCTTTAGAAAATTGCTGACTTTTTGAAACTGTAAGAGTTTCTCTTTCAAAACATACTTACCTGATTGTGATGATTTTGGTGCCTAATTTTATAAAGATACATGTTATTTTTATAAATTGGTGTGGTCCTTATTGAGTTGCGTGCATCATTTATTGACTATAGCAGATGTTTAGCATTCCTCACTCAGAAGCCCCAGGCTGCTTGACCACACTACTCCCTAAGAGAGCACCTTGAGATTGCTAGAGCAAACCCCTGTCTACCTAGAAGGAAATGCCTAGACTCTGAGCACAGTATAGGTCATTTTGGCATGCTATATAAAGAGTCAGCTTCTTACAAAGGAGTCACGTTAGAGGTGGACTTTGGTTGCTGGCTTTTGGCATGGCTCAAGTGCAGATAGGTGCTGATGGGCTTGCCTTTGGCACACATTTGGCATACCAGCTGCATACCTGCTGCATTCAGCTGCCATAAAGTTGGTCCTGGGAGGGGGGGAGAGCAAGTGTTAGTAGGCGGGGTTCTGGGGAATGGGAGTAGGAGACAGTGGGAAAAGAGGTGCATGGCTAGAAAGCGTGTAAGGAGCATCGAGGAGGTAGGGAGTTGCAGATGGGCAGGAGAAAAGAAAAACACGGGCACAGTACGCAGCACAAGGGCAAAAGCAGAGTCCAAAAAGACAAAAGGCAAAAAAGAGTGAAATGTAATCAGAAAAAGGCTGGCAAAAAACAAGAGATATGCTAAGTACATGGGCATGAAGAAAGAAAAGGCAAGAAAGAAAAAGGTGAACTGCACTCAGAAAAATACAGTAAGTAACAAGAGAAGGCAAAAATGGGCTCAATAAGAGACAAAAAGTCTAAAATTGTCTCACTAAGTGATAAAAGGCAGAAAAGACTAGGGAAATGCACTAAGAAATACTGGTAAGAGAAAGACAACACTGGCACAAAATGGGAGAAAAGAGGTGAAAAAGAATGTGTGAAAACTGTAAACAGCGAGAGAAAGCTAGAGGGAGAGCATGAGAAGGAGAGCCAGAGGATCGAGGCGCAGGACCTCAAGGTGCAAAATGTGAAAGATCCTTGACCAGTCAGAGGACTGCTCACAGGTAAGTCCTAGAGGGCTAGGGTTACCATCTGATTAGGACGGACACTGGTAGATTCTACAATATTCAAATTTTGCAGTGCCTTAAAATCTTCTGCAAAGTATCGAAATAGATATCCACACCTTATAAACATCCTTGTTACATATATTTTTTCTACAGAACTATATTACACCTGTTAAACGTGGGCATATGCCCAAATATCCACTGGCAGATAATCTTTTGTCAACGTAAGTGTATGAAATATTCTGGACACATCTGCAAGTTCAAGTCTTCTTTAATTCCACCAGCATGTTAAGCACAGCTTCCATAGGTCATCACTCCTCAACAGCCAGTCTCCATCTCCCCACATTCCGTTCTGTTGTACTCGTGGCACATGCAAGGCAGCACACAGAATACCTGAATGTCAAGGTTCCATGCAGCACTGAATAAGTTGCAACACTTCTAGAACAGTCTCCGTTATTGTGCGACCATGCCACTTGTTAGATTGTGCTTGTCATTTGAAAGAGGCCCTCACTGAGGGGATAAGTTGCTTTTGCAACACGCGTTTCAAATCCAGCCTCGGTGCGTGCTGCACTTTGGCCTAACGCTGCTTTCTGGTATATGTACTGCAACCCACCACTGCTCTCTGCCCTGACACATATGATTATGGTATTATTAGTGTTGTCATCAGTGATGTCATCAATGATGAGAACTGAGATATCATGAATGATATTATCAATGATGTCATTTAACATGTTATGTAGCATGCACAGTCATAAGCAATGCATTGGGTTGTGATCTATATTTAGCTCAGTAAAGTATGACTGGTGAATTCATTTTTTAAACATTAATGGTGGTGGGCAGTTATAGTTAGTATCAGGTTTTCACAGGAGTTGCTTTTTTGTTTTGCTAATAACGTTGAGACTGTTTGATGAATCTTCACAAATCTTTCCAAAAAAGTGCTACTTTTTGTTTAGTTTACACATGGAGTTTGGGGTGATCTGTCACCCACCATTCATACAAAAGAAAAGGAGTTCATAAAACACAAAATCCTCATGCATTTTCCATAGACAATATTGTCCCCTGAACGAATACTGCCTTTTGAGGGTTGATGGGGAGGGGGGTGTTACATGCCCTCTTCCCTTTATTTGAAAAAAAAGTGCCAGAGTTGGAGTCCCCGGGGACACTAGAGACTGTTTTGAACAGTGTTGAACAGAATTGCACCAAATTTGGCAGGAAACTACGGGGGTTATTACAACTTTGGAGGAGGTGTTAATCCGTCCCAAAAGTGACAGTAAAGTGACGGATATACCACCAGCCGTGTTACGAGTCCATTATATCCTATGGAACTCGTAATACGGCTGGTGGTATATCCGTCACTTTTGGGATGGATTAACACCACCTCCAAAGTTGTAATAACCCCCTATATCTTGATCCAGAAAGTTTCCTTTTCTTAATGTGATGTCAATTTGTTCAGTAGTCTTTGAGATAATAATGGTCAAAAATATCTGTGTAGCCGGATTGTTGGTTTTGAGTGACTCTCATGAGAGTCCCTCAAACCCGGTTTGAAAAAGTACAGTCTTCTGATTGTGTCAGGGGGCTTTTTTACATTTGGGCATCTTGCTCCTATGGGACCATGGCTTATATAGGAGCAAGGCTCTCATTGACTGCCAGGAACATGAAGAAAAAAATTGCTGGCAGCCATTGTAGGACTTGGGAACTTAATGCCTGATTTACATATTGGCAGAGAAGGTACTCCGTCACAATGACGAGGGAGTTCACTTCGCCGCCAATATAGTAGTTGGCGGATGGACCTTAACTTTGGTCATGACAGAAACTACTCTTTCTCTGTAGTGGCCATGGCTACATGTTTGCCCACCTAATTTAGATGAGTTGATATGTAGCCATTTTTACTGTTCCTCATCACCAGGTAAAACATGATGATAATGACAGTAAAATCATTCTAAGGTTCCCCTCACTATGGGAGAAACCTCTGATGGCGAGTGGAGCATTACTTTTCTTCTTTTCAAAAAGGAAATCCCTTTCAATTTTCTTTTTGAAAAGATAAAAAGAATACTGTTTGCTGCAGGGCTACACCCTTCTGATGCATCCCTGCAGCAAACAGTAAAATGCATTGATAAGAACCATTGCGATGGCAGTTCCTGGCAAATCCTTCATAAAGGACCGCCTGCGTCAGAGTCATTTATAAATTTGGTGGGTGGCCTCTCCTCCATGGGGGTGGAGTAATTTACTCCGTCCCCATGGCAGAATGCTGGGCTGTCCACCTAAACATAAATTAGGCTCTTTGTCCCCCGTAGTGAGTTGTAGGTGAAAAACAAATTGGGGGCAGCCCTGGGATACTTTGCCCCCAGGTCCTGTGGGAGGGTCCCAGAGGGGCTGCCCTTGGGACCACAATAATACATTTAAAAAGTCATAGTCCTGCAGAATTCCCACAAGACTGCGAATCTTAAAAAAAAGAAAATGCCTGTCAGTGTTTTCTCAATTAAATATTTGGGGAAGGCTCGTAAGGCTCAGGAAGAGGGGCTATACTCCCATATTATTAAAGCTTGGGCCTGGGCAATGGGGTTTCTGTTGAACATTGGGGCTCAGGGAAGTGGACCCTGTGCCCCTTCTCCTAAAATAACAGTTTTTGGCCCCAGGAGATGGGGTCCGCAGGGCGTCTTAAGGCTCAGCGACGGGGGGACAAGTGCCACCCTACCCTATAATTAGTGTATGGCCCAGGGGGATGAGGTTCCTGAAGCTCATTTGGGCTCATTAGGGCTTGGGGAGGGGGTTTACGTGCTGCATCCACTAATTTAAATTCTTTTTGCCCCAGGCAATGGGTTCCCCGGGGCCTCTACTGGCTGATTGAGGAGGGCTGCTTGTCCCCTCCCCTAATATTACATTTTTTGGGGCCATTTGGATAAGGTCCCTGGTGTCAATAGAGGCTTTGGGATGGGGGATGCGCACCACCTCCCCCTTTAAAAAAAAAAATGCCTAGGTGGATGGGGTCACTGGGGTCAATAGTGCTTTGGGGAGGGGGCCCAAGTGCTCCCTCACATTGAAAAAAAAGAAGTCCCCAGGGTATGGGAACCCTGAGCCAATAGTGTCTGGGGGGGGGGGAGACACATGCCTTTCCCCTTTATATGAAAATATGAAAAAAGTATTGGGAATAGAGTCCACAGGGGCACAAAAGGCTCAGGGAGGTGGACCACTTCAACCCCATCCCTTTTAAAAAAAAAAAAAAGCCCATTGGGGTTTAGGGAGGGGGGCACACAAACTACTCCATTCGGCAGGGAATTGGCTGCTCGTGGCTGGGGGTGTTTGTTGCAGGGTCTGTGCCATCACCACGCCATGCATGGCTGAAGATGTGGTTGGTTGCCTGCAAAGAGGTCCTGCAGTTAGCACGGGCTACAGCTATTATGTATTGTAATAAAATATTACTCTTTATAAAAAAAAAACTAGAAACTCACTGAAAAAAAAAAGGTTCAGTGATGTTATAGTTAAGTGAAAATGTCAGTGCCAACGTAATGTTTTAAACTAAAAAAAACATGGAAATACACCAGTTATCCAGTACTACATCAATCATGACATGTTCTATGACATCATTGATAACATCATTGCAGCATATGAAATGACATGTTTGATGACATAATTGTACATGGTGACTTATAGTTACTTTAGGGCAGGAGTTATAGTTACTAGAGATATCTACAAGCAACTGATGAATTTCAGTGTTTTTTGTGTTTGAAACATTATGTTGGCACTGAAATGTTGACCTTCCCATTATGTCACTTAAACCATTGTTTTTTTCAGTGAATAGACAGATAGATAGATAGCTAGCTATTAATTGTACCTCGCAACCTATTAAAAGGTAATTTAGTTCTAAGACACTTCAAGACTGGGCTGCCTTTCACAAATTGTTCTTCTTTAATCAAATTAAAGTTTTATATTATAAAATGGTATCAGCCTACTGTTGTGCTTACAGTTTCATCTCTGGAGAGCTCTAGGTGCGTAATTAAAGTCATTTTTAAGGCACCTACTCAATGTTCTGGCATCCTGTCCCTTGGAGTCAATTGATCCAAGCCAATTCAGTTAATCAAATGGTTTCTAGTCTAAAAGGATAAAGCTGTGTTCTCCGTTTTGTATGACTTACCAGCATCCAGCATATACATACATGACCGAAGAATACAAGATACCAATTATCTATTTGAAATAACATGTTCATTCACCCCTGCTTACGGTGTGTAACGGCTGTCAAGGGGGCAGCGTCAGCGCTTATAAGCGATCACGTGTAGGTAAGTATTTTGATGTGCAATGATGTGTAAAATGGCTTTCGGAGATGGGAAAGCCAGCTTGGTCGGCGTATAAACATACTTATTCTGCACGATTCAACAGAATTAATGCTTAACTCATTTGCATATTTGAGCAGAAGAACAACAGCTCCTAAAATGCTTAATGACATCAAAACAGCTGTGCTCAATTTAAGAGAAAACATTGGAGCATAACATGAAACCGGACTACAAACAAGCATAACCTAATTGGAAAAGGTGGACGGGTTTATATGGTATATTGCTTCTTCTAATCTTTTCATTACTTTATGGTATTAAACTGATTAATACATGTGAAAATATAAAGGGGTGTTTAGTGTGCAGAGTTTGCAAATGCAAAGTAATGCCAATGTCTTCAGTTCTATTGTAAAAGTACGTGGGTGTCTCTGTATTACTAAACGTTAATTGTGGAACCTCTTGCTATGTACAGTGCTCCGCTAGCATTTAGTCGTAGGTTTGCCTTTTATTTTTTAAAAACAAGGAAATACATTTGGAAAAATAAATGTAAAAAAAATTAGAAATATATTAAATACGAGTTGTAGGAAACTCTCAAAGGCCTTCTTCTCCAAATTTGTTTTCGAATACAGATGTTTATGGCTCAGTTTGTTGAACTCTGTTGAACTGCATGTTCGAATTCCTTAATGAGCAATCCAATTAGCTGTCTGGATTACGAAAATAAATAAACATTGGATCAGAAACCATTAAAAGCTTCCTGTTCTTCCTTACTGGATCTGCTACTGCAGCCTTCTAAAATAGTGAAGAATGTTCAAATCGATGTTCCTGCTGGCAGTGATGTGTACCATATGAGATAGTGTGCTCTCGCTTCATCAAAAACCACACCACCCAACAATCCGAGACTAACTGGTAATGCTGCCTCCTCCAAGAAAACTGACCAATTTATCGAACTAGAGCGCTGCTGAAGATGTTAAGTTCTGACAAAGCAATCATTAATAACTTGCACACTTCTGTGTCACTTGCATGTTAGGTGTAGTGCCATGTTTAAAGCTGCAGCGCTGGAGCACCACTCTGACTGTCCTGCACAATACCGGATGCATCCCGCATACGACACAGTAGTAATATACACAGTACCTACAAAGCATACTAGGCTTCGTACAGACACGCACACCCCTGCCATCCTTACAGTCCTCTGCTTCGCTGACATTCTTAAGTATGTCACTGTACAAATAAACACAAATAAACACCATCAGACATGTATCCCAGGCAGGTTACAGAAAGTTACAGACAGTTCAAAGGGACACACTAGAGTTATGAACACTCTTCATGGACCTGGCCCTTTTTGCAGGGTCATCCCCATAGCTTTTGCCTCCTTCCTCCTAATTTTTCTGACAAGTTTGTGTTGGCTTTGGGAATCTGTACACTTTACAACTTCTATCCAGTGCTAAAGTGCATATGCTCTCTGTGTAAAATTGAATTGGTGATTGGTTTATCCCTGATTGGCAGATTTAATTTTCTAGTAAGTCCCTGGTAAAGTGCACTAGAGGTGCCTAGGGCCTATAACTCAAAATCTACTAGTGGGCCTGGAGCACTGGTTGTGCCACGCACATGAGTAGCCCTGTAAACATGGCTCAGACCTGCCACTGTAGTGTGTGTGTGTGTGCAGCTTGAAAACTACCAATTCGACCTGGCACGTGTACCCACGTGCCAGGCCCAAACCTTCCCTTTTTGTACATGTAAGGCACCCCTAAGCTAGGTCCTAGGTAGGCCAATGGGCACAGTGCAGTGTCTGTTAAAGGTAGGACATGTACTGATGTGTTTTACATGTCCTAACAGTGAAATACTGCCAAATTGAGTTTTCACTCTTGCAAGGCTTATCTCTCTCATAGGTTAACATGGGAGCTGCCTTTAAACAGCTTTTAAGTGTAGTTTCTCTTTGGGAGCAGATAGAGATTTGGAGTGTGTGGTCTCTGAACTCACAATTTAAAAATACACCTTTTGGCAAAGTTGGCTTTTAAATTGTCAGTTTGAAAATGCCACTTTTAGAAAGTGGTCATTTTGTTGCTTAATCCTTTCTGTGACTCTGCCTGCTTGTGTATTCCCTGTCTGGGTCAGACTGATAGTTGGGATGTTTGTGAATCCCCTCTAGACAGTGACACAAAGGGGCCGGCTGTAGCCTGCATATCCTGATGAGTCTTCTGGGCTAGAATGGAGGTAGGAGTGGTCACTTACACCTGACTGTGCCTGCCCTCACATAATGCAGTCTCCACCCCCCCTGGTGTGAGTCAGAAGCCAGGCCTGGGGAATGCAGGATCTTGTGGACAACAGAGACTTTCCTTTGAGGTTTGACTACTTCAAAGGTAGAGAGGGCTATAAATAGTGGACCCAAAACTCCAGATTTTCAGATTACCAAGAGGAACCTTTGCCATGAAAAAGAGCTGAAGAGCTGGAGGAGGACTACTGCTCCTTTGCCTGTGACTGTGCTTTGCTGAGTTGGCCTGCAGTTGGCCTGCAGTTGCTGCTTCTGCCTGAAAGTGGACAAAGACTGGACTTTGTGGTATATTCCTGCTTGTGAATAATCTCCAAGGGCTTGGACTCAGCTTGCCTCCTGTTTTGAAGTCTCAGGGCCATCAAAGACTTCCTCTGCCAGCACCTGGACTCTCTGCTGAGATTCATGCCCTGCTGGTAAAAAAAAAGTCCAAAATCCAACCAAAGGACACTGTGTGAGAACAATTTTGGCGCACAACCTGCAACGCGGCGGTAAAAGCAAACGCTCGCAACTTAGTTTTTCCCATCACTGTGCAGCCGGATTTCACACACATCGTAGCGGGGCATCATAATCATCGTGAACATGTGCAGATCTGCGGTGCCCCATCTGGAAATTGATGCATCACTCTCCTGCAGGAGGGAAAAACGATGAATCACCTACCCAACCGGAGAAGAAATAATGCATGGCCTCACTTGCAAGTAAGGAATCAACGCATCGCTGACTTTTCCGATCCACGCTCGCCCGTGCTGCTTTATTTTTGACCGAAACCAAACACTTTGTGTAAAAACAAAGTTTCCATTGTTTTCTATGGAGTAAGACTGTTGTTACTTTAAAAATTCATAACTTTACTTGTGTATATTGGATTTTTGATGTTTTGGTCTTGTTTGATATAGATAAATATTGCTTATTTCTCTAAACAGTGAAGTGTTTTCACTGTACTACTGCGTGTGTTGGTACAATACTTTACACATTGTCTTTGAGATAAGCCTGACTGCTTGTGCCAAGCTACTAAGTGTGCATCACCATTGCCCTGACTAGAGTGAGGGTCCCTGCTTGGACAAAGTGCAAACTGACTGCCAACCACAGACCCCATTTCTAACACTTGTGATCAGGGGTGAGGTTAGAACTTGTATTTGTACCAGACATACTGTGATTAAATGTACACTACAGTTTTCAGTGCAGACCATTACGTGACCACATACTACTTGTTTTTGCTTTTAGTCTTTTTGGACTTTTTATGCGTCCATATTTTAACTTCTATTGGGACCTCTCTGTTCTTTTAGAAACTTTGCATTTGTGAGTGAACCTTACCAACATGTCTCAATCTGGAGATGCACCAGACGTGGCTACAAAGGCTGTTTTTGAGTTGGAGAAACTGGATGAGTAACAGTGGCTCAACTGAAGCAGTTTTGTAATGATCTTGCCTGCCCAATCAGGAGCTCTACCAGGAAGGAGGAGCCGCAAAAGGCATTGAGGGCATGGGTGGCAGCCAAGGAGGCTGGGGGCACACAGAGGAGGAGAATGAGGGTGAGGAGGTCCAGAGGGATTCAGGTGGTGTGGTGGATGTACCTGTACTGCCTGGGGGAGGGTCTCCAGAACAGGTAGCAGTATATCATCTAAGTGTCTGACTCCTGAGGAGTTGCAGAACAGACAGGCAGAGCGATTGCATCAGTTTGAGTTAGAGGAGCTTAAGTTGGGGATGGAGATGGAAGAGAGGAAGCTGGCCATTGAAAAGAAAAAAAAATGATCTTGGCTCATTAGCTTAGTTTAAGGGAGCTGGATCAGAGGAGCCAGTCTAGTAGAGACGGTGGCAGCAGTACCTCAGTGCAGCCTGAGAGGAGGGCACACATTCCTAAAGGTCTGGAGAAGGATCACAAGAGGGAGTATGGTATCTATCTGTGGTTCAAGGGGTATGAGTCTACTCTCCACATGAACATAATCCCTGAAGCACATTGCGGGAGGCGGGTCTGTGGAAGCACTTTGAGGTAGAGGGGAGAGACACTCCGATATCCTTAGGGGACCCTCCGGGACGTACCTACTCTATCATGAAGGACGCCCTACTCACAAGATATGGTCTCACCCATGAGAAGTAGAAGGACAAGTTTAGGTCCTACAAAAAGAAGGAATACCAAACCTGGTTGGAGGATGTTGACTCTTTTTGCATGTTAATGGATGGTTGGGTGAAGGGTAGTAAGGTAACAACTTATGAGGGGCTTTACAACTTAATTGCTTGGGAGCACTTGTACAGTCTTTGTTTTCCAGAGCTGCGCCAGCAACTAATTGACAGCAAGCTGACTGACCTCAGAAAACTTGCTAAGGAAGTGGACAGTTGGAAGAGCATCAGGGTCTAGAAGAGGTATGGGTCAGACCATGCCAACGGTGGCAGGGTACCCATCAGAAAAATTGGGGGGGGAGGGTAAACTCTGACTTGATGGGGGACAGTTTGCTCAATCACCCTTCCCAGTGTGGCATCTTGGGGTACTCTCCATGGCGGGGGTGCAGAACCCTGGGAGTAGGGGCAGGGAAGGGAGAGAGACACCTCTGATGCCAGTTCGATCCAAGGGTGCAGACCCTGGGTTGGCAGGCCAGGTTCAGGGTGTCCCCCTGACCTGGAGGCCAGGGCAGCTCCTAACAGTGCCCCTACCATGTTGTCTTCTGGGGGTACCGCTTCAGGCAGGAGGGTGCAAAGCCCCAAAAGGAGGGGCAGAGGGAGGGCTGCCTCACCCCTGCCCAGCCTCAGGGTGCAGACCCTGGGCAGGGGGACCAGTGCCAGGAAGCCATCCCTGCACTTGTGGGAGAATTGTGCAGGACTGCTCCCTCAAGCACCCTGACAATTCTGGAATTTGGGGGCACTCCAGTGGGGTACAGGACCACAGAAGGTGGAGTAGGATCCAACCTGAGGGTACAGCCCCAAATAGAGAGACCAGTTGCAGGTTAACATCCCTACACTGGTGGGGGAATTGTAAAGGGCTGCTTCTACAAGCACCATGACAATTCTGGACACTGGGGTGCCGCTACTAGGGAAAGGGTACAGAGCCCCAGAGGGGAGGACCAGTGTCAAGCAACCATCCCTGACCTGGTAGGAGGAAGAGTGGACAAACTATGCCAGACACCTGGGGCTACCGCCCCCACTCCCTGAAGTCACAGTGGTTAGAGAGCCCTGAAAGGCTTGGGGCCTGGCTCTTATCCCTGACAGCTGTCAGTGGGCACTGTGGCTTGCTGTCCCGGTGGACAGAGCTGCCCTGAGAGTATGGACAGAGGGATCCAACTGGGTTCAGGAGGGTGTAGAACTGGAACACACCCCTGCTTTTGCGGGCCTGGGTGAATGTTCTATTGCCCCAATCAGGGAAGTCCATTAAGGTATTGATTGGTCTCCCCTGGCTTTAGGCTGGTGGGGGATTGTGTTGGACCTGGCCCTTTTTGCAGGGCCATCCCCAAGGGTTTTGTCTCCTTTCCCCTAATTTTTCTGACCAGTTTTTGTTGGCTTTATGACTCTGGGCACTGAACCACTGCTTACCAGTGCTGAAGGGCATGTGCATTCTGTGTAAATTGTATTGGTGATTGATTTATAGCTGATTGGCATATTTGATTTACTAGTAAGTCCCTGGTAAAGTTCACTAGAAGAGCCCAGGGCCTGTAAATCAAATGCTACTAGGCACTGGTTGTTCCACCCACGCAAGTAGCCGTGTAAACATGGCTCAGACCTGCCACTGCAGTGTCTGTGTGTGCAGTTTTAAACTGCCAATTTGACCTACCTGCCAAGTGTATCCACTTACCAGGCCCAAACCTTCCCCTTTGGTACATGTAATGCACCTCTAAGCTAGGCCCAAGGTAGCTCAATTGACAGGGTGCAATGTATGTTAAAGGTGGGACATGCACTGATGGATTTTACATGTCCTACCAGTGAAATACTGCCAAATTCGGTTTTCATTGTTGCAAGGGGATGAACAGGGGTTATGTAAGTGTGTATCTCCATTGCCCTGAGTACAGTGATGGTCCCTGCTTGGACAGAGTGTAAACTGACTGCCAACCAGATACCCCATTTCAAACAACTCTATATGAATGACATAATACTATACTTGTAAGTTGGTGGTGTGTTCCCCACTCCATTTGCCAAGGACTTAATTTCTTTAAATAATTCATCTTATTATTTCATGTTTTGTTCATTTTGATCATACTTCAAATCTTATCTGACTCACGGTACAAAAAAGATATCTACCTATCTCAACATGCCATTTTCACCTGGGTCTTCTATTCAGAAACGTATGTGCAATGTTTTTGTTGCTGTTCGAAACTAGCTGGGAAGCTCAGAAGTCTATAGGTCAAAGGCAATTGTACATTACTGTTCTCAAGTTTGGCATTTACATATTTACATTATGTTAGAAATGGGGTCTTTGGTTGACAGTCAGGTTACCCCCTGTTCAAGCAAGGACCCTCACTCTAGTCAGGGTACAAGAGAATCACCCTCAGCTAACCCCTGCTTACCCCCTTGGTAGCTTGGCAGAGCAGTAGGCTTAACTTCAGAGCGCTAGGTGTAAAGTATTTGTACCAACACACACAGTAACTTCATGAAAACACTACAAAATGACACAGCACCGGTTTAGAACAATAGGAAATATTTATCTAAACAAAACAAGACCAAAACAACAAAAATGCTACATACATAAGTCAAGTTATGAATTTTTAAAGATTAAACTAAAAAATAGCGCTTAGAAACAAAAATGCTTCGATGAGATGTTAACATGGCGTCGTGACGGAGTCGTTCCAAACAAGCCGACACCAGCGGCGCCGGACACGGAGTCGTGTAGACCCCCAAGTAAAGTACCTTTGGTGAAGAGTGAAAACAAGCTGATGCGCGAAGTCGGGAATCGCGGCGTCTCTGCGAAACGTTGAATCCGTGCACTTCAAGCGGCGTCGGTCACGACGTGGTGCGGCGACTTCCACCGAGTCGCGGACTTCAGCGGGGCTGCAGCAGCGTCGGGCCTGTGAAGAGCGTCGCATTCCAGCGAAGGTCACGGCGTCAGGTGCAGGCGGAGTTACCGGATTCAGCAGCGGCGTCGGTCCGAAGTCGTCCGAAGTCGATTTCCTTGGATTCCACCAGCTTTCCTTTCAAGGGCCCAGGGACTGGATAGGGCACCACTTGTCGGGGCAGGAGTCTCTCCAGAGACTCCAGGTGCTGGCAGAGAGAAGTCTTTGCTGTCCCTGAGACTTCAAACAACAGGAGGCAAGCTCTAACTCAAGCCCTTGGAGATTTCTTCACAAGATGGAAGGCACACAAAGTCCAGTCTTTGCCCTCTTACTCTGGCAGAAGCAGCACTGCAGGAAAGCTCCACAAAGCACAGTCACAGGCAGGGCAGCACTTCTTCCTCAGCTATCAGCTCTTCTCCAGGCAGAGGTTCCTCTTGGTTCCAGAAGTGTTTCTCCAGTCTGTAGATTTGGGTGCCCTTCTTATACCCATTTTAGTCTTTGAAGTCACCTTTCTTCAAAGGGGACTCACACCTACTTGTGAAATCCTTCCTTGCCCAGGCAAGGCCTCAGACTCACAGCAGGGGGTTGGAGATGGCATTGTCAGAGGCAGGCACAGTCCTTTCAGATGAGAGTGACCACTCCACCCCTCCCTCCTAGCAGAGATGGCTAATCAGGAAATGCAGGTTACACTCCAGCCCCCTTTGTGTCACTGTCTAGTGCGAGGTGAAAAACAACCCAACTGTCAAACTGACCCAGACAGGGAATCCACAAACAAGGCAGAGTCACAGAATGGTTTAAGCAAGAAAATGCTCATTTTCAAACGCACAATCTTAAAATCAACTTTACTAAAAGATGTATTTTTTAATTGTGAGTTCAGGGACCCCAAACTCCACATGTCCATCTACTCTCTAGGGGAATCTACACTTTAATCATATTTAAAGGTAGCCCCCATATTATCCTATGAGAAAGACAGGCCTTGCAACAGTGAAAAACGAAATTGGCTGTATTTCACTGTCAGGATATATAAACCACATTACTATATTTCCTACCTTAGACATACACTGCACCCTGCCCTGGGGGCTACCTAGGGCCTACCTTAGGGGTGCCTTACATGTAAGAAAAGGGAAGGTTTAGGCCTGGCAAGTGGGTACACTTGCCAAGTCGAATTTACAGTGTAAAAATACACACACAGACACTGCAGTGGCAGGTCTGAGACATGATTACAGAGCTACTTATGTGGGTGGCACAACCAGTGCTGCAGGCCCACTAGTAGCATTTGATTTACAGGCCCTGGCACCTCTAGTGCACCTTACTAGGGACTTACTAGTAAATCAAATAGGCCAATCATGGATAAACCAATTACATACAATTTACACGGAGAGCATATGCACTTTAGCACTGGTTAGCAGTGGGAAAGTGCTCAGAGTTCAAAAGCCAACAGCGACAGGTCAGAAAAAAATAGGAGGCAGGAGGCAAAAAGATTCGGGATGACCCTGCATAAGCAAAAGTCCAACACATTACATCATTTCTTTCTATTTAATTTCACTTGTGTTTTAAAACAGGGGAATAATAAGTGGCTGGCTCAGATTCAGGCAGTATTTGATGAAGTGCCAGAGCCTTGATGACAATACATGCGTTTAAACTCCGCAAGGCTGTCTTCTTATCGTTTGGGTAACCACTGTGAATTTTTATATATTACCTAATTGTGGATTTTTAGACCTGGCAGCTTTTTGGTGTGTCGCCCCAGTCTTTTTTGGCTTCTGACCTACTGTTTTTATGGTTTACTGGACTCTGTTTTTGCTGGTGTAGTGTCTCTGTGCACTTTATCACTGCTGATCAGTGCGAGCGTGCAAGTGCTCCCTAGGTAAATTGTACTGTTGATTGGTTTATTCATGATTGGCATATTTGATTTACTGGTATGTCCCTAGTACAGTGCACCAGAGGTGCCAAGGGCCTGTAAATCAAATGCTACTAGTGGACTTGCAGCACTGGTTGTGCCACCCACATTAGTAGCCATATAAAGATGTCTCAGACATGTCACTGCAGTGTCTGTGAGTGCAGTTTAAACTGCCAATTTGACTTGGCAAGGCCTAAACCTTCCCTTTTTATGCATGTAATGCACCCCTACGGTAGTCCCTAGGTAGCCCCATGGGCAGGGTGCAGTGCATGTAAAAGATAGAACATGTACCCTGCCTATGCAAACTGTTAGGTTTTACATGTCCTAACAGTGACATACTGCCAAATTTGGGTTTGTCTGTGCACGGCCTATCTCTCTCACAGAGTAACATGGGGGCTGTCTTTAAATATTATTAAAGTGCAGTTTCCCTTTGAGAGCAGATAGAAAATGGAGTTTAGGGTCTCTGAACTTACAATTTAAAAATACATCTTTTGGTAAGGGTTGTTTTTAAATTGTGCGTTTGAAAATGCCACTTTTAGAAAGTAGCATTTTCTTGCTCAAATCATTCTGTGACTCTGCCTGTTTGTGGATTCCCCGTCTGCGTCAATTTGACAGTTGGACTGTTTACACGTCTCCTCTAGACAGTAACACAAAGGGAGCAGGGGTATAGCCTGCATATCCTGATGAGCCATCTGAGCTAGAGTGGAGGGAGGAGTGGTCACTCACACCCCAAAGGACTGTGCCTGCCCTCACACAGTGCAGTCTGCAAACCCATGGTGTGTGTCTCAGGCCTGGCCTGGACAAGGAAGGATCTTGCAAACACTTGAGACTTTGCTTTGAAGTTTGCCAAATTCAAAGGCAGAAAGGGGTATAAGAAGAGGACTCAAAACCCCAGACTTTTAAAATCTTTCTGAAATCAAGAAGAACTTCTGCCCATGAAAAGAGCTGAAGAACTGGAGGAGGAGTACTGTCCCTTTTCTGTGTTGTTTTGCTGGACTGGCCTGCAGTTGCTGCTTCTACCCGAAAAGAGTGCAAAGGGTGAACTTTGCTGTCTGTCCTGCTTGAGAGAGTTCTCCAAGGGCTTGGAGTAGAGCTTGCCTCCTGTGGAAGTCTCAGGGACACCAAATACTTCAGTTTCCTCACCTGCAGCACTGGCAACTGTGTGTTTTGTGCTGTTCCAGAGGAGAAACCACTGCAACGTCGCCAAGGAAGCCGCTGGCCTTCACCGTGACCTGCCAACGCTGCATGGAGCCGCACTGCTTAGCTTCGCACCGTGACCCTGGTCTTACTGACGCCTTCATCGGACCACTTCACCGAGCTGCTGCTCGCACCGTGTCTTGTGGGTCCTGTACTCTGGCATTGCCTGCTCACACTGCAGCCTGGGCTTCCCCGCTACTACTGCTGACATTGGTGCCGCTGCAAGCACCGTGGCCTGTGGACACCACTCGTGAGGTACACAGAGCTCCGTCCCGTACCGCAGCCCTGGTCCACTGACGGCTGTATCATTGATTCCAGTGTCGTCACCAGGCATCCTGCCTGCACTATGGCCTGTGGACAGTGCTCGTGAGGGTCACAAAGCACCGGCCCTTCCCGCATCGCTGGCTTGGTCCTACCGACAACAGCGCTTCAGCAACGGCGATGCTGCTGCCTGCACTGAGACCTGGGGGCACCGCACGTCTCAACGTCCTGCTTCGCACCGCAGCCCCGACGCCATCCACACCAGCGCTTCTGTCTTCATCAGCCCAGAGTTAAATCTGCAATACGTGTGACTTCAAGGGCCAGACGACTCCTGCACCGACACCAGAAACGACACTGTGAGGCCAGTCACTCCTCTCTCCAGAGCTCACTGTGAGGATTACAACGTCCTGAAATTCCAAAGGTAATGTTTGTGGATCTTCCCAACACTGTAGCTGGCCCGTGACTCCGCAGCTGGCCTGAACCGTTGGTTTTGTTGATCACGATGCCGTGATAGCCCCAGGTGAAGCTATTGACTTCAAAGAATTGTGGGACATATTTATACTCTGTTTGCGCCGGAATTGCGTCGTTTTTTTTTACGCAATTCCGATGCAAAACTAACTCCATATTTATACTTTGGCGTTAGACGCGTCTAGCGCCAAAGTCCATGGAGTTTGCGTCATTTTTTAGCGTGGACACCTACTTTGCGTTAATGATATGCAAGGTAGGCGTTCCCGTCTAAAAAATTGACTCCGAGGCATGTGCGCCGTATTTACACTCCCGGGCAAAATTCACGCCCGGGAGTGGGCGGGTCAAAAAAAATTACGTACAGCCGCTTTTGCGCCGTTTTTTAGCGCCTGGACAAGGCAGGCGTTAAGGGACCTGTGGGCTCGGAAGGAGCCCAGAGGTGCCCTCCCATGCCCCCAGAGACACCCCCTGTCACCCTTGCCCACCCCAGGAGGACACCCAAGGCTGGAAGGACCCATCCCAGGGACATTAAGGTAAGTTCCGGTAAGTATATATATTTTTTTTGTGGCATGGGGGGCCTGATTTGTGCCCCCCTACATGCCACTATGCCCAATGACCATGCCCAGGGGACAGAAGTCGCCTGGGCATGGCCATTGGACAAGGGGGCATGACTCCTGTCTTTGCTAAGACAGGAGTAATTTCTATGGGGGTTGGGAGTCGAAAAAAATTGCGCAAATCGGGTTGAGGCGAAAAATTTGCCTCAGCCTGACTTGCCCCATTTTTTGGCGCCCAAGCTCCATATCCCCCTACGCCGGCGCTGCCTAGTGTACGTCGTTTTTTTTCACACACACCAGGCAGCGCTGGCGGCTAACGCCGGCTAACGTCATTGATTAAATACGGCGCCCGCATGGCGCTTCAGAATGGCGTTAGCCGGCGCAAATTTTTTTGACGCAAAACTGCGTTAGCGCAGTTTTGCGTCAAAAAGTATAAATATGGCCCTGTATTTTTTAGTAAATCTTGCAGAATTCATATTTTTATTGCTGTATTTTGGATTTTTATTGTATTTGATCTTGTTTTATATAGATAAATATTGGCTATTTTTCTAAAACTACTGTGGTGTCCTTTTGTAGTGTTTTCATTTTTTACTCTGTGTTGTGCAAATGCTTTACACATTGCTTCTGAGATAAGCCTGACTGCTGGTGCCAAGCTACCAAGGGGGAGAGCAGGGGTTATCTTAGCAGGTATCTCCCTTATTCTGACTAGAGTGAGAGTCCCTAATTGGACAGGGTGCAAACAGGCTGCCAACTAAAGACCCCATTTCTAACATGGATTCAAATAGCTACTGAGCTCTTAATAGAATATGTTGAAAACCATACCAAACCAATACCCCTGTAGGTCATAAATCAAAATCTTGCAATATAATACTCGCAGTATGGCACAGAATAATACAATTCAAATACATGTTTTGCCTCTTGCACAATTTAGGACGGAACCTTTATGGCTCCCCGAAGACTCTGTATCAGTGTGTGATGTAATGGCTAGAACAGAATGCATGAAAGCTTGAGTTCACAGGTACACGCAGAGGAATAAGAAGGTGTGATTCACAGCTCTGTGTGTGGCCTAGTCATTCAGCAGCTACCAGGTTGGGGCAACACTACAACTGACGACAAGAGAGTGCTGTCCTAGAGAATTTGCTGTGGTCCAAGCAAACTGCTCATGCGCTCCATGTGTGCCTTTGTCGAAGTCCTAAGTTGATGGTTGGCGTATGTAGAGTCAGAGCCCAATTGTATTTGGTGTGAAGCATGTTAAGAGAAAGAGAGTTTCATGAAAAAGACTACACATCATTGCTTAAGAAACTACGACCAAGTTCCCACAAAAAGGTATCGCATTTCCAAGAAAAATATAGTTTTAAAATATATGGAGCATTAACGGTGAAGGCAGATCCAACCAGGTTTATAAAGTTCAGCTAAAGACAGTTATCGGATATCAAATAGCACTGACTGACAGAATAAGGAAAAAGGAAGCATACTGCTATTACTCTTACCTGAGTGGACCATTACGACCTCAGCACTGGGCAAGGAGACCCAAGAAGAAGCACTGAGGTTGTGCTGGTTTAGCTGTTCAATACCTGAAATGGCACACCATCAAAGCTGCCAGGTGGCAGCTCAGAACAACTCCAGAGTTCCCCATGAGTGATGGAGATCCCATAAAGGCCAAGAAGAAGGTCAAAACTCCAAAGACTGTCCTGGATGACCCAGAGGCTGAAACATCATTGGGCCTTCATGATGAGGCAGATTCCCAGGGAAAGTCAACAGAGTTTGGCAAAGCTCCACTCTCCACATCAGCCACTCCCATGAACAGTTACAATGCTGCCACCTTCTTCAAACCACCATCACCTTTCAACACTGGCAAAATGCAAAATATTGGCGATAGATGGACTGTCTGGATAGAGACATTTGAGGAGACTGGTAAAAGAAAGATTATCAAATATCTAAATTTTTTTGCTGGTAATGGTGTGAAAGAAGTCATTAAGAAAATGCTGAGAACTGATGAAGAAGTCATATACATTCAGATTAAGAATACATTGAATCTCAAGTTCAATCCAGTACCAAACGTTGATTATGAATGATATGTTTTCAGTCAAGAACATCGAAGAGTTGGCGGACCAATCAATGAATTCATGGAAAGACTTTGCACATTCATCAAACACTGTAAGTTCAATAAAAATTATTGTGTAGAAGCTATGTGATTTAGAGTGGTCAATCGATGCTTGTCTGATTCATTCAGAGGAAGAATGCTGAGAGAAACTCAATCTGGACCAAGGACCAGATTTACAAGCCCCTATTGCCACCTGAGCATCACTTTTAGTGATATTCCAGTGGCGTATGCACTGCACCATATTTACAAGGTGGTGTTAAGCCTCTGTTTTGTGGCTTAACGCCACGTTGCAAATATGGCCCCTTCACACGTAGCACTTTGCGTGGAAGGGGCGTGCAATGGATGTTGCTGTGGGTGTGCCACAGCAACACCAATTACATTTTGATGCTGCCCCAGATGTATGAGTTTTCGTAAACCAGAGGCAATACCAAATCCTAATGCCACCCCAAGGATGGCGTTAGCATGGGTCAACGAGGAGAAATGCTTTAATTTCTACCCGTTTTTTGCACTTTCAATGTTTGCTGCATTCTGCAGCACAGAGAGAAGGCGCAAAAGGCCATTGAAGATTGTTTTTGTGCAGGAAGGTGCCCCTCGACATCATCATGACGAGCAGGCAATGGTCCACTAGACTACTGCGCCTGCTCCTCTTGAAGCTAGTCATGATTTCTAAAGAGTAATGATGTCCTATGTGGCCTGCCATCCCATTGCTAAACAGATAACATCCCATTTGACGTGTTGGTAATGGTTAGAGAATGCAACTATGCTTACACACTATTAATACATTGTTCTCTTAATTGTAAATTGGAGGTGGATGATCCTTTCATGCCCTTCCTATTTGTGATTTGGACAGGGTTGGAAAACCCTTTTTTGAGTCAGAAGGAATTTTCTGACTCACAAAAACAGTTTTGTATAACAGGCTTTACAAATGGAAATTACCTTTGTAAATGAGGCCCACAGTCATGTGATTTGTTCAGGTGAGAGTTAAGGGTCGGGTGTACGGAGCATTTGTGAGATTGATTGCGACCACAAAAATGCTTTTCAGTATGTAGAAACACCAAAGTGTGATTCTACAGAAATGCAATTTGGATTTGCAAATCGATACTTGAAAGGGACGTGTTTAGGGAATCCCTTCCAAATACCAATTCACAGTAGTACGTATTAATCTGTTGAGACTGAAAAACAGTTGCAAAACATGAATTGTTTACAGATTACTTGAAGGTAATGGTAATAATTCAAAATGGGAAGGAGACCTCACGGGTCTTATTTCTCCTTTGAGAATGTAAAAACAAATATTGTGGGGATAACAAGGCAGCAGTGGTGCCACAGACCAGTGCATACTGTTAAAAAATGAAGTTTATACATTTCATTTGTTTTCTTTTGAAACATACCCCATTTAGCTCTGAGGAATATGGGCTGCATTTGAAAGAAAAAAAGATTACTTTATTTAAAAGCAATCACAGACATTGTAGTCTGCTGACACCAGAAGGTCGTCATCCATGTGATGGTTATCATTCCTAATGGGTCACAAACTGCGACCTACCTCATCAATATTCATGAGGTAGTTTGATAAGTGACCCAAATCACAAATTTTAATTTAAAACTTTCATTCATTAAGAAGACTGATTTCCTAATTCTTATTCATAGGAAATTGAATTTAGGAAATCACTATTCATAATATTAGTACATCTGACCAATGGTCATTCTACCTCACATTCCGTGTAGTAGTTATGACACTGGAAATTATTGGTGATGAGATGGGACTTGAATAGGCTTACCACAGAATTATTTGTAGTGCTGTGTCTTCTCTGAAGTGTCCTGCCACTGGGGCAAAAGACCTGTTGATGGTTAAGGAGTTCGACCTGCCTCTCCTCATGAGGCCACGCACCACAGACAGTTACCACGTCACTGCTTTGGATAGTAAATTTGATGGTCTCCCTGTGCTCTGCAGTGAAGTTTGGCAGTAGAAGAGCTTGAAACCAGCAGTGTACCAAGAAGTTATTCAATCTTGTTTTTGCCCTACGCCCTCATACCTCTTGTAGGAAAGTACCATCTTGCCTGGCATGTTACCCCCATTTTTCACTGTATATATGTTGTTTTAGTTGTATGTGTCACTGGGACCCTGGTAACCCAGGGCCCCAGTGCTCATAAGTGTGCCTGAATGTGTTACCTGTGTAGTGACTAACTGTCTCACTGAGGCTCTGCTAATCAGAACCTCAGTGGTTATGCTCTCTCATTTCTTTCCAAATTGTCACTAACAGGCTAGTGACCATTTTTACCAATTTACATTGGCTTACTGGAACAACCTTATAATTCCCTAGTATATGGTACTGAGGTACCCAGGGTATTGGGGTTCCAGGAGAGCCCTATGGGCTGTAGCATTTCTTTTGCCACCCATAGGGAGCTCTGACAATTCTTACACAGGCCTGCCACTGCAGCCTGAGTGAAATAACGTCCACGTTATTTCACAGCCATTTTACACTGCACTTAAGTAACTTATAAGTCACCTATATGTCTAACCTTTACCTGGTAAAGGTTAGGTGCAAAGTTACTTAGTGTGTGGGCACCCTGGCACTAGCCAAGGTGCCCCCACATGGTTCAGAGCCAATTCCCTGAACTTTGTGAGTGCGGGGACACCATTACACGCGTGCACTACATATAGGTCACTACCTATATGTAGCTTCACAATGGTAACTCCGAATATGGCCATGTAACATGTCTAAGATCATGGAATTGCCCCCTCTATGCCATCCTGGCATTGTTGGCACAATTCCATGATCCCAGTGGTCTGTAGCACAGACCCTGGTACTGCCAAACTGCCCTTCCTGGGGTTTCACTGCAGCTGCTGCTGCTGCTGCTGCCAACCCCTCAGACAGGCATCTGCCCTCCTGGGGTCCAGCCAGGCCTGGCCCAGGATGGCAGAACAAAGAACTTCCTCTGAGAGAGGGTGTGACACCCTCTCCCTTTGGAAAATGGTGTGAAGGCAGGGGAGGAGTAGCCTCCCCCAGTCTCTGGAAATGCTTTGTTGGGCACAGATGTGCCCAATTCTGCATAAGCCAGTCTACACCGGTTCAGGGGACCCCTTAGCCCTGCTCTGGCGCGAAACAGGACAAAGGAAAGGGGAGTGACCACTCCCCTGACCTGCACCTCCCCTGGGAGGTGTCCAGAGCTCCTCCAGTGTGCTCCAGACCTCTGCCATCTTGGAAACAGAGGTGCTGCTGGCACACTGGACTGCTCTGAGTGGCCAGTGCCACCAGGTGACGTCAGAGACTCCTTGTGATAGGCTCCTTCAGGTGTTGCTAGCCTATCCTCTCTCCTAGGTAGCCAAACCCTCTTTTCTGGCTATTTAGGGTCTCTGTCTCTGGGGAAACTTTAGATAACGAATGCAAGAGCTCAGCCGAGTTCCTCTGCATCTCTCTCTTCACCTTCTGATAAGGAATCGACTGCTGACCGCGCTGGAAGCCTGCAAAACTGCAACAAAGTAGCTAAGACGACTACTGCAACTCTGTAACGCTGATCCTGCCGCCTTCTCGACTGTTTTCCTGTTTGTGCATGCTGTGGGGGTAGTCTGCCTCCTCTCTGCACCAGAAGCTCCGAAGAAATCTCCTGTGGGTCGACGGAATCTTCCCCCTGCAACCGCAGGCACCAAAAAGCTGCATTACCGGTCCCTTGGGTCTCCTCTCAGCACGACGAGCGAGGTCCCTCGAATCCAGCAACTCTGTCCAAGTGACTCCCACAGTCCAGTGACTCTTCAGTCCAAGTTTGGTGGAGGTAAGTCCTTGCCTCACCTCGCTGGGCTGCATTGCTGGGAACCGCGACTTTTGCAGCTACTCCGGCCCCTGTGCACTTCCGGCGGAAATCCTTCATGCACAGCCAAGCCTGGGTCCACGGCACTCTAACCTGCATTGCACGACTTTCTAAGTTGGTCTCCGGTGACGTGGGACTCCTTTGTGTAACTTCGGGTGAGCACCATTTCACGCATCCTCTTAGTGCCTGTTTCTGGCACTTCTCTGGGTGCTACCTGCTGCTGAGAGGGCTCCTTGTCTTGCTCGACGTCCCCTCTTTCTCCTGGTCCAATTTGCTTCCTCCTGGTCCCTCCAGGGCCACAGCAGCGTCCAAAAACGCTAACCACACGATTTGCAGCTAGCAAGGCTTGTTGGCGTTCTTTCGGCAAGAAAATACTTCTGCACGACTCTCCACGGCAAGTGGGATCCGTCCACCAAAGGGGAAGTCTCTAGCCCTTTTTGTTCCTGCAGAAACCTCAGCTTCTTCTGTCCAGTAGAAGCTACTTTGCACCCACAGCTGGCATTTCCTGGGCATCTGCCCATCTCCGACTTGCTTGTGACTTTTGGACTTGGTCCCCTTGTTCCACAGGTACCCCAGATTGGAAATCCAGCGTTGTTGCATTGTTGGTTTGTGTCTTTCCTGCATTATTCCTCTAACACGACTTCTTTGTCCTTAGGGGAACTTTAGTGCACTTTGCACTCACTTTTCAGGGTCTTGGGGAGGGTTATTTTTCTAACTCTCACTATTTTCTAATAGTCCCAGCGACCCTCTACAAGGTCACATAGGTTTGGGGTCCATTCGTGGTTCGCATTCCACTTTTGGAGTATATGGTTTGTGTTGCCCCTATCCCTATGTTTCCCCATTGCATCCTATTGTAACTATACATTGTTTGCACTGTTTTCTAAGACTATACTGCATATTTTTGCTATTGTGTATATATATCTTGTGTATATTTCCTATCCTCTCACTGAGGGTACACTCTAAGATACTTTGGCATATTGTCATAAAAATAAAGTACCTTTATTTTTAGTATAACTGTGTATTGTGTTTTCTTATGATATTGTGCAAGTGACACTTGTGGTACTGTAGTAGCTTCACACGTCTCCTAGTTCAGCCTAAGCTGCTCTGCTAAGCTACCATTATCTATCAGCCTAAGCTGCTAGACACCCTATACACTAATAAGGGATAACTGGGCCTGGTGCAAGGTGCAAGTACCCCTAGGTACTCACTACAAACCAGTCCAGCCTCCTACATTGGTTGTGCAGCGGTGGGATAAGTGTTTTGAGACTACTTACCACTCTTGTCATTGTACTTTTCATAAGAGAAAAATATACAAAACAAGGTCAGTGTATATACACATAGCCAAAAAGTTTTGCATTTCCTCTTTTCACTCTTTTCTAAGTGCTGAAAAGTACTTCTAACTTTCAAAAAAGTTCTAAAAAGTTTTAAAAGTTTTTTTCTCTGTCTTTCGAAAAGCTCTGACAAACTTTTTATCTTTTACTATCACTTTAACTCTCTCTAAAAAATGTCTGGCACAGGCCAAAATGTTGATCTGTCCAAACTTGCATATGATCACCTTAGCTGGAAAGGAGCAAGGAATCTCTGCATAGAGAGAGGTTTGAGTGTAGGGAAGAATCCTTCCTTAGAACTGTTAATTAACATGCTTAGAGTACAGGATAAGGCCATAAGTGCCCAATCTGTTGAAAAAGTAGCTAATGGTTCTCAATCTGATCCAGGGACTCCCCCAGGAAAAGATTCAGGAAAGAAACTTCCTAGCCTGCCCATTACTAGACAGTCTAGCATAGTTGGTAATGATGATGAGCCACACCATATAAATAGTGTTGTCTCACATCATAGCAAAAGCATTTATTCTCACCATACTGGTAGTGATGTTTCTGTTAGCCAAGCTGTTAGGGTGGCTTCTGTAAGGGACAGGTCTCCTTCTGTCCATTCTCACCATACTTCTGTTTCAAGGCATGTCCCTCCCACCCACCCTGATGACAGATTGTTAGAAAGGGAGCTCAATAGATTGAGAGTGGAACAAACCAGACTGAAGCTCAAGAAGCAACAGCTGGATTTGGATAGACAGACTTTAGAAGTAGAGAAGGAGAGACAGAAACTGGGTTTAGAAACCCATGGTGGCAGCAGCAGTATTCCCCATAGTCATCCTGCAAAAGAGCATGATTCCAGGAATCTGCACAAGATAGTTCCCCCTTATAAGGAGGGGGATGACATTAACAAGTGGTTTGCTGCACTTGAGAGGGCCTGTGTTGTACAGGATGTCCCTCAAAGGCAGTGGGCTGCTATCCTATGGCTATCATTTAGTGGAAAAGGTAGGGATAGGCTCCTTACTGTGAAAGAAAATGATGCTAATAATTTCCAAGTTCTTAAGAATGCACTCCTGGATGGTTATGGCTTAACCACTGAACAATACAGGATAAAGTTCAGAGAGACCAAAAAGGAGTCTTCACAAGACTGGGTTGATTTCATTGACCATTCAGTGAAGGCCTTGGAGGGGTGGTTACATGGCAGTAAAGTTACTGATTATGACAGCCTGTATAACTTGATCCTGAGAGAGCATATTCTTAATAATTGTGTGTCTGATTTGTTGCACCAGTACTTGGTGGACTCTGATCTGACCTCTCCCCAAGAATTGGGAAAGAAGGCAGACAAATGGGTCAGAACAAGGGTGAACAGAAAAGTTCATACAGGGGGTGACAAAGATGGCAACAAAAAGAAGGATGGTAAGTCTTCTGACAAGGGTGGGGACAAATCTAAAAATGAGTCTTCATCAGGCCCACAAAAACACTCTGGTGGGGGTGGTGGGCCCAAATCCTCTTTTAATCAGAACAAGGAAAAGAAACCATGGTGCTATTTATGTAAAATAAAAGGCCATTGGACAACAGATCCCAGTTGTCCAAAGAAAGGCACCAAGCCTCCTACCACTACAACCCCTACTGCTACACCTAGTGTCCCTACTAATAGCAGTGGTGGTGGGAGCAAACCTACTAATAGCCAATCCAAGGGAGTAGCTGGGCTCACTATTGGTAACTTAGTTGGGGTTGGCCTTGTTAGGGAGGCCACAGAGGCTGTGTTAGTCTCTGAGGGGGCTATTGATTTAGCCACCTTATTTGCTTGTCCCCTTAATATGGATAAGTACAAGCAGCTACCCCTAATAAATGGTGTTGAGGTTCAGGCCTACAGGGACATGGGAGCCAGTGTGACTATGGTCATAGAGAAACTGGTCCACCCTGAACAACACCTACTTGGTCACCAGTACCAAGTAACCGATGCTCACAACAACACACTTAGCCACCCCATGGCTGTTGTTAATCTCAACTGGGGGGGGGGTTACTGGTCCAAAGAAAGTTGTGGTAGCTTCAGATTTACCTGTAGACTGTTTATTAGGGAACGATTTGGAGACATCAGCTTGGTCAGATGTGGAGTTGGAGGCCCATGCAGCAATGCTGGGCATCCCAGGGCATATTTTTGCTTTGACAAGGGCTCAGGCCAAAAAGCAAAAAGGACAGGGAAGCTTGGATCCTGGAACAATGGACCAAGTGCTCCCTAAAGCTAGGGCTAGTAGAAGCAAACCACTTCCTACTATCCCTCCCTCTACAGTGGATTCTACTTCTGAGGAAGAAGAATTCCCTCCCTGTGCAGAACCTACACCAGAGGAGCTGGAAGCAGACACTGCTGAGCTTTTGGGTGAAGGGGGGCCTGCCAGAGAGGAGCTGAGTGTGGCACAGCAAACCTGTCCCACATTAGAGGGTCTCAGACAGCAAGCTGTCAAACAGGCTAATGGGGATGTCAGTGACTCTCACAGAGTTTACTGGGAGGACAACCTCTTGTACACTGAGCATAGGGATCCTAAACCTGGAGCTGCCAGGAGATTAGTGATTCCTCAGCAGTACAGAAAGTTCCTCCTAACCCTGGCACATGACATTCCCCTAGCTGGGCACCTGGGTCAAATGAAAACTTGGGACAGACTGGTTCCATTGTTTCATTGGCCTAGGATGTCTGAGGACACAAAGGAATTTTGTAAGTCCTGTGAAACCTGTCAAGCCAGTGGCAAGACAGGTGGCACCCCAAAGGCACCCCTTATCCCACTGCCTGTGGTTGGGGTTCCCTTTGAAAGGGTAGGGGTTGACATAGTTGGCCCCCTTGACCCTCCTACTGCTTCAGGCAATAGGTTTATCTTGGTGGTAGTGGACCATGCCACAAGATATCCTGAAGCTATTCCTTTAAGGACCACTACAGCACCTGCAGTGGCAAAGGCCCTCCTGGGAATATTTTCCAGGGTGGGCTTCCCAAAGGAAGTAGTATCAGACAGGGGAAGCAATTTCATGTCTGCATACTTAAAGGCCATGTGGAAGGAGTGTGGTGTAACGTACAAGTTCACAACACCCTATCATCCACAAACAAATGGACTGGTGGAGAGATTTAATAAAACTCTCAAAGGCATGATTATGGGTCTCCCTGAAAAACTCCGCAGGAGATGGGATATCCTTCTACCATGCCTCCTTTTTGCCTATAGGGAGGTACCCCAGAAAGGAGTGGGCTTCAGCCCCTTTGAACTTCTTTTTGGACACCCTGTTAGGGGTCCACTCACACTTGTAAAGGAGGGTTGGGAACAACCTTTAAAAGCTCCTAAGCAGGATATTGTGGATTATGTACTTGGCCTCAGATCAAGGATGGCTGAGTACATGAAAAAGGCCAGTAAAAACCTTCAGGCCAGCCAAGAGCTCCAGAAGCAATGGCATGATCAGAAGGCTGTTTTGGTTCAGTACCAACCAGGGCAGAAAGTGTGGGTCTTGGAGCCTGTGGCCCCAAGAGCACTCCAAGATAAATGGAGTGGACCCCACACAATTGTTGAAAAGAAGGGAGAAGTCACCTATTTAGTTGACTTAGGCACTGCCAGGAGTCCCCTTAGGGTGCTCCATGTCAACCGCCTGAAACCCTACTATGACAGGGCTGATCTCACCCTGCTCATGGCAACTGATGAGGGACAGGAAGAAGACAGTGATCCTCTACCTGATCTCTTCTCTTCCACAGAACAAGATGCTCTTGTGGAAGGTGTAGTTTTGGCTGATTGTCTTTCTGCTGAGCAGAAAGATAATTGCATAAATCTCCTAGATCAATTCTCTGAACTCTTCTCTACTGTGTCAGGTACCACTTCTTGGTGTGAGCACACTATAGATACTGGAGACAGTTTACTGTCAAAAGTAAGATCTATAGGCAGCCTGACCATGTCAGGGACTGCATAAAGCAAGAGGTCCAGAAAATGTTAGAACTAGGAGTGGTTGAGCACTCTGACAGTCCATGGGCTTCTCATGTGGTACTGGTACCAAAACCCCATTCCAAAGATGGAAAGAAGGAAATGCGGTTTTGTGTAGACTATAGAGGTCTCAACTTGGTAACCAAAACTGATGCTCACCCTATACCCAGGGCAGATGAGCTCATAGATACACTGGCATCTGCCAAGTATCTAAGCACTTTTGATTTGACTGCAGGGTATTGGCAGATCAAATTGTCAGAAGATGCTAAACCTAAGACTGCATTTTCTACCATTGGAGGACATTACCAGTTTACTGTAATGCCTTTTGGTTTGAAAAATGCACCTGCCACTTTTCAGAGGTTGGTGAACACAGTCCTGCAAGGACTGGAAGCTTTCAGTGCAGCATATTTGGACGATATAGCTGTCTTTAGCTCCAGCTGGGATGATCACCTGGTCCACCTATGGAAAGTTTTGGAGGCCCTGCAAAAGGCAGGCCTCACTATCAAGGCTTCAAAGTGCCAGATAGGGCAGGGTAAGGTGGTTTATCTGGGTCACCTTGTTGGTGGGGAACAGATTGCACCACTTCAGGGGAAAATCCAAAGAATTATTGATTGGGTTCCCCCTACCACTCAGACTCAGGTGAGAGCCTTCCTAGGCCTCACTGGGTATTACAGGAGGTTCATTAAGAACTATGGCTCCATTGCAGCCCCTCTTAATGACCTCACATCCAAGAAAATGCCTAAAAAGGTATTATGGACAGCAAACTGTCAGAAAGCTTTTGAGGAGCTGAAGCAGGCCATGTGCTCTGCACCTGTCCTGAAAAGCCCTTGTTACTCTAAAAAATTCTATGTCCAAACTGATGCATCTGAATTAGGAGTAGGGGCAGTCCTATCACAACTTAATTCTGAGGGCCAGGATCAACCTGTTGCTTTTATTAGTAGAAGGTTGACCCCTAGAGAAAAGCGTTGGTCTGCCATTGAGAGGGAGGCCTTTGCTGTGGTCTCGGCTCTGAAGAAGTTGAGGCCATACCTGTTTGGCACTCACTTCATTGTTCAGACAGACCACAAACCTCTACTTTGGCTAAAACAAATGAAAGGTGAAAATCCTAAATTGTTGAGGTGGTCCATATCCCTACAGGGAATGGACTATACAGTGGAACATAGACCTGGGAGTAGCCACTCCAATGCAGATGGACTCTCCAGATATTTCCACTTAGACAATGAAGACTCATCAGGTAATGGCTAGTCTTATTGTCCTTCGTTTGGGGGGGGTTGTGTAGGAAAGTACCATCTTGCCTGGCATGTTACCCCCATTTTTCACTGTATATATGTTGTTTTAGTTGTATGTGTCACTGGGACCCTGGTAACCCAGGGCCCCAGTGCTCATAAGTGTGCCTGAATGTGTTACCTGTGTAGTGACTAACTGTCTCACTGAGGCTCTGCTAATCAGAACCTCAGTGGTTATGCTCTCTCATTTCTTTCCAAATTGTCACTAACAGGCTAGTGACCATTTTTACCAATTTACATTGGCTTACTGGAACACCCTTATAATTCCCTAGTATATGGTACTGAGGTACCCAGGGTATTGGGGTTCCAGGAGAGCCCTATGGGCTGCAGCATTTCTTTTGCCACCCATAGGGAGCTCTGACAATTCTTACACAGGCCTGCCACTGCAGCCTGAGTGAAATAACGTCCACGTTATTTCACAGCCATTTTACACTGCACTTAAGTAACTTATAAGTCACCTATATGTCTAACCTTTACCTGGTAAAGGTTAGGTGCAAAGTTACTTAGTGTGTGGGCACCCTGGCACTAGCCAAGGTGCCCCCACATGGTTCAGAGCCAATTCCCTGAACTTTGTGAGTACGGGGACACCATTACACGCGTGCACTACATATAGGTCACTACCTATATGTAGCTTCACAATGGTAACTCCGAATATGGCCATGTAACATGTCTAAGATCATGGAATTGCCCCCTCTATGCCATCCTGGCATTGTTGGCACAATTCCATGATCCCAGTGGTCTGTAGCACAGACCCTGGTACTGCCAAACTGCCCTTCCTGGGGTTTCACTGCAGCTGCTGCTGCTGCCAACCCCTCAGACAGGCATCTGCCCTCCTGGGGTCCAGCCAGGCCTGGCCCAGGATGGCAGAACAAAGAACTTCCTCTGAGAGAGGGTGTGACACCCTCTCCCTTTGGAAAATGGTGTGAAGGCAGGGGAGGAGTAGCCTCCCCTAGCCTCTGGAAATGCTTTGTTGGGCACAGATGTGCCCAATTCTGCATAAGCCAGTCTACACCGGTTCAGGGGACCCCTTAGCCCTGCTCTGGCGCGAAACTGGACAAAGGAAAGGGGAGTGACCACTCCCCTGACCTGCACCTCCCCTGGGAGGTGTCCAGAGCTCCTCCAGTGTGCTCCAGACCTCTGCCATCTTGGAAACAGAGGTGCTGCTGGCACACTGGACTGCTCTGAGTGGCCAGTGCCACCAGGTGACGTCAGAGACTCCTTGTGATAGGCTCCTTCAGGTGTTGCTAGCCTATCCTCTCTCCTAGGTAGCCAAACCCTCTTTTCTGGCTATTTAGGGTCTCTGTCTCTGGGGAAACTTTAGATAACGAATGCAAGAGCTCAGCCGAGTTCCTCTGCATCTCTCTCTTCACCTTCTGATAAGGAATCGACTGCTGACCGCGCTGGAAGCCTGCAAAACTGCAACAAAGTAGCTAAGACGACTACTGCAACTCTGTAACGCTGATCCTGCCGCCTTCTCGACTGTTTTCCTGTTTGTGCATGCTGTGGGGGTAGTCTGCCTCCTCTCTGCACCAGAAGCTCCGAAGAAATCTCCTGTGGGTCGACGGAATCTTCCCCCTGCAACCGCAGGCACCAAAAAGCTGCATTACCGGTCCCTTGGGTCTCCTCTCAGCATGACGAGCGAGGTCCCTCGAATCCAGCAACTCTGTCCAAGTGACTCCCACAGTCCAGTGACTCTTCAGTCCAAGTTTGGTGGAGGTAAGTCCTTGCCTCACCTCGCTGGGCTGCATTGCTGGGAACCGCGACTTTTGCAGCTACTCCGGCCCCTGTGCACTTCCGGCGGAAATCCTTCGTGCACAGCCAAGACTGGGTCCACGGCACTCTAACCTGCATTGCACGACTTTCTAAGTTGGTCTCCGGCGACGTGGGACTCCTTTGTGTAACTTGTGTGAGCACCATTTCACGCATCCTCGTAGTGCCTGTTTCTGGCACTTCTCCGGGTGCTACCTGCTGCTGAGAGGACTCCTTGTCTTGCTTGACGTCCCCTCTTTCTCCTGATCCAATTTGCTTCCTCCTGGTCCCTCCTGGGCCACAGCAGCTTCCAAAAACGCTAACCGCACGATTTGCAGCTAGCAAGGCTTGTTGGCGTTCTTTCGGCGAGAAAACACTTCTGCACAACTCTCCACGGCGAGAGGGATCCGTCCACCAAAGGGGAAGTCTCTATCCCTTTTTGTTCCTGCAGAAACCTCAGCTTCTTCTGTCCAGTAGAAGCTTCTTTGCACCCGCAGCTGGCATTTCCTGGGCATCTGCCCATCTCCGACTTGCTTGTGACTTTTGGACTTGGTCCCCTTGTTCCACAGGTACCCCAGATTGGAAATCCAGCGTTGTTGCATTGTTGGTTTGTGTCTTTCCTGCATTATTCCTCTAACACAACTTCTTTGTCCTTAGGGGAACTTTAGTGCACTTTGCACTCACTTTTCAGGGTCTTGGGGAGGGTTATTTTTCTAACTCTCACTATTTTCTAATAGTCCCAGCGACCCTCTACAAGGTCACATAGGTTTGGGGTCCATTCGTGGTTCGCATTCCACTTTTGGAGTATATGGTTTGTGTTGCCCCTATCCCTATGTTTCCCCATTGCATCCTCTTGTAACTATACATTGTTTGCACTGTTTTCTAAGACTATACTGCATATTTTTGCTATTGTGTATATATATCTTGTGTATATTTCCTATCCTCTCACTGAGGGTACACTCTAAGATACTTTGGCATATTGTCATAAAAATAAAGTACCTTTATTTTTAGTATAACTGTGTATTGTGTTTTCTTATGATATTGTGCAAGTGACACTTGTGGTACTGTAGTAGCTTCTCACGTCTCCTAGTTCAGCCTAAGCTGCTCTGCTAAGCTACCATTATCTATCAGCCTAAGCTGCTAGACACCCTATACACTAATAAGGGATAACTGGGCCTGGTGCAAGGTGCAAGTACCCCTAGGTACTCACTACAAACCAGTCCAGCCTCCTACACCTCTGCATCCCCAGAGATGCCGTTCATCAGTGGGGAAGTGTGAGAGACGACAGCCTCTTCAGGTTTCAACAGTACTGTTGTTTTGTGCAAAGAGCAGCTCCATGCCCAGCCTCTCTCTGCCTACCATCCTGCTACTGTAATAGAAACAGTTTGCCTAAAAGTAGGTTGGAGTAATGTTTACTGTCCCTAGATCAGTGGTTCCCAACCTTTCGACTTCTGTGGACCCCCACTTTATCATTACTGGAATCTGGGGACCCCCACTGAATCATTATTGGAATCCGGGGACCCCCCAATGAGTCATTACTGAAAGCTGGGGACCTAATCTGTTAGTATGATCTCATTTTCTAAGACGTCGCAGATCCCCTGAGAAGGCTTCGCGGACCCCTAGGGGTCCCCGGACCACAGGTTGGGAACCACTACTTTAGACAATCAGATGTGTGGTTCAATTAAAGAAAACGTACTTCACTAGTGACCGCATAGCTTTCCTGATGTTGTATTAAACTAATTTCATGTTTCAACTCCATACTTAATTAGTCTATAAAATATTCATTAGCAACTGCTGTAATATATTCGTTCATATCTTGACAATGGCTAAAATTATGAATGTAGTATTCATGCCAGCATCGTTTCTGAAAGGGCTAAATGCAGCAACAGAAGAATGGTTACAATGGAGTGATTTGTTCACGAGGCTCAGCACAGAGAAAGCAAGGAATGTTTATAACTGATTGGGAGAAGAGGGCATGGATAGAGGAAAGAAGCATGACTTCTTCCATGAAAACATTTGTGCACAGAAGAAAATGGAGAGCCACTTGAGCATGATCCTGTACAGACACAGTCGTTATCAAACGGCAGGAAAAATGTGCGGCCCTTGCTGCATTTTTCAAGACGCTGTTGTCAACGTCTCTGTTCAGGGTTTGCAAGGAAACGATTCACAATCAACTCCTCCCATACGTTAGTTTACATATTGGCAGTTTTATATTGCATGAACTACGCCCAAAATCCGTCTGATGTTTTTAAAATACATTGCCTGCTTATACTTAGGAACGTGTTTGTGGTGCTAGATATCAAAATGGCATATTACAAGTGAGCTTTTCAAGCATTCACTTTTAGGGTTGGCCTAAACACAGGTTTAGCTGTTTTGTCAAGCTCACGTTTCCCCCAAAAAATCATTATAAATATGCGTGAAAATATGGGGACTTTAGTCTTTTCTTTTTACTCAGTGGACTGCTCACGTCACTCAAATTCTGCTATTTCACAATATAGCAAACCGTATAAAACGCTGGGTCAGCCCATTACATCTATTTGGTACCTCCACTTTAAGTGAGTGTATTTTGCTTATAAATACACACACCAAAAAAAAGTCCTTCAGTACTAGACAATTCAAACAATTGTACTTATCAATTCAATGACTAATATGTACCTGTTTATACTGGGATGCCATCACTTTCTTACATACAAACCAGGAAATGTATAGAAATCTGGACTGTTAACTCCTTATTACAAATCCACGTTGGCATATTTTTATATTATGGAAAAGAAGCACCCATTCTTAAAATAACAAAGTTTTGGATATACCTTTATATGTTTAAGCTACATCTCACTCCGGTTTGAAAAGGTCATTTGAACATTTGCGTCTGACTTGGGAGGGACTCCTAGTAATCACTTAAAGTATTGCAGCTTCATCAAATAATCTCCAGGAGTTTTTTTTCATATATATTTTTTATTGGGAGTAGTGTAGTCAAGAAATATTGCATACAGCAATAGATAAAAGGCGAAAAAGCAGCAAAGGCAAAACAATTTGAGATACAACATTTAACCGTGCCATGTGTCATAAATTAATGGTCTTACAGAAGTTGCAGACTACAAGTGAATCAGAGTCTGATGTGTTATAGTGTGATAGCATAATTGCCTCGACCCCGAAGAGGAGCCCAGACACTCCCAAGGAGCCGAACCCATGGGGGCAAAGCGGCCCTCAGCATGCGCGCACGGGGCCAATGTGTGAAACCAGATATCGATCTATGTGAGGGTGACGAGCCCGCCGCTGTGGGACATGCTCAGGAAGCGCTAGCGCAAACACTCCAGTGGCACGTGGTGGACCAGAGTGCAGGGGGGGCCACCTAACTATTCAAAAGGAGTTGGGAGCAGTCTCATGGCATTCAGGGGGGCGTTTGTCGTTTTTGGCTTCAATGTGTACTTTGAATGTGTCCCAAATTTCATAGCCTCCATCTGACAGACCCCTTGAATGTAGTAGCCGTAAGGTTTGTGCCTCTGCCTCGGACCGCTGCAGCAAGTCATGCAGCCACATTGTATGTGTGGGGACATGTGGGGCCTTCTAGTGAGTTGCTATAAGGTGTTTAAACGTTATGCAAGCCAAATCCACAAATCTATGGAGCTGTTTGACTCCCTTCGCACAACGACGCAGCCCCAGCAAGCAGGACTCTGGGGACGGAGTCAAGGCATGATCAGTGATTTCCGTTATTGTAGTAGTGATATGTCCCCAAGCCTCCACTAATGGCGGGCAGTCCCAAACCATGTGATAAAAGTCTGTTAGCGGCTTCGCACATAGAGGGCACGAGGGGTCTGAAGCGGGGAACATGCGTTTAATGCGTGAGGGAGACAAATAAGTGTGGTGTAACTAATTAAACTGGATATTGCGAAGTCTAGAGTTCCGTGAGACATGCTTAACGGGAGAAAGTGCAGTGTTCCAGGCTGCTTGCGACAGGGGAGTAGGGAGCACTGCATCCCAGCGGGCCCATCTGCGTTCCAGACTCGGACAGGCATCCGTTAGTAGCCTGTTGTATATCTGCGTAATTACTTTTTTGGTGCCCCTAAAAGAAAGAATCATTGTGAGAATTTGTGACGTCCGTGGTTCATCATCCCCGAGTCCCAGGTGAGGCGCAGTATGTGACGTATCGAGCAGTATGTCAAGAAGGCACACACAGTAGTGTAGCTTTTGAGTAGAAGTCACCCACGTTCACGATCCCTGCCTCCCGCCAAGGGGCCATGTTGTGGTGCTCCAGTAAGTCGCAGGCTCTCTGCAATTGCAGCAGTGGGATCAAGGGTGAGTATGGTACGTGAGGGCCCTTACTGTGTACAAATCGCAGCCAGCATGTTTTAGCAGTGTCTAATATGATATGACCCCGTGGTGTGGGGCATGCTCTATCCAATAAGCAAGCCAGTGGCGGTGTCTGGGCAAGCGAGTCCATCAGCACCTCCCTCTCAGCTAAGTACTGACCCCCCAGCCAGCTAGTTGGCCACTGCAATTGAGCAGCAGCGTAATATATTTCGAGGTTAGGCATGCCCAGATCCCCATTGTCCTGTGTGTTTTGTGTCGTGGTCAAGGCTACACAGCGTCTGTTCGTCCCCCACAGCAGTTCGGTTAGAATTCTCTGTAGGGACTTAAAGAGTGAAGGGGGGAGAACTACAGGCAGTGCTGTAAAAATTATATAATAATCTAGGGAGGATGAGCATTTTGGCTATGGCCACTCTTCCCATGGGCGATAAAAGGAGAGAACACCAGAGGGGAAGAGAGCATCCTATTGAACGAATTACTATGTTACCCTCCCTAATGTCCTCTATGGTATGGTACACCTGAATTTCCAGATACATAAAGGTGGTGTGGCACCAAGACAGGTGGTACACTGGTAGGTCTGGTCGAGGATCCATGGGGACAGGTATTAAGGGGAATATACAGGATTTAGACCAATTTACTCGGAGTCCAGATTTTATAGCAAATGAATCAAGTGCCTCCTTTATCCCGGGCATGGAGACACACATGGTCTCGCAGGTAGATCAGGGCATCATCTGCATACAAAGATATAATATGGAATGTAAGTAATTCCGGGATGCCCCATTGTGTGCGTGTTCACGAAGCTTAGCGGCTAGGGGTTCTATGGCTATGGCAAACAAAAGTGGAGAAAGCGGTCAACCCTGTCTAGTACCACTATGTATGGGGAAGGGGTTTGAAATAATCTGCCCTGTTTTAACCTGAGCCGAAGGATTAGAGTATAAGGTAGTAATCCATGCTATAAACCCTCTGCCGAATCCCATTGTGCCCAACGTTTTAATGAGGAAATCCCAGATAACAGTATCAAATGCCTTCTCAACATCCAATGATATGGCTACTCCCCGATAGTAGGTCCCCAAGTTATTATGCAAAATTTGAAATAGTCATCTGATGTTCTGGAAGGTGTTCCAGCTCAGGACAAATCTGGACTGATCACAATGGATCAGCTGTGGGATAAATGGGAGGAGTCTGTTGGCTAGAATTTTCCCTAATACTTTACAGTCTGTATTTAACAAGGAGGGCGGTCGATATGACCTCACATCTAGGGGATCACTGCCAGCCTTTGGAAGCACTGCTATCAAGGCCTCGCATAAGGAGCCGGGTTGTGTAGGAAAGTACCATCTTGCCTGGCATGTTACCCCCATTTTTACTTGTATATATGTTTGTTTTTGCCTGTCTCACTAGGATCCTGCTAGCCAGGACCCCAGTGCTCATAAAGTGTGCCCTGTATGTGTTCCCTGTGTGGTGCCTAACTGTATCACTGAGGCTCTGCTAACCAGAACCTCAATGTTTATGCTCTCTCTGCTTTTAAAATTGTCACTGCAGGCTAGTGACTAATTTTACCAATTATGATTGGCACACTGGAACACCCTTATAACTCCCTAGTATATGCCACCTAGGTACCCAGGGTATTGGGGTTCCAGGAGATCCCTATGGGCTGCAGCATTTATTTTGCCACCCATATGGAGCTCAGACAATTCTTACACAGGACTGCCACTGCAGCCTGAGTGAAATAACGTCCACGTTATTTTACAGTCATCTTACACTGCACTTAAGTAACTTATAAGTCACCTATATGTCTAACCCTCAATTAGTGAAGGTTAAATGCAAAGTTACTAAGTGTGAGGGAACCTTGGCACTAGCCAAGGTGCCCCCACATTGTTCAGGGCAATTTCCCTGGACTTTGTGAGTGCAGGGACACCATTACACGTGTGAACTACATATAGGTCAATACCTATGTGTAGCTTCACAATGGTAACTTCGAACATGGCCATGTAACATGTCTAAGATCATGGAATTGTCCCCCCATGCCAAATCGAGTATTGGAGTGCCAATCCCATGTATCCCCAGGGCTCCAGCATGGACCCCGGGTACTGCCAAAATAGCTCTCTGGGGTTTTCACTGCAGCTACCGCTGCTGCCAACCCACAGACAGGCTTCTGCCCTCCTGGGGTTTGGGCAGCCCAGTCCCAGGAAGGCAGAACAAAGGATTTCCTCTGAGAGAGGGTGTTACACCCTCTCCCTTTGGAAATGGGTGTTAAGGGCCTGAGAGGAGTAGCCTTTCCTGGCCTCTGGGAATACTTTGATGGGCACAGATGGTGCCCTCCTTGCATAAACATGTCTAAGATCATGGAATTGTCCCCTCAATACCATTCTGGTATTGGGGTGACAATCCCATGCATCCCCTGGGCTCCAGCATGGACTCCGGGTACTGCCAAACTAGCTATCTGGGGTTTTCTCTGCAGCTCCTTTTGGAAATAGGTGTTAAGGGCCTGAGAGGAGTAGCCTCTCCTGGCCTCTGGAACTGCTTTGAAGGGCACAGATGGTGCCCTCCTTGCATAAACCAGTCTACACCGGTTCAGGGATCCCCCAGCCCCTGCTCTGGCGTGAAACTGGACAAAGGCTCTATCTGTTGCTGAGTGCCCCCTCTGTCTCCTCCTCCAAGGGGCGACCTCCTGGTCCTTCCTGGGCCCTGGCAGCACCGAAAATCTTCAACCGTGACTCTTGCAGCTAGCAAGGCTTGTTTGCAGTCTTTCTGTGTGGAAACAACTCTGCATCCTCCAGCACACCATGGGACATCTTCTGACCAAAAGAGAAGTTCCTGGCCCCTTCCGTTGCTGCAGAATCTTCAGCTTCTTCCACCCAGAGGCAGCCCTTTTGCACCTTCATCCGGAATTTAGTGGGCTCATGCCCCCCCTGGACACTTGTGTGACACTTGGACTTGGTCCCCTTCCTTTGCAGGTCCTCAGGTACAGGAATACGTCTTGAGTGCTTTGCAGTCAGTTGCTGTCTTTGCAGAATCCCCTATCTCGACTTTACTGTCTTTCTGGGGTAGTAGGGTAACTTTACTCCTAATTTTCAGGGTTTTGGGGTGGGGTATCTTGGACACCCTTAGTGTTTTCTTACACTCCCAGCGACCCTCTACACACTACACTAGGCCTGGGGTCCATTCCTGGTTCGCATTCCTCTTTTGGAGTGTATGGTTTGTGTTGCCCCTATTTTCTCCTATTGCATTCTATTGTGTTCTACAATGTTTGCACTACTTTACTAATTGTTTTACTTACCTGATTTTGGTTTGTGTGTATATTTTGTGTATATTACTTACCTCCTAAGGGAGTATATCCTCTGAGATACTTTTGGCATATGGTCACTGAAATAAAGTACCTTTATTTTTAGTAACTCTGAGTATTGTGTTTTCTTGTGATATAGTGCTATATGATGTAAGTGGTATGGTAGGAGCTTTGCATGTCTCCTAGTTCAGCCTAAGCTGCTCTGCTATAGCTACCTCTATCAGCCTAAGCTGCTAGAACACTACTAATCTACTAATAAGGGATAATTGGATCTGGCACAAGGTGTAAGTACCACTAGGTACCCACTATAAGCCAGGCCAGCCTCCTACAGTGAGCTCTGCGCAAAAGGGGGGGGTAAGACAACGCCTCTACCTGTAAGCGCCACTTAGATGTGATTGGAAACAGTGCATACAAGGTAACCAGAGCTGCGAACCCTTTGGATCACTGCTGGCGGTGCTAATATAAGATCTATTCTAGGGTGAAGGGCATGGACAGGGGAGTAAAAGGAATATTCATGATCAGTGGGATGCCCCATATGCCAGAGGTCGCATAGGTTATTTGCCCCCGGCCAGGCCCAAAATCTGTTCAAACTCTGAGAAGTGTGCCTACTTGGTGCAGTCAGAAGTGGGGAGAAGGAGTGGTCCACATGGATGTCAGGAACACAGTTAAACTCTCCCCCATAAACTCTCTCCTGAGGGGTCCTGAAGCAACCCAGCAGACTTAGAGTACAAGGAGCCGCTTTGGTTAGTATTGGGTGCATATAGTGCCACTAGGGACATTGGAGCACCATTGAGGCGGCCCTCGATAACTACATATCTACCTTCGGGGTCCACTTGTGTATGGTTGACCTCATGAGGCACTCCAGGGCAAAGGATGATGAGGTGTTCCGAAGGTCTGGCGCTTCCAGCTAGAACACAACCTCCCAAGGGTGGCCTCTGATAAGTGTGTTTCCTGCTGCATAGTGATATGCACTAAGTTTTGCTGCAAGTAAGCGTAAACGTGTTGTCTCTTACGAGGGGTGGCCACACCTCTGACGTTCCATGTGATAATATTATAGTATGCTGTATGTGTTCTCGACAGTGTAGCCATGTCCATATGATAATGTGGAAGTGTAGGGGACCGGACCACCCTCAGCCCAGCGGGACTCGACTGTGCTCACCACTGGGAAGTGTTCCCTATTCACATGCTATGGCTGCGCCCCCTTTTATTTCACATAGAATGATTAGTGGCAATAACAAAACGAACCCAACAAAATACAAAGAGGAGAACCTGTGCAGGTCCAACAGATGAACATCATCTTGATCTATTAACAACATAAGAACAAGGACAAAACTCAGCCTGATAGCAGGTGTGGGGAGCTACTGGTCCATACAGAATAGTGCCCAGGTGGAGAAAGCCAGGCAGCCAGGTCTGTGCACCCGAACCGTCGAATGTCAACCCAAGACCTATCGCCTCCTGGCACCACCACATTCTTCGACGGGCAACTCTGGGATCCAATACCATTCTCCGGTGACCCGCACAGAGCAGGCCAATTCCAAGAAGTTGGTTGACTAAGGGAGCCTCCGAAACGTGCCCCCGACAACTCTAGAAGCATAACTCAGATATCATCCGCAGATCTTGGGGAGTGCATCGGTCTGCATGGGGAGCTCCCAGAATCGGAGCGGTGTCCCTGATCATTGTCCGTGACTTCGGGCTCTTGCAGGGCAGTGAATGGATTGGAAACAAACTGTGAAGTCTCAAGCAGCAAGCGAGAGCCGTCCACCTGGGCCGGTGAGGGTCTGGTTCTCGTCCGCGTCCGGCGTGTGCCTTTGGGGGAGGTCCACCGCTCCTCCGAGTCCCCCGATCGTGTTGGGTGAGCAAGCCCCTTGTCATGAAGCCAAGTCCAGGCATCCTCCAAGGAGACAAAGATATGTACCTTGGTGCCATCTTGTATGTGCAGTTTCACAGGGTACAGGAGGGCATACTTTATGTTGTGCTCACAGAGGCTTTGCCTCACCTGGTAGAAGGAGCCGCGTTTCTTTTGGACTTCAGCAGTGAAGTCAGGGTAGGCGGAGATGAGTGCATTTTCTAATTTCTGTGGACCTTCTTTTCGGAAAAGCTGCAACACCAGGTCCCTGTCCCGGTAATTGAGCAATTGGGCAATCAATGGGTGGGGGGGTGCTCCAGGCGGAGATGGCCTGCCCGGAACCCGGAGCGCACGCTCCGCAGAGAAAAATTTCGTAATTTTGTCCTGCAGGATCATATCAGATAGCCTTTGCTTCAGGAATAGTTCTTCATTTGGACCCTCTGCCTGTTCTGGGAAGCTACCAGGCAGATGTTGTTGCGCCACCATCTCCCTTCTGCATCCTCCGCTCTGCATCTCAGTGTGTCAACCTCCGTAGACAAGCAAAGCATTTTTTCTTGAAGTTCCTTCAGCCACCACTTTCTCTGTCTCTGTGACTCTCTCAGACAATGTGCGGTGGTCCGCTCGTAGAAGGTTAACATCAAGTATCACTGCGTCGATCTTTGACTCCAAATTGTTTTTGGTTTCCAATATGGCCTGCAGCATCTTTTCAAACTGCGATGTGTGAATGTGTAATGTGGCATCCATTAGCTGTAAGACCTGAGAGGTCACATCCGGGTTTGCAGGTGGGGCGTCTGGGGTAGTCATGGTCGCTGGCGACAGCTGGGCAGGCCTCGATTTGCCTAGTTGATGTCCAGGTGCCGGGGCACTCCCTGGATGGATGGCAATACTATTAGCACTCCAGACAGTGTGGCGTGGGCCATGCTCGCCAGGGAGGCAGCAGCAAGCAACTCCAGGTGAACAACAGATCTCGGCGGGGGCCCTGGACTCTCATTGGTCAGGTTCCGCACCCCACACGGTGGCCAACACTTGCAATGGTCCGTGGTACTCAATCCGCAGCACAGTCTAATTTGCAGAGCTTCGTAGGAGCATTACCTCAGCTCCTTTGGAGAGACATAAGGACAACGTAAGCTCATAGTGTCCCCTCAGCTCGGCACTGGCAAGGGACTCGAATCCGGGTCCAGGGGTCAGGCCATCTACTGCGCTCCCCAAGTCGGGCCCAGCAAAAGTTCTCAGCGGCCCGAAACTGCAGTGGCAGGGTGCCCAAGCGCCTCGTTGTCCGCAGGGTCCACTTAAAGTTGGCGGCAGACGCCGTCAATCAACCAAACCAGAAGCAGCCAGCTCCACTCTTGTCAGGATCAGTGCCTGCCACGGCCCGGGTAGCGCCGCCGAGGCACACCTCCGGCATCCCAGGTCTAAGGCTGCTCAGGCGCCGGAACACACGCCCCTCCTGTCACCGGCCACATCAGGCCCCAAGCCGGGCCCCCGTCTCCAGGTGCTCACCAGTATCGGGGCTACGTCCTGCCCCAGCAGCATTTCTCATTGCGTCCGTCCGAGGCGACGCGCCTCATCTCCACCGGCCTCTCAGCAAGGCCCAAGCCGCGTCCCAGCAGCGGCGCCACCACCGCGTCACAATCTGCTCGGTAACTGCGCGGCTCTCCCGGCAGTAGGCCAAGGGCAAGAGGGTTCACGGCGATCGACTGGATGAAGCCGGTGATTGCCTGGATTCAGGAGTTACATCGGCTGAGTGTGGAGCTCGGGAACTATGCTGCCGCACCGGTCGCCCTCTTGGCCAAGCCCCAATATAATCTCCAGCAGTTAGCATCTGACTAGAGAGGGACCTCTAGTGGTCATGACTTGAGGTACTGCATTGTTGTAAGAAATTGGGGTATCAGTTAAGGGGTGGGGGGGATCCACCTCCTCAGGTAATAACTACAACCTCCGTGAAACACTAAAGTCAATAAATAAAACCTGAGCTAATGCCCTGTAGTTATGGAACAGAGCAGATCATCTTAATTTAGAAGTGACGTATAAAATATTTATTCACTGCCATAACAGTAATAAAGTTGAAACACAAGATAAGAAAAATGCAAAACCAATTTAGAAAAGTAGAGTAAATTCTGATCAATAAAATTACACCAAAGCAACACAAATCAAATAAGTGAAACTGCAGTTATGGGTTTTTAAAGGTTAAGGGTAAAAATAGTGCCAAAAAGCCTTAAGTGCCAACCATGGTCATTTGGTTGTGCATACCAGGTTCCTAGGTGCTAGTTAAGTCTGAACACAATGGAGCCTGGGTTGGTCACAGAGACCAGGTTTGACCCAGTCAAAATTCTACCTTTAGACTTAGGGCCTGATTTAGATCTCGGAGGAGGGAATACTCTGTCACAAACATGACGGATATTCTGTCTGCCATACTGCGATCCCCATAGAATACAAAGGGATCGTAAAATCGCAGAGAAGATGTCCATCTCATTTGTGATGGAGTATTCCCCTCCACTGACATCTAAATCAGGCCCTTAGTCTTTAAGATGCAAGTCCAATCTTCTAGGCTCTTCCTAGGTGACAGACAGCAGGTGCAGTCCTCTTCTTTTCTTCCACAGGTCCATACAATGTTCTGAGGAGGGTACTCAGGGCACCACATATATTCCTATTCATTTCCAACAAAGGTTATAGAGACTTCAGTAGGCTCTGAATCGAAAGGGACACCTAGTACCCAACTATCTTTATTGTTTTTTTCACCTGGCATTCATAATCTACTTCCCACAGAACACTCTAAAAGAGTGACAACAATTTAGTGGCCTACTTGTAAAATGATATTCAAAATCCAGTTTTTTTAGGTAAGGTGTGAGGCACTTGAATTCACTAGCATTTACTAGTACCAATGTATATTAGTTTGCCATCACAACTGTTCCAGAGTAATAAAGACATACACTGAAAGTTGCAATATTAATTCATCCTCCTAGACCACATTTGCCATACTTACGTGCCCTATACAGAAAAAAGCACAAATCTTTGAAGAAGCAAATTTGTATTTGTAAAATGTTTATGGGAAGGCCAATGGAAGCAGGTGCAGCTGAGGGATATCTAGCAAAGTATTGAAGGACTCTGCCTTGTTGGAGGTTTTAAGCCGTAGCTTCTGACTTGAAGCAAAGGTGTAGTAGTGACTTGTGGTGCTGCAGCTATGTGGAAGGCCAGACCTATTGAGGGGAGTGGGTTATTTTGTGTCAAATGTTGCTCACAAGTCCAGGTGGATCAGAAGACAGGGGTCAACTGCATCTAATGAGCCAGTGGCATAACTCACTCTTTGTAAAATGCTGCATCTTGCATGGAAACCTGAATGGCATTCACGCATAAGGTCATTGAAAATGGTAATTTGATTTATCTGCGTGGCTACAGATCTTTCCAGTATTTTATTTGTCAGGAGAAATGTGTCATCCTATTTTAGGGCAATCAGAAACCTTCAATAGATCAAAAGACGAGTTGTTCAATCCTAGTCTAATAAGGTGTTATGAAAGGGCTAGGTATTTTAGCAGAGATTTAGGATGGGAGACATTAGATTTACGTCTTGTTTTGATAATGGCTTACTGGATTTCAGTATATGTGCCTTCTCTTAATGTTGATCACGTTCTGTTTGCTTTCTATATTATTTTATAATCAGCTTGATGGTCTCTGAAAATACTCAGAGATTGTTCTCTCTGTGTAGGAAGTTGGCTCTGTATGTACTATTTCAAAATAAGAAATAGCCTGCACAGAGTCCAAGGGTTCCCCTTAGAGGTAAGATAGTGGTAAAAAGGAGATAATTCTAATGCTTTATTTTGTGGTAGTGTGGTCGAGCAGTAAGCTTATCAGAGGGTAGTGTTAAGCATTTGTTGTACACACACAGGCAATAAATGAGGAACACACACTCAAAGACAATTCCAGGCCAATAGGTTTTTATATAGAAAAATATATTTTCTTAGTTTATTTTAAGAACCACAGGTTCAAGATTTACAAGTAATACTTCAAATGAAAGGTATTTCACTCAGGTATCATAGGAACTTTGAATCAACACAATATCATGTACAGTTTTAGGAAAAATGACAATAAGCTATTTTAAAACTAGACTGCAATTTTCAACAGTTCCTGGGGGAGGTAAGTTGTGATTAGTTTTGCAGGTAAGTAAAACACCTACAGGGTTCAAAGTTGGGTCCAAGGTAGCCCACCGTTGGGGGTTCAGGGCAACCCCAAAGTTACCACACCAGCAGCTCAGGCCCGGTCAGGTGCAGAGGTCAAAGTGGTGCCCAAAACGCATAGGCTTCAATGGAGAAGCGGGTGTCCCGGTTCCAGTCTGCCAGCAGGTAAGTACCCATGACTTCGGAGGGCAGACCGGGGGGGTTTTGTAGGGCACCGGGGGGGGACACAAGTCAGCACAAAAAGTACACCCTCAGCGGCACAGGAGCGGCCGGATGCAGAGTGCAAACAGGCGTCGGGTTTGCAATAAGTTTCAATGGTAGACCCAGGGGTCTCTTCAGTGAAGCAGGCAGGCAAGGGGGGGGGGGCTCCTCTGGGTAGCCACCACCTGGGCAAGGGAGAGGGCCACCTGGGGGTCGCTTCTGCACTGGAGGTTGGATCCTTCAGGTCCTGGGGGCTGCGGGTGCAGTGTCTTTACCAGGCGTCGGGTTCTTTGAAGCAGGCAAGCGCGGTCAGGGGGAGCCTCTGGATTCCCTCTGCAGGCTTCGCTGTGGGGGCTCAGGCGGGTCAACTCTGGCTACTCACAGGCTCGCAGTCGCCAGGGAGTCCTCCCTGTAGTGTTGTTTCTCCGCAGGTCAAGCGGGAGGTGTCAGGTGCAGAGTGGAAAGTCTCAGGCTTCTGGCGGGAAACGTGGAGTCCTTTAAAAGTTGTTTCTTTGTGGCAAGTTTCAGTCTTTGTGGAACAGGGCCGCTGTCCTCGGGTCCTTTTAGATGCAGGGTAGTCCTCTGAGGCTTCAGAGGTCGCTGGACCCTGGGGGACGCGTCGCTGTTGCAGTTTTTCTTGAAGTGGTGAGACAGGCCGGTAGGGCTGGGGCCAAAGCAGTTGGTGTCTCCGTCTTCTCTGCAGGGCTTCAGGTCAGTACTCCTTCTTCGTCTTCAGCTTGCAGGAATCTATCTTCCTCGGTTCTGGGGGCCCCTAAATACTCAATTTAGGGGTGTGTTTAGGTCTGGGGGGGTTAGTAGCCAATGGCTACTAGCCCTGAGGGTGGCTACACCCTCTTTGTGCCTCCTCCCTGAAGGGAGGGGGGCACATCCCTAATCCTATTGGGGGACTACTCCATCTGCTAGATGGAGGATTTCTAAAAGTCCGAGTCACCTCAGCTCAGGACACCTTAGGGGCTGTCCTGACTGGCCAGTGACTCCTCCTTGTTTTTCTCATTATCTCCTCCGGCCTTGGCACCAAAAGTGGGGCCGTGGCCAGAGGGGGCAGGCATCTCCACTAGCTGGGATGCCCTGTGGCGCTGTAACAAAGGGGGTGGGCCTTTGAGGCTCACCGCCAGGTGTTACAGTCCCTGCAGGGGGAGGTGAGAAGCACCTCCACCCAGTACAGGCTTTGTTACTAGCAACAGAGTGACAAAGGCACTCTCCCCATGTGGCCAGCAACATGTCTGGTGTGTGGCAGGCTGGCAAAACTAGTCAGCCCACACTGGAAGTCGGGTATGTTTTCAGGGGGCATCTCTAAGATGCCCTCTGGGATGTATTTCACAATAAAATGTACACTGGCATCAGTGTGCATTTATTGTGCTGGGAAGTTTGATACCAAACTTCCCAGTTTTCAGTGTAGCCATTATGGTGCTGTGGAGTTCGTGTTTGACAGACTCCCAGACCATATACTCTTATGGCTACTCTGCACTTACAATGTCTAAGGTTTTGCTCAGACACTGTAGGGGCATAGTGCTCATGCATCTATGCCCTCACCTATGGTATAGTGGACCCTGCCTTAGGGCTTTAAGGCCTGCTAGAGGGGTGACTTATCTATGCCATAGGCAGTGTGAGGTTGGCATGGCACCTGAGGGGAGTGCCATGTCGACTTAGTCATTTTCTCCCCCCCAGCACACACAGGCTGACAAGCAGTGTGTCTATGCTGAGTGAGGGGTCCCCAGGGTGGCATAAGACATGCTGCAGCCCTTAGAGACCTTCCCTGGCATCAGGGCCCTTGGTACCAGGGGTACCAGTTACAAGGGACTTACCTGGATGCCAGGGTGTGCCAATTTTGGAGACAAAGGTACAGATTTAGGGAAAGAACACTGGTGCTGGGGCCTGGCATCAGCAAAGGCAAAAAGTCAGGGGGTAACCATGCCAAGGAGGCATTTCCTTACACTCTGTTTCACCTTTTCTTTCAAGAAGATGTCAGGACACATCACTACTTTGGGTTGCTCATAATATTTAAAGTAAAGGGGATGGAGTGTTGCTACAACGTATTGAACAGCCTTTACAGATGGCTTTTGTCCCAACTACTTTCTGATGTAACAAAAGTTGATTTGGCTTTAAAATTATATGTTTTAGTCATCTTTCCTTTTATTTTGTAAGTTCTCTTAGATTCTATGGAGGGATGTCAATGACGGGCTCGAGTTTCCCTTTCTACTTTTAATTCCATTGGCTACCATTGGGTTTATCTTTTTTGTTTTCATTCTGTTTGGTTTTAGTGGAGCATGCCATCCACAACAGATATGGGTCCATATTTATATTTTTACGTTAGACATGTCTACTGTTAAAATATTGGAGTTTGCACCACTTTTTAGATGCCTGAACCTACCTTGTGTCAATTAGATGAAAGGCAGGTGTTCCCAACTAAAAAATGGTGCTTTCCCCATAGCCCCATATCTATCCCCCTATGCTAAAATGATGCACAGGTGGGAGGAGGGGCCAAATAATGGTGCAAAGCTTGCTTTGCACCATTATTTAACGCCTGGGTCAGACCAGGCGTAAGGGGACCTGTGAACCCACTTACATGGTCAGACACCATGGAATGGGTCCACAGGTGCCCTCCCTAAGCCCAAGGAACACCCCCACCCCCACGAGAGGGAGACCAAAGGATGGGGGACCCCATCCCAGGTAAGTAGGGTAAGTATCTTTAAAACTTTTTAAAAGTGCATTAGGGGCCCTGAAATGGGACCCCCTACATGGCACAGGGTGCAATAGCCATGCCCAGGGGACTCTTGTCCCCTGCGCTGGCCATTGGGGTGGTGGGCATGACTCCTGTCTTTTATGGGACAGGAGTCATGTGGTATGAATGGTTTTGCATCAGAAAATGACACTAGGCTGGTTAAAGGCATTTATTTTGCCTCTAACAAGCCTAACATAACTTTTTGTTGCAAAACCCCCTTCTCCAATACCTCCACCCCCACCCGGCCAACATCATTTTTTTACAGTAGCCCACCCTTTGCGCCGGCTTGCAGGATTCCATAAATTTGGCACCCGGCTGGTGCTCTGGAATGACGCAAACCGGTGCTATACTTTTTGAAGCAAAACTGCATTCGCGCAGTTTTGTGTCTAAAAGTATAAATATGGGCCATGGTTTCACCATATTGAGCTGCCAGCACATTGACTTCTTGATCGAGTGAACTAGCTTGTAGTGAAAACTTGTGCAAAGCTGCAAAAATACGAATGAGCCAAATAAATCTTACCTTAGAAAAAGTGATTTGAATTGTTAAGTGTAGCACAGACTCCTAAAATAATGTCAAGATTCTAAAAAAGCCAGACCACGCTTTTCCTGAAGTGATTTAAATTCACAAAATCTAGGTCATCTCCAAAATTGAGTAAAAGTTATTGAAAGCTACAAAGCTTGAAAGCACAGTTGGTAACAATTCAACTCTCTGAAAAACAGCCTAAACACCTCTTTGCAGAATATTTCCTTCTACCTAATACTTTTTAGCACAGTACTTGGTTCTCCTGTTTCATAGAACGTAGGCTTTTCACTAACAAGCCAGTTTGATAACATATTCCCTTTACAACTATAGTAATGTTACTGGCCACTCATTGAGGGCTGTATATTACTTCAGTTACTCTCAGAGCACAAGCTTGCCATGTAATGCCTGTTTTATTGTAGATCCTGTTTGAACATCCTCTGAGGTTTTGGTATGGACCAATAATTGAGGACCAGAGGTTAGATTGCTTCTGTTGGTGTGTCTGTAGCTTTGGACCTTTACCACTGTTGTGCTGAGGCCAGTGCATAATCTGTTAAAAAACACGTGCCAAGACCCAAGGTATTTCACACCAGGCCACTGCACGTTGCACCGCCCACAGTTCCAGACAGACAATTACAAATGCCAATGTCATCGATGTCCACATGCCAACAAATGTCACAATTCAAACGATTTCGTCTCACTCAATAAAAATACCAGGTTGCCCAGGCTACGAGAATGGACCGCACAACCTGGTATTGTTTTTAATGTAAATGCAACTGTTACAAACTTTTGATGCTGGACTCTGCTAAAAAATAAATAAGCAGAGCAACCATGTGGGTGCACTGTCAAAAGTAAGTGTCAGGTGTTTAGGAATAAGTGTTGGTGCCGAGGACCGGAAACACATGTACAAATTAAGCACTGGCTGAGACACAAAACTCCAAAAGGCGCAAATTCAGAATGTCGTCAGGCATACCTTGGCAAGATATCAAAGCATGACTAAGTACTCATATTCACAAGGGTGAACATGAGAAGCGGGTTTAATCACGTACTGCTTGTGCAAAACAGACTCTAAGAGGGCATAATTTCACAAATGTAACTGAAAAATCGTCAGACTGCGTTCTTTCTGAGAATTTGTGGCAACACAGCTGGTACATCATGGCATAGTAAATTGAGGCGCCTGTGCCACGATGCCCAGCAACTTCCATCAGGATGTAACCATGCAGCAGCCAATGTACGACAACCATTGTGTGCTCCGCTGAGTATATACTGTGACACATTTCACTCTTGACCTAGAAGCACTGGATTTGCACGAATGTTGCGTATTATCACATCTGTTCTTCAAACACCACTGCTGTTATTCTTACAAGGTGCAGGTAATTTCTGAAGCCAAGAGACGCGCGAAACGTGTGCCAGTATCTGGGATTTTATTCATGACATCAATAGCCTGAAGTAGTCACCTATTGCTGCAACGTTACAGGCCGCGTGGCATGGTGGCATGATATGGCTGATTGGCAAACGCATTATTATGTCTGTGTATATTTTCACATAAAAGTCCTTGCATAAAAAACAGCACCTGGTGGAATACTCATGTGACATGTTAAGCAATATCACTGTACATGCTAGAATCAAGGACTGGTGTGTGTATTTTGGGACCTGCCAGGCCCTAATGCATTTCCTTGCCCCACATAAACTGTTCATATCCTCTCTACCAAAAACTACATACATCATTGTACTGGCCCACTACCGTACCACTGCAGTGATTTAACATTTCAAACATCATCCAATTCCCCCACCCCTAATATATCCCTCTTCCAAAACCCATACTACCATAGGTCATGCCCTACCTTCGAACTTCACAGACCACTCTTCAGGCACCATCTCTAACTGCTCAATTAGAGCACTCCAGGACACAGAAATACCCTCATTCGCCCTATTATTCCAAACCATCCCCTTCTACAGAACCCAAGAAATAAAGGCCAACAAACGACTCTTGCTCCTTCTGCCTCCCTCTGTCTGCCCCTATCATATCGCCTCCTCTTTTTACCATTCTTCCTATCTCGGTGGGCACGTAAATGTCTCCACATCACTTAATATGTCCTTTATCTGTTCCCTTACTGAGGCAGCACACTCCCCTCACTCTTCTGTCCTCCATAACCTAGCAGGTTATTTACCTCTTGGGAGTCATACGACTTTCTGGTGCTTCCCACATTTTGAACCATGCTGTTTAGCCTCCCTCTGATTTTGCTTACACCTAATCAATGCAAGATCTGTGAACACGCATCATCTAAACTGCTGTAACCCTAACCATATCTTTGGCATTAAACCCTCGCGAGGATATGACACAGCTTCCTCCCTTCTCTAGTCTACAGACACTGAAGCAAGCTCAACCTCATTCCACACAATTCGAACCTATGTCTGATTAGTCAATGTCTGCAACAGACTCATATCCCTCAAGACTTTCTCATGCCTGAGCCACAAAACGAGGAACTTCCTCATTGTTAACACAAGAGTTATGACACTGAAGGGAATGTATGTGCATTAATCAATCAAGTCCACCACCATTGTTCCTTTATGTCAATAAATGAAGAGATTTACAAAGCTGCAATAGATTACAATTCAGTTTAAAAGCACAGCACGAAAACTCCCTCAATCTTTCATTGCATAACATACACTTTCATCATATTATATGCATTATAATTAGTATTCATGGCATGGTCTATAACATTTAATGTATTACCATTTAAAATTAGATGCTTCATTGCAAGATAAAATGAAAATGTTGACATCACAATAAGCAATATATTCCCCCAAAAATTGCGACTATAAGTAGTATATTCTTCAAGAGCATGACAATCCAAATGTATTCCGGATCAAATTGCTGATCTCCATTAAAAAACACACAACTTGGATGTTTTAGAAATCATCATTGCATCTTTAAGAACGCTTTCATGGGGGTTAGTACTTGTGACTGTCATTGTAAAAATGACATATTTAGGAGAAAAATAAAGTTGCTGTTTTATTCACCAGAGAAAGACAACTTAAAATCCAAAGACACTAACGTTCAGAATTCTTAACCCTATTTGCAAAACCTCTTAATATCGAGGACCTTGCTTACATATGCCTGCCAGCAGCATCCGAGAATGTACATCCCATGTCTTCCTTCAGCACCTTTTTAAACGGAAAAAAACCTAAGTTGAAAAACTGTATGGGTGCTGTGCCAAATTGGTCTAATACAAATTGATGGCCCCTCTACAGAATATGAAGTTCGTCTCCTTAGTCTCACTATCTCCAGATATTCATTGGCCTTTTGGCCTTGGGTTGAAATGGTTCCCCATGAAGGGTTTGGGGGCCCTTAAAGGGTGTGGGACCCGCTGCTCTGCAGGGGCTGAAGGAGCCTGTCTTATGCCCCTGCAAACAACCAAACCTTTTCCAGTGCTGATGTATCCATCTTCAAATCCCTCTCCAAGCAGCTCTCCACCTCTTGACGTTCAGAAAAAAACCTGAAAATTGACTAACCCCGTACTCACCTGAATGACTCTGACAGCTGATTTCATTCACCCTATAAGTGTGGGTGTCATGCAATGGCGGGCATTTGCCCACCCTCGCCAGTGCATCTGTTGGCCATCTAATGGATCTAATGGATCCTTTGGTGCTGGCACAAGCGGATTCTATTTTTTTTAAACGAATTAGAGCTATTAGCGTTGTAAATTCCTAACTGGACTTTTCTTTCAACATACATTGAAAATGTGAAGTAAAACAGTTGACATAAGCAAGTCATTTCAAAGCGCTATGGCCACCATGAGCGTGAGCGCGAAGGAGAGACACAAAAGGAAAAAGAAGTGCGCTCGCAGTCGAACATATCAGCAAACGTGCAATTATCCATGGAACAGGGTTGGTCCCCAAGGCGGTAACAAAACCGCCCCAAGGCAGGACAAACCAGTGCCATCAAAGGATTCTTGAAAGGCAAGCCCACGAGCAAGTGAAAGTAACGCACTTGAGGTGCGTGTGGTTAAAAGCCTACATAGATACCAGCACGTCGGAAAAGTAGGGCTTGCACGCTGCTATGCTAGACCTAAAATGGGCAGTGAGTGTGTGCAATCACTTCCACGTCATCCCCTGACCCACCCATCTGTGATGTCAGCACGCCACAAGGTTCACTGACGTCACAGTTTTCCCCACCGGAGCCAGAGGAAGGAGCAGGTAAGCACTTTCTGCACTCTGGTGGAGAAAAACGCCTAAAAAGGCTGCCCCATGTTTCAAGAAGGTCTCATTGGAAAGGGTCGAGTCTCCCATTCCTAAAACAGTTTCCTGGCAGGAAGCCCCCTAGACAGCAGGGAAAGCACTGGGGGAGGGTTGGATCAACCCTTGTGGCGCATGGGCTAACCCCTCTTTGGGGCCTAGTAATAAAACAAATAAGTTGTTTTCCCCATGGTAGCATGCTACAATGCAAGGGTGTACTTTCCCGAGTAGTCCATTTACCTAAGGAACCGAAGGTCCCATTTTACATTGTTGTCTTTGTCCAGGTATACTCTTGTACTCTTTCTACAGACAACATAAAGGTTTATTTCTCCTGAATAATTTGTCCACACCACCAGAAATGTCTGACTATCTGAGCAGCCCGGTATACACTGTAGACTTGAAACATTCTTGCCTGTATTGTTTACAGAATGCCTTATTGAAGGTCTCAAGATTCCACAGTATTTATGGAAGTTTAGCCGGATGGCTTTTGTTATGATGAGACCCGAAGACAAACTACAGGTCGAATTGCCAACATCCCTTCCTACGGTGCTTTCAAAACATGTTATTGTGTGCCAGGAGATACCATATGTGAACAAAAAGGCTCTCCACTTATGATTGTTTGATGCAAAATGTTGTGCAACCCTAGAATTGGTTCAGTTTCTCATTCTAAATTGCTGGCTAAATACTTGTTCACTGTCTGAGCACTGAGGTGCCCTGCACTAATTAGGATATAGAAAGAAATGTACATTGTCCTTATACTAAAGATGTGAAAACAATCATCATACAAGATATTGTGTCCTGTACCCTTCTTCAATTGCATTGGTGTGATACAAGTTACTAATTGAGTTTTCAGTCCTTCAAAGTAAAAGTAAAATTGTTGGTGAATGACTCCCACAGGACATTTGTTTGGCTTATTATCTTTGGGAACTTAGGCAGCACTCCCCAGCATGTTTGCCTTAGTTTCAGTGGTAGATAAGCTCACTCAATTCAAGGAATGAGGCCTCAGAGGCATACTCAGACACCACCAACTTGCATCCACAAGCTGTAAGGAGTTGGATTTAGCACAGTGAGTGCACTGAAGGTACATGAAAGACACAATTCCTTGAGCTTTACAGTGCTAGTGACAGAAGATGTTAGTATAGGTTCACTTGGCAAGCATACAGGCTTAGTCAGAACACTGATGAGGACAGAGACATGAACAGATAAGAAACGCTTAGGGTAGTTTTGCTTACAAAGGAATATTGCATTGTTAGAAGGCAGATAGTAAAGGTAGCACAGATACACATGCTATCACTTCATCTCTACTTATAGATGGAAACCCATTGACACCACACTCATTCTGATAATGAATTACCTTCTCACTCAACTAGACAACTGACTCCAAACCATACAGAACGCAGCAGGTAGTCTCCTCCCTCAACATCCCAACAGACAAACACACACAGCACCTGAAAATGTTTCACTGACTCCCATTCCACAGCTATTTGCAAACTTCTGAAACACACATTAAAAGTCTTACACATCACTGGTCCAGCCTACCTCAATAATGCTTTAAATTTCAGAAACCTTCTAGACACAATTGGTCAGCATAGGCAGCACCCGAGCAAGAAGAATAGACTTCTCCTAATTGGCTCCAAAAGGGTGAAATGACTTGCCTCTACCCACATGTGCTGTCTCTAAGATTAGTGCATTCCGCACAAAGTTAAACCATTTCCTTTTCAACTAGTTTAATCCGTGGGTCACCCTTGACTGCTCATGCATTGGCGACAGGATACACTCTTGGATGCATTTTACAAAAAATACATACTATTACAAAGAAATCTGCACACAACGCTAAACATATGGGTAAAAGTTTTGTCCTGTTTGCTATGTTCTTCCTCAGAAGTCAGTAGTGGTTCAGTTTGCTGTATGATAAGTGCATTACAGTCACAGCACTGTACATACTGGTGGATAGGACATATGCTGCGTTCTCGATGACCGATCAGTGTGTTAAAAACTTCCTTCGTAGTATATGACGTTCTCTTTATGGATGTTAGGCAGTATTTTCCAGCATATTTGCCTTAGTTTCAAAGGTAGATATGCTGACTCAGTTCATGGAATCTTGTCTCAGAGGCATACTCTGAAACCCCCAACTTGCATCTGCAGACTGGAAGGAGTTTGATTTACCACAGTGAGTGCAATAAAGTTGCATGTAAGACATGTCTTCTTAAGCTTCATGTGTCTGTCATGGGAGCCATTATTAAAGTTTTACTAGGCATGCTTTTGGTAATGTTCAGAATGCAGGTGGATACTTGACAGGTGATAAAAATGTAGTCAAACTGTTTTTTTATTTGTGAAAGTTGTGGGTACATCAAGGGTCCTGTCAACATGTCTGAACATAAATGGGGATTTTGTCCTGTGGTGTATGAATGTGATGGGCCCTTGAATGGTGGCGGTATGTTGATGTGAGTCCACTGCTGTGTTGGATTGGGCCTACGGCCGATTGCATGAAAGTCTTGTGTGTTGTGTGAGAATGGCATGTGAATGGACCATAAAGTGGTTGGTGCCTTGACATGGCTTTATGGCTCACCTTCAGAAATCTTGATTTCAATATTTAGATGCTTTGAAGCTAGCATTTCTGGAGGTGCTAAAACCAATCAGTGTAAGTGGTGGATTACCTTTAAAAAATAAGTACCAGAGTTATATTTTTGGTGGCAAGGATACGCCATCGCAGTGGCAACAGAGTATCCTTACCATGAAGATAATTGTCTGGCAGCCCAATATATATGGGGATGGAGCATTGGTGTAACTGTGGGAAAGACTACTCCATCTGTGGCATGGTTGCATCCCTCCCGTGTCGTGACTGACTAACAGCCATCTGTGGCTGACCTCTGTATTGGCCAACCTAATTTACATGTACAGACACCCAAGCCAGATTTCACTGCCTGCCACCACCTGGAAAATCATGGTGTTAAGTGGCAGCGATAAAATTTCTAATGCCCTCTTGCCATCGGAGATAACTCCCATGGTGAGAGGGGCATTTTTTCAAAAAGGAAATTTGACTTTGGGATTTTGTTTTTAACATTAAAAAAAATGATGGATGGCTCCATAATGTTGATGGAGTAGGGCGTTAAACGTAAAAAGGAATAGGCAGGAACCGCCAAGTTGGCAGCACCTGTTAATGTTTTTGACAGTCATTTCTAAATTTGCAGAGTGGAGTACTCTAAGCATGGCAGACGTTTAGTCCTCCAGCCAGGCAACAGATTCTTCTTTATTAGCCAAAATGTAACAATGGCCTTTACTAAGAACACCTTTTTTTTTTTTTTCAATGTGGGTAGTTGTGGATTTTGGGCCCTAGTTGATATGGCCCACAGGGGAAACCTGCACATTGTTGAGAACTAGACAACCAGGGGAGTCCTAAAGTGCATGCCTTGCTTGATTCTCACCAGGTAATTTAACCCAGAATCTCTTGCAAACATCAAACTTTGGCACGAAACACACATTTTCATCAATTTTCTCCAAAGGAAAGATATGGAATCTGTGCAGAGCCACAGATTTACTACCACTCTGAGTTCTCAAACATCTCCTGCTAAAATTGGCACCCCACTTGTGAGAGTGGCCTAGGAGAAAACAACACAAAAGGCCCTAAATCGATATGTTGAGAATTAAGCAGTAGGAGTAGGGGCTGTATTTAGGGCCGTGCTGTGGCACTACCCATGAAAACCTACAAACTAGACATTTTTTTTAAACTAGACAACCAAGGGGGTCTGGGGTGGTGTGCCTTGCATGGATCCCATGAGGTTTTCCTATCCACGATACTCTGCAAAACTCAAACTCTGACTGACATCCAACATTTTCCTTCCACTTCTGTGATGGAAACTTTTGGAACCTGCAGGAATCATCACAATTCCTAACAGGCTGCATTACACCAATTGTCAACTAGGGTCAATGGGAGCCCGCCCCAAGAGACATCCACTGACGGTAGTTTGATGCATTTCTGTCACAAGGCTTACCCGCACAAGTGAGGTACCAATTTTATCAGAAAATTTGGGCGAGTGCCGGATGGAAGCACGTTTGTGGCTCTCTGCAGATTCCAGAAGTTTCCAAACCAAAAATGTGAGAAAAATGTGTTTTTAGTCAAAGTTTGAGGTTTGCAAGGGATTCTGGGTCCAAAAACTTATGAATGCCATATAACTCAGTCACCGTAGATACCCCTTGGTGTCTAGTTTTGAAAAATGTACAGATGTTATAGGTTTTTCTAGGTGCTGGATCACCTAGGAGCCAAAACTTACACCTACTCATAGTGGAAAGAGGGGTCAATTTTCAGTAAGTGAGGAAAAGTGAGGAAAATGTTTCTTCCTAGTCAAAGTATGAGGCTTGCAAGGGATCCTGGGTAAGAAAATCCTGGTGAGAGCCATGCAAGTCAGCCCACCTTGGATGCCCCTCGGTGTCTAGTTTTCAAAATGTTACAGTTGGCTAGGTTTCCCTAGGTTCTGGGTAAGCTAGGCTCTGAAATCTACAGCTTCCCACTTAGGAAAAAACGGTCAGTTTTCAGTGAGAAATGTAGGCTAACCCACACAAGTGTAGTACCATTTGTATTGGGATGCTTGCGGAAATGCCAGGTGGATGGAAGTTTGTGGCTTCTCACAGATTCCAGAAATATCTATCACAGATATGTGAAGAGCATGTGTTTTCAGTCAAAATTTGAGGTTTGCAAGGGATTCTGAGTCAAAAATCCTGGTGAATGCCATACAAGTCAGCTTACCCTTAATAACTCTCACTGTCTAGTTTTAAAAAATGTACAGATTGGCTAGCTTCCCTAGGTGCCTCGCTGAGCTAGCATCCACAACCAACAGCTACCTACAATGGAAAAAAGGATGATTTTTCAGTGGAAAAATCTGATGCTTCCATTTTGCATTTTGGGTCCTTTCTTCTTGCGGACACTAGGCCTAGAAACATAAGTAAAGTACCATTTCCAAAGGGAGACTGGGAGGGGGGAATGCAGAGTGAGTGGAAGTTTGTCGCCTTCAAGAACTTTCCATCACAGAAATGTGAGGAAAATGTCTTTTATTGAAAGTTTGAGGTTTACAAGGGATTCTGGGTCTAAAAACCTGGTAAGCAAGTCATTCCATCCTGGATACCCCAAGTGTATAGTTAAAAATGTTTACAGGTTTACTAGTTTTCCCTAGGTGCCGGCTGAGCTAGGGTCCAAAATCTACAGCTATCCTCTTTGCGAACAAAGAGAAGTTTTGAGTGGAAAAATTTGATGCGTCCATGTTGCATTTTGGGCCATTCCCTGTTGAGGGCACTAAGACTACCAACAAAAATGAGTTACCATTTTTATTGGAAGACTTGGGGAATGCCGCGTGGTGGGAAGTTTGTGGCTCTTCTCAGATTCCAGAACTTTCTATCACAAAATTGTGGGGGGGGGGGGGGGATTTTTTTGTCAAAATTTTTGTTTGGTATGTGATTATGGGTAGAAAAAACCTGGTGAGAACCACACAAGTCACCCCTCCCTGCCCATTTTGACTATACCTATTTCACTATATGCAGGAAGCCACAAACTTCCTTCAACCCAGCATTCCCCCAAGTCTTTTGATAAAATTGGTATCCCACTTGTGTGGGTAGGCCTAATGCCTGCAACTGGAAACAGCCCAAAACAAAACATGGACACATCACATTTTTCCACTGAAATCTGACCTTTTTCAGCAATATGCCTAGCTGTGGAGTTTGGGCACTAGCTCAGCTGGCGCCTAAAGAAACCAAGCAAACCTTTACACCTAGTGGAATCCATAATGAGGTGACTGTTGTGGCTCTCACTAAGTTGTATTACGCAGAATCCCTTGCAAACCTCAAACATTGACTAGCAAAAAATACACCTTCCTCATATTTCTGTGAAGTAAAGTTCTGGAATCTGTGGAGAGCCACAAAAGTCCTTCCACCCAGTATTCCTCCAGGTCCTCTAAGGAAAATTGGTGCCTCACTTTTATTGGTAGGCCAAGTGCTTGTGACATGAAACAGCCCAAAATGCAACATGGCCACATCACATTTATCCACTGAAAACGGACCCTTTTTTGCAATGTGCTTAGATGTTGATCTTTGGCCTTAACTCAGTTGGCACCTAGGAAAACCTAGCAAACCTGTACATTTTAAAAACTAGACAAGTAGGGAAATCCAGGATGTGCTGCCTTGTATGGCTCTCACCAGGTTGTGTTACCCAGCACCCCTTGCAACCCTCAAACTTTGACTTAAAAAACAAATGTTCCGATTATGTCTGTGATGTAATATTCTGGAATCTGCATGGAGCCACAAGCTTTCTTTCACCTAGCGTTCCCCTAAGCCATCTGATAAAAATGGTACCTCACTTGTTTGGCTGGGCCTAGTGCCTATCACAGAACAGATCAATCCAAGGTCAACGAGGGTCCTGTGCAAGGACTCCCACTGATGTTAGTTTGATTCATTCCTGTCATTGGCACTAGTCCCAGACAGCATTGTTATTGGGACAAGTAGGGAAATGCTGGCAGGCAGGAATTTTTTGAATTCCTTTTGATTTTGAAAAATATGGCACAGAAATGCAAGGAAAATGTGTGATTTGTGTCAGATTTTGAGGTTTGCTGGGAACATTGGGTAAGAAATCTTTATGGTATCCACAAGAGACACACTGCCTGTTCTTCCATGGGTGTCTAGTTTTCAGAAATGCCTGAGCTTGGTAGGTGGCCCTGGGTGGCCGCAGAACCCAGGCCCAAAAGCTGCAACTACCCCATTTGTTGAAGTTGCCACATTGTGTCTTAGACCCCGAACATTGTGGGCATGAGCCCCACTCACAAAGGTGAGGTACCATTTTTATCAGGAGTTATGTGGGAACTCTGAGTTGAAGGATGTTTGAGGTTCCCAGCGGATTCCAGTACTTTGAGGGATCCACGTCAGCCACCCTGGAGCCTCCTGGTATCTAGTTTACGAAAATATCTGGAGTTGGTAGACTTTTTCCAGAGACAATTTACAACCTGGCAATGAAAGACAGAAAAGACAAATCATAATAGACAACCATCTATTCCTACAGCGCACCCAAACACTGGTTAGATTTGGCAAGACAGTGAGAGAAAGGTTCAAAATGTGAAATTTATTAACAAGAAAAATCACAAAAATGAAATATATTATTAACACTTGAAAGTTCAAAAAACTGAACCAATGACTCATGGCTCATGAGCTATAAAGCCATGACAAGGCACCAACCGCTCTATAGGTCATTCACACACCTTTCATGCATGAAACACACAAAACCATTCACACCACCAGCCACGGGCCCGCACATCACAACACTCCCATCAGCAGACAGCGCCATTCATTCAAGGGTTCCTCACTTACATACACCCACAGAAATGACACAGCAATCACACCGCCTGGCAGCTGATGAAGTGTGAAGACTGGGATTTGGCTGGCAATGTGTGTGTAGTGACCAGCAGCATGTCACTACATACACATTGCCAGCCAAATGACAGCTCACACACACCACCAGCCAAGCACCAGTTCACACACTGTTATATATATTGTTTTTAACAAATGAAGAAAACACAAACCATTTTGAAGGAGATGAAAAACAACTATGACTACAGACACAATGGGTCTAACTAAATTCATCAAATTGTTGCCAATCATGAAACGGAACCAAAAATGTAAAACAATACAGACCAGCCAGTTCACTTTTATGCTCACTGTTGCTCTTAATAATTCAGTTGCATGTGGTACAATTTAAATAGCCCAGGATTAGGAGGCCCCTCAGGGCAATACATATGAGTCTCCTCTGCACTCCTGTTCGGACACAGTCTCTACATCTCCTACAGGGAAAGGTTTTTAGGCAAGGGAGGAATGTAATGAGGAAAGTGGCGATCTTTCAATCTAAAAGTACACAAGAAAGTACGGGGTTCTCTAAAGAGGGCGTTGCGGGTACCAGCGTAGCCCTAGGTTGTACGTGTTCCTATTTGGAAAGGTAATGTCAGTGAAATGTCAGTAAGTAACTGCAGAGTGCATGCGTGGGGAGAGATACCGGGGGGAGTTCCTTTTACGGACTAGGTGGTCTCACACACTATATAGTGTCATGCTTCATCATTTGACCACCTAGACCCACCCAGGTAGGACAGTGCCACCTGGGCGGACTCAACCTCACTGTTAAAGGAACAGGAGGGAGTGCGTAAATAAACTTGTTTCTGGAAAGATCGGGATCCAGCTAATCTAGTGAAAAAATTAAAAACACCTAAGCAGACACCTGTGAGGAGTGACAAATTTAATGGTGGTGTCTGATTGGTGTAGTTAAAACAGGGGTTGGGACACCTCTGTGAGGATAAGGACTCACAGGGTCACCTAACTAATAGCCAACATGTTTCTGCCCTCAGAAGTGAGCCAATAGAGGTCTCAGGGCATTCGTCAGGGCCTAGGATCCCTACGTCTCACGTTGGAGGAAATTTACTCTATGTGAAGGTCAAAGAGTGTGAAGTAAAAGGTCTACCTTACCCAAGGAATTACCTTGAGGCGGCCCTTTCATAGAGGCTACTAGCCTCTGGTATCCAGGAGGGGGAGTGTCCCCTTATAGTCAAACATACATCAAAGGGGGCGCTCGCCGTGCGCCTATACCGTCCTCTCCTTGGACCGCTTGGAACTCCTGGAATTTGTCACTCCTCACAGGTGTCTGCTTAGGTGTTTCTAATTTTTTCACTAGATTAGCTGGATCCCGATCTTTCCAGAAACAAGTTTATTTACGCACTCCCTCCTGTTCCTTTAACAGTGAGGTTGAGTCCGCCCAGGTGGCACTGTCCTACCTGGGGGGGTCTAGGTGGTCAAATGATGAAGCATGACACTATATAGTGTGTGAGACCACCTAGTCCATAAAAGGAACTCCCCCCGGTGTCTCTCCCCGCGCATGCACTCTGCAGTTACTTACTGACATTTCACTGACATTACCTTTCCAAATAGGAACACGTACAACCTAGGGCTACGCTAGTACCCGCGACGCCCTCTTTAGAGAACCCCGTACTTTCTTGTGTAGTTTGAGTTATAGAAATAGGGAGCTAAGTACGGTGGGTTCCTCCATATTTGTCCCTCCTTCTCCCTCATCCTCTCTCCATGTGTATTGATCTTTCAATCTAGCCACATCCTACACCACTTCAACTCTAGAAACACTTGCCTGCTCCACTACAACAAGGCTGCCTGTCACAGAATGTTGAAACTGAACAAAAGTAATCTTTGAATCTGGGGAACAGCCCATGAATACAACAGAAACACTGAAGGTTGCTAAATTAAAGAAACGGACAGCCAACTTCTTATACCGAATGTAGGACTTATGAACAGCAATGTAATGCTCCAACTTCTGATCTACTCTATATACACCACCCATGTGTTTATTGTAGTCTGAAATGCACACAGTTTTGTGCACTCCTTCAACTTGACCCCAAACAGTCACAGGTGAAGTATTTACATCATGAATAGTTGTCAGCGTGTGGACATCTCCTGTCTGAAAATTTCACAGCTAGAAGTTCATCACTACACAAGGCACTCGCTGTCCCCCCTAAATCTGTTTACATATAAGCTCTTTAGGGTAATATTTACAGTTAAAGCAGATTGTGCCACAAGCAACACTATCCACTTTAAACAATTCCTTGAACAATTGCACACAAGTATAGATTTTATCTATCTATAAATGGTGACCTTTGTTAAAAAGTTCATAGATCTCTGATATGCAGTGTACAAAATGATCAAGGAAAGACTGAATCTTGACGAGATGGCCACAATCAGGGTGATCCCATGGCAATGCTGAAGCATTATCAACAAAATGCAACATCCAAAGTAGAAGAAAATACAGATCACGACTCATAGTTGCAGGACATATAGCACTTGCCATCAAGGGACTAGTACACCAGCATGAAGACAGCAACAGCTTACCAAAAAAAAGTGACACACAAGAACGTCTTCAACTTACCCAGGTTTTTGAGAGTCCATTGACTAGCTCTAATGTGGGGCTTGGGTCAGGCACTGTTGTCCCTCAAATACTGTTCAGCATACAAGATACCCTTGTCAACAATTTCATCCCAAAATACCTTGTCCATAGTTAACTAAAAGAACCTATAGGCAAAAAGTTTTCAGTATTGACTGTACAGCCTGTGATACCCCCAAAGGCAGGCAACATAAGCTGCATAATGTTTGGAGCAATACAGAGTTCATCACATCCAATAGTATGCCTTTCAGCCCCAGGTTGCAATCCAGATCCCTCATGCTGAATTATCAGCATATCAGTGTCACCCTCTAAAAGAGGTACTTCCCCCGCACTGAGAGTGGCTTCATCATCTGATGATTCCTCTCAGGCAGACAATTCACTGCCAGAATCTTGGACTTCCTCCTCTGCCTCAGGTGCAGAGTCAGTCCTAGAACCATGGTCAGAAGAAGATTTGAAAAGCAAGCTACCAACCTGTTGAGCCATAATCCTGTGATTGGCCATAATCCTTACTAATAAAAGTAACACAACAAATAGGTCAACAATAACCAACACTGTGTCCAATAAGTAATAAACAAACTGTAGCTTTATCAAATGGAAAGCAAAACTACTGGCACATAGTAATCTGGAAGAAAAAATCAATCAATACAAAACACACAAAGACATATATACTCAAAAACAATATAACTCGCTTGCAAGAGACAGCAAGACTGAGAAACAACTGCATCTCCTCTGCACAGACACAACAAGCAGCAAAGAAGTCCCACTGGAAAAGAAAAAACAAAAATAAATTACATATATCATGTCAGTAAAAAACATGCACAAATATATATGTTACTTTGAAAGACAATCACACAAAACGCTAAAGATTTAAACATTAGTACAGAAGTCATAAAAAATATACAAACATGGCAAGGATACACACTAGATGAAAAGAATAAAAATGAGTTGCTTACCAACCACAACTTCATAATGTTTTTGAACCACAACTCCACAAACTACAGATCTGCTGAAGCTGCACCCACAAACAGGATTCACCAACAAGACAATGATTGGCTCAACAGTAAAAAAGAAAAGAAAATCAAAACATAATAAAAATGATAAAATATCAATCAAAAGACATTGATATTACCCTGAAAGAAGGTGTGGCATTGGCAAAAAAAGACACCACCAGATGGAAGTAAACCTTTCACCAGAAGCAGATCTCACACCACATGCACAACCTTATTTCCAGGTGATTTAAGTGTCACCAACCAACTTGAGGTCCAACTACTCAAAAAGGACCACAAATTAAAACAATATGGCCCCCAAGGGGAGCGACCCTTGCTCAAGGGGTCACTCCCCCGCCAAACATAATCTGTGGTGTAAGGTGGGCTTCATGGGGTGGTATAAAAAATATAGCCCCCAAATTGGTCTTTGCCCTTCAAAAAACTATTCTTTGGTGTCTAGTGTGCTTCTGCCCCTCCCAGAGGGCAGATGGGCTATTAAAACAGCTGAACTGCCCCCCAAGCGGGCTGAAACACAGATAAATTATATTGCCCCCCAGGGGTGTGACCCTTGCCCAGGGATCGCTCCCTGCAATTTCATTAGGTAAAATCCCTTGCATTTATGGTGTTGACAACCCCAAGAGTATATCGGCCAAAAAAAGGGCTAAAATAGCCCCCGTGGGAGGTTGAAAACACAGATAAAATGTATTGCCCTGCCAGGGGAGTGGCCTTTGCCCAAGGGGGTCACTCCTGCAATTTCTAAATCTAATCCCTGGCATCCAGTGGGTTTTGACCCCCCAGGGGGCAGATCAGCTAACAAAAATCCAAATTAGCCCCAGGGGTGGGGGGGTATGGGCGAAACACAGATAATATATGCCCCTGGGGAGCGACCCTTGCTTAAGAGGTTGCTCCCTGAAATACAGAAAAAAAATCCTTGGTGGTCTAATGTGTTGGATTTCATCTCCACGATTGTGGCTCCGCCCATGATAGTAGAGCAAGATTCCTCTATAGACAGACACAGGGGGAAAGGAAAAACTCTTTCCCTTCCTTCCTGAGTGTGTACTACCCCTAATTCTCGATCTCCCCCCAGAGAAGGACTCAGCAAAATAGCAAGAAGGACTCAGCAAGAAAGCATCCTCTCTCCTGGACACGCTGGAACCAAATGGCTTCCAGCGTGTCCAGGCTCCATCTGATGATGTCAGCACTCGGTGCACACACTGTTGTCATCAGATTGCTGAGGGGGCTTCTGCTGCCACTCCCAATGGAGACATGTTATATTGGAGCCAGTGGGGGGAGCGTCAGCGCTCCCAAAACGGGTGGGTGCCAGGACGGCTCATAGCCATCCTCAGCACATGACTACCATGGCTGAGGATGGCTCCAAGCCGTCCTCAGCACCCAAGGGGTTAGTAAAGAAATGTTCATGTTATTTCCTTCATGCTTTTTTTTTCCACTGAGCAACTGCTTACCTTGCTATGATGCATTTCATTTTTTGGGTTGTTTTTGTTCTGTTATAAAGCGCCCTGGTGCCTGATGGGGAAGGAGCACTATATAAAACCAAACAATTAGCAAAATACATATTTTGAGCCTACAGTCAAAAATCTGGAGTAATGTTGGAACACAAAATAAGTCCTGGTAATTGGGTGAAAGATGACTTGGCCCATCTCAGCAGTGTAAATTGGGGTGTCCATTTTGGCCTAAGACCATTATTAAGTAGGAAATGTTTTGCTCCTCTCTTTCATGGCATATTAAGTCAAAACTTCTATAAAAGGGAATTGCACTAAGTGTAATTTAAAAATATTTAGGTATCTTTTAAGCTTTTTCCTCCACCACTTTTGTTTTTCTCTGTTGTGTGCTCCATCCTATTAGGTCGCAAAGTATCTTCTTATTGAGCCCGGAGTTTAACTTTGTCCTGTCCTAAATGCAGAGCATCTTGCTCCAGTGTGGCATATATCCTCACCTTTATACGTGGTGTTTCCATAAGAGGAATATCTCAGTAATGAAGATTGCTGTCTGGTTGTTGGGCAACTATGCCATCCTGAGACATCTAAAATGGTATGTTGGTGCACATAAAAGCCACACACATGGCCTTCTCTGGGGCACGAATCCATACTAGAATTCTACATGCACACATTCAAGCTACTTCCCAACGATTAATTCACATGGTTAACGTGTATTTAAAAGGGGTTAACAGTTGAGTTTCTTTAAGCTTTGTGTGAAGCAGTTACATATTGAACTGTAGTTCTGCTGCCTTGTGTGGTCAAGGTTTGCTACCAAAACGCTGTGCCCTTTGTGTCTTGACAGCTCTCCTTTAAGCAACATGATGGGCATGGGCCGGTTAAGTGGATTCCTACACATTTGTAACAACTAAAACTTTGGGAGATGCTTTAAATGCATCTTAAACTGTACATGTGCAGTGTAGGGCAGGAAGTTACTGCAAAAAACCCATCTCTTAGCAACTAACAAATCAAGGTGAAGCGCAATCTATTATTCCAGCATAATGGAGCCTACTGTAAAGTGATTGTGAGGTGGTGAATGCGTTGAAAAGCGAAATATGTATTCCTAAGTAGAATACATTTTGAAGATATCATAGAATTATGCGAAATTTTATGATTTTAAAAAGGCTGCTCAGGTGGATTTGGGCAGTCTTCCGGGCCTACATACACTTGCTGAAGTTCTGTACAGATGAGATTGCAGAGGAAAAGGGGATCCGACAGGTAGCATCAACTCAGAGTTGGCAGCGACAGGGTCCTAGAAAACAGCTGCAAACGGGATTCTAACCAACAATCCCCAGGTGTTCACGGAGACTGGGGAGGAGATGAAAGGCAAGGAAATTAGGAAATTATGACACAACTTCGTCCATGATCGTTTCAAGTTTGGTATCCATAAACAGAAGGTCAGTTATATCCTCAGAGCTGGAAATACTGAAAACATCAGCGTCCCAAACAGCCCTTGGATATTATTAATGGGATCGAAGATCACTTGCCCTACACAGGTGTATGATGTCAGAGATTTACCCATCAAAATGAGCAAAGCTTGAGATAGTAACAAAATCTTAACTCCGGTGAGTGAAAAATACAGTTAAAATGAACATGAACACATTTTGACTACAGATGGCAAATCATAGAACCAGCTAAAGTGTGAATTATTGACGTGTGCAGATGGTGATTTATTTATTTATTTACGAGCTTTGCAAAGGTTATATGTGCGGATCAAGTCTCATATGATTAGAAACACTATTCAAACTTCAGAATCAATAATATGGCTTCTAAAGGTGCTACTGTACCAGAGCAATACCAACGAGTGGACTCCCTTAGGTGTGTCTGAGGGCCGACTGATTAAAATACCAGGACGCTAAATTGATCAATATGGAGATAGGCTGGAAGAATGGAAGTGACTGTAAATACTGACATTGGGGCAGAAGGAAACAGTGGGAAAAGGCACATTAGATGTTAAGGGACAAATGTGCAGATGGCTCCCCCATGTTAATGTCTGAGTGGGGCTCAGAGTAAACTAAGAATGAGATGAAGTAACACTTATGGGAACCACACTGGCTGTTCCACATCCATGGTGTGGGAGAGAGGGCCATGACATGACACAGGCAAGCGGTCTCATACGTTTCTCAAACCAAATAGGTATGGATAAGGGAGATGCAGCGGTCTACTGTTCCTCAACCTTGGACCAACCAACAAGCTGCTATCAGACACAAAATCCAGAATAAAGGAGCTATCCGTGGATATGACCCTAAAAGGAAACTGTAGGGAAATAAATTGACTACACTACGTTCAACGCAATGTACACCTAAATTCTTAAGCACGTTATCGAAATAAAAGAACCCATATCAAATAAGAAGTACCAACTACCGCCCTATGGAATAGTTACAATGCTATATGAGCTATAATTATGATTTAGATTAGTATAAAAATATATAAAAATCTAAATTGGTTTTGAAAATGGAGATGAACTTACAGAAGCACACAAAGGCAAACTCTTTGTACTTTTTAGCCTCAAATAGTTGTAAAAATGCCAAAGGCATTTTCTTTTCCCTTAATCATAATGTCCCCAAGCCCAGAAATATTGTGATGTACAATGGGAAGATACCATAAACGTAGACCATGAAAAGTGGGTGAACGCAAACAAAATAGGTGAGATGAGGTCTCCAGATAAGGAGGGGCTGATAGTTGTCAGGTACTGAAGGTCAATCTCTTTGGAATCCTAGAACGTTTTAGTTTCTTTAGTTTCACTTAAAGAAATAAAAGAAGGCAGTTAAATGACTATCTGGGAGAACTTTTGAAATCTTAGACAACACAAAGAAACGATATTGCTTGAGGAAAAAAGCAATTAGCCTAATACTGATTATATTCTAGGTATATTACACAAACGTTAAAATTAAAGCAAGACATATACATCTCCCGAGCCAAGTTCCCTGCCACTTGCTTCATACATTCTGGCTGGTATGTTATACAAACCTTCATGTAACTTAATTCACACGTGTGCATGCAAATACTTTTCCCTTTGTGAATCACTCATGGTATAAAATTATTCGTTTTTCCACTACAACAAATCTACAAGATTGACATATCCACACTACGAGTTTTGATCTGATCTTCATCAATTTTTATTTAGGTATTTTAAGGAATGACATTGGTTCTGTCTTAGTGCCTCATTTTTCCCGTCGCATTAGCATAACTGTCACATTATTATTCTCAGTGGTAAATCATGCCACCAAGTTGTGCCTATCGCTATGGCATAAAGCCCCACTCGCATGTCTGGCATTGCAAGGGAGAAATTCTAGAATAGCTTTGTCAGCCAGAAATTTACATTTCTTACTTTGAAAGCGGGTCCAACACTAGATCCTGTAATAATGTATCATCTTTCTTTTGATTTTGCAACATTATCTTCATTGGAACCCTATGTATAAAAACATATACATCTTTTTTCTAACTTCAATGCTTTTAGCTTTATGCTCATGGAGATCTGATTGTCACACACCTATGTAATTCACATGCAAATCTTTCTCTTGTTAATAAATGCCTGCAGTCTTCAAATTGTCTTGTGAGCAGATTTCCTTTCACATCCTCGCTAAACACTAGTAGGGTAGTAGTAGGGTGTTAACATCTTTATTAAGCCATTACAAACTGTGTATAAAATACACCTATGGCATGAAAAATTAAATGTAATATGTGGGCTACAGTTGAACTGGCATCATCATCACCCACCTACATGAAACAAAATGACATGGCCCCTCTGAGCATCATTGTGCTCTTTCTGGGGTGTAGTTTAAATGTACTGTGGTAGCACATGGCAAGGAAAAATGTTGTTTTCATATAGGAAGGTTTATCACGTTGGCTCTCATTGTACCAATAAGGCTACTGGATTGCGGCAGCAGCATCACCCGAATTGTGGGGAACTGAGTCCAATTCCACACCATATGACAACTGTCTGCCTAACCCGTTTCCGGCCAGCTAGCAGCACCTCATCTCTGCCCAAGAGCAGGGATGATTTGTGGCAATTGGGCACATGACATAGTGACTTCTCAGGGAAATCATGGTGGATAAGATCTCATCCTATTCTTTCAGTTACATTTGCCTCAGACATGCAAGCAGGGAATGGTTCAATATGATTTATTTAATCAGTTCCGTCCTAGATAAAATAACATGAAATGCATTAATTAGGATGATGAAACATGCTGGAAGCAAAATGGTGGCAAGAAAAGTGAAACACACGTAAAGTCCCACCATACTGTCACGATGCAGGATATATGTGATTCCGACCTACGCCACTAATGTTCTGTGTTAGAGCACAGTAGGATAAGCCTTATTCCACCCTTCAGGGTCACTCCCCGGAAGAGATCATCCCCCCTACCTGAGTATGACAGGAACGGAGAAGCCTGTTGTCTATAGAGACGCCATCTCCATGTAGGCAAGGAAACCGGTGGTCTCCGTGAGAAGCTGTAATGAAGTCTGACAGCATGCGGTCGGTCTAAAGTGCATGAGACAGAGGGAGGTTTTTTATAATAAAACAACTAATGTTGTGAGAAAGTGTCCTCACGTAAAAAATATATATGTTTCTGTGAAATGTTAGAGACGAAGTTTACCGCTTGTGCCGACAATCTTATCTCATTGCAGCTTCAGAAAAAGTAGAGAGTGAAATAATGTTGTGCTAAGAAATGTAAACACTCCAGGCGAAATGACAGCAAGTTAAAGGAAAATAAATCATCACCACAAACGTGGCCAATTCTAAGAGAATAAAATGAAATACAATGAAATGTTACTAGTCTAAAGGGCACAGGCAGCAGGCCTAGCTGCTAAAATAACATGCCCACAAGCATCACTAAAATGGCTCTATAGCAAGGCCTATTTTTATAATTTTGCACTTCACCCCTAAGGTGTGTCATGCATGCTAACAGGACTAAATGATTACTATAAGACCTGTCGACCTTAGGGTGGTCTTCCTCCAAAACATTTTTCCAATCCCACACCTATATTTGCTGATCTCGTTTTTGTGGATCACAAGACTCTGTGCACTTTACCAGTGCTAATCTGTCTCTCCTAAACATGAATGATTTGGCATATACTCAGCTGCCACATTTAATTTAATTGTAAGTCCCTAGGCAAATGGTACCTTATGGACCCAGGGCCTAGCAATTAAATACTACTTTTGGGCCTGAAGCACTGATTGTGTCATGCACTCAGGTAGCCCTGTAAAACATGACTCAGGACTGCCATTGCAGCCTCTGTGCAGTTTTGGCCTGTCACATCAACATGGCAAAATAACCTTTTGCCAGGCACAAACCCTACTTTTAAATATATATATACATCACCCCTAGTATAAACTCTGAACACAGAGGGCAGGGTGCAGTGTATTTAAAAAGTTGGACATGTACTTTTAGGTTGTACATGTCCTAGTAGTGAAAAACGAAATTTGTTTTTCACTACTGTGAGGCCTACTTCTTCCATAGGATAACATTTGGGTTTCCTCAATGCAATTACTAAGTGATAACTTCCAATTGTGAGCAGGTGGACAGTTCAAGTTTGGTGCCTAAAGAATTGCAATTAAAAGCCCTTGTTAATGGTAAGGTCAGATTTTAAGTCACAATTCTGAAAACGGCACCTAAACAAGATGGCATTTTTTGTCCTAACACTTGGATGCCTGCACCTGTCCCTGGGTCACATAACTAGGTATAGCTGGCAGCTGGTGGTTGGTCCTTGTATACTGCTCTCAGACAGTGAGACAAAAAGTAGATAGGTATTGGCTGGATTAGCCCCTCTGACTTAATGTGGGGCGGAGCTTTCACCTACCACACTTGCACATCACAAAGGACCTGTCTGAACATACTTACAAGGGGTTTGTCACAAGTCGTTTGTGTATACAGACAAGGTGGGGCCAGGGCAGAGAGGAAGTGAACCACAAGCCCACGCACCATCAACCACCTCAAGTGCATCCTAGTCAACGCTCGCTCCGTTCACAAACACGCCGTTGAACTCTGGGACCTCCTAGACTCCACAGCACCGGACGTCGCCTTCATCACGGAGACCTGGATGAACGCCTCCTCTGCTCCAGACATCACCACCGCCATCCCCGAAGGCTACAAGATCTCCAGGAAAGACCGCACCAACCAAGTAGGAGGAGGCATCGCCATCGTCTTCAAAGACTCCATCAGCGTCACCACCTCCACTGAAGACTCCCCTCTTGCCGCTGAACACCTGCATTTTCAGATTCGCACCGACCAAGGACCACCCTCAGAGGATCCCTCGTCTACCGTCCTCCTGGACCTCGCGCCCCTTTCAGCGACACCATCGCCGACTTCATCTCCCCGCACGCCCTCGCCTCACCGGACTACATCCTCCTAGGCGACCTCAACTTCCATCTGGAACAAAACAACGACCCCAACAGCACCACCCTGCTCGCCAACCTCGCCAACCTCGGCCTCAAACAACTGGTGAACACTGCCACCCACATCGCCGGACACACACTCGACCCTATCTTCTCCGCCAGCAAACACGTCTTCTTCAGCCACGCCTCCGCCCTTCATTGGACCGACCACAGCTGCGTCCCTTCACATTCCGACGCGAGACCCGCCACCTCCGCACTCAACCCATCCCTCGCCGACAGTGGAACAAGATCCCTGAAGAGCAACTCTTCGCCGCACTCACCGCCAACCAACCCACCCTCACCACCGACCCCAACGTCGCAGCCCTCAACCTCACAAACTGGATCTCCAACTGCGCAGACAACCTTGCTCCCCTCAAACGCTCGCAGCGACAGAACAACACCAAGAAACCCCTCTGGTTCTCTGACACCCTCAAAGAATCAAAGAAAACTTGTCGCGCACTTGAGAAAGCCTGGCGCAAGGACCGCACCGCTGACAACATGGCCGCCCTCAAGAACGCTACCCGCAAACACCACCACCTGATCCGCACTGCCAAAAGGAATTTTTTCACCGACAGACTGGACAAAAACAGCCACAACAGCAGAGAACTCTTCAGCATCGTCAAGGAGTTCTCCAACCCCAGCGCCAACGCCAACGCCGTCACACCCTCACAGGATCTATGCGAATCCCTCTCCACTTTCTTCCATCGCAAGATCAGCGACCTCCACGACAGCTTCGGACACCAGACCCAACCTAACACCACCGAACCCACATCCCCGACCATCACCCTCAACAACTGGACCCACATCAGCACGGAAGAAACCAAATCCATCATGAACTCTATCCACTCCGGCGCCCCTTCGGACCCCTGCCCGCACTTCATCTTTAACAAAGCCGACAACATCATCGCCCCGCACCTCCAGACCGTCATCAACTCTTCTTTTTCTTCTGCTACCTTCCCCGAATGCTGGAAACACGCCGAAGTCAACGCCCTACTAAAGAAACCTACGGCTGACCCGAGCGACCTGAAAAACTTCCGCCCCATCTCCCTTCTGCCTTTCCCAGCCAAAGTAATAGAGAAGACCGTCAACAAACAGCTGACCACCTTCCTGGAAGACAACAACCTGCTCGACCCCTCACAGACCGGATTCCGAACCAACCACATTACTGAAACTGCCCTCATCTCAGTCACAGACGACATCAGAACCCTGATGGACAACGGTGAAACAGTCGCCCTCATTCTTCTCGACCTCTCGGCTGCCTTTGACACCGTCTGTCACCGCACCCTAATCACCCGCCTCCGCTCCACCGGGATCCAAGACCAGGCCCTGGACTGGATCGCCTCCTTCCTCGTAAACCGCTCCCAAAGAGTCTACCTCCCTCCGTTTCGCTCAGAACCCACTGAGATCATCTGCGGCGTACCTCAAGGCTCATCACTCAGCCCGACACTCTTCAATGTCTACATGAGCCCCCTCGCTAACATCGTACGCAAGCACGACATCATCATCACCTCCTACGCCGACGACACCCAACTTATACTCTCCCTCACCAAGGACCCCGCCAGCGCCAAGACCAACCTACAAGAGGGTATGAAGGACGTCGCAGATTGGATGAGGCTCAGCCGCCTAAAGCTGAACTCTGAAAAAACTGAAGTCCTCATCCTCGGCAACACCCCGTCCGCCTGGGACGACTCCTGGTGGCCCACGGCCCTCGGCACCGCACCGACCCCCGCAGACCACGCCCACAACCTCGGCTTCATCTTGGACCCCCTTCTCACCATGACCAAGCAAGTCAACGCCGTGTCCTCCGCCTGCTTCCTCACCCTCCGCATGCTCCGCAAGATCTTCCGCTGGATCCCCGCCGACACCAGAAAAACCGTGACCCACGCCCTCGTCACGAGCCGCCTGGACTACGGCAACACCCTCTACGCTGGGACCACCGCCAAACTCCAAAATCGCCTACAACGCATTCAAAACACCTCAGCCCGCCTCATCCTCGACGTACCCCGCAACAGCCACATCTCCGCACACCTGAGACACCTGCATTGGCTCCCAGTCAGCAAAAGGATCACCTTCCGACTTCTCACCCACGCACACAAAGCCCTCCATGACAAGGGACCGGAATACCTCAACAGACGGCTCAAGTTCTACGTCCCCACCCGCCCCCTCCGCTCCTCTGGCCTCGCACTCGCCGCCGTCCCTCGCATCCGACGCTCCACGGCGGGTGGGAGATCTTTCTCCTTCCTGGCGGCCAAGACCTGGAACTCCCTCCCCACCAGCCTCAGGACCACCCAGGACCACTCCGCTTTCCGGAGACTCCTAAAGACCTGGCTGTTCGAGCAGCGATAACCACCCCCTTTGTCCCTAGCGCCTCGAGACCCGCACGGGTGAGTAGCGTGCTTTATAAATGCTAATGATTTGATTTGAACCTCTGCCACCTCAGGGGGTGGAAACCTCAGAACCTTCTGCTGCTTCAAAGTGGGCACCATTTATAAATAATGGACCCTAAAACCCAATGTTACAGTACATGTCTGGAACTGTGGAAGACTCAGAAGAAGGACTGCTGTGCTGCAAGAAGGAATGCCACTCTTCTCCCCTGCTGTGCTGCCCTGCTGCCCTCCTGCCTAAGTGGGAAAAAACTGGACCTGAATCTTGGACCCAGGACCACTAACGTGATTCCAAGGACTAGTTGGCTGGCCTCCTAATCAGATCCTCAAGGACAGAACAGGCCCCAACAACCTTGAACCCAGACCCTAGATACTGCCAGTTGTGAGCCCTGCCCTCCCAAGTTGTGCCATCCCAATCCTGGACCTTTGGAAGCAGGCCTGAAGTTGCTCTGTCAGCCCATATGTGGTCCTAGCAGAACCGGCTCACCATGATGCATCACCTTACAAGGCTCCACATCAGAACCACACTGTGACACATCCCGACTTCACATCACAGTCCCACAGCTCATTGGAACCACTATTGCGCAAGGCATCTTCATGCAAGGACTTTGCGTCACTCACTGCAGCTCATTGGAGCTGCCGCTGTGCAACACATCTCGATGCAAGGCCTCACATCACCAGCCACAGCTCATCAGACCTGCTGCTGCATGATATATCTCCATGCAAAAACCTCACATTGCATTGCAGATCCCTGAAACCACCACTGCGAGATGCATCTCCACACAAGGACCTTGCATCATCTCTGTTGCTCGAAGTGGGACTCTGCAATCAGGATTTAAGGTCCTTTGTTTAATGGGCCTACCTGGGTCTCTGTAGCTGGCTTGGGCTCCATCTTAGTCAGCCTGAACTTGTATTCACAACAGGTTTGGCAAGACCTGTGTTTCTACGCTAATTTTTGGAGTAAAAAGACCACGCTTTAAAGAGATCTAAATCAAAAAAGGAAAGGCTACAAGCACAAGACTGGTGCTAAAAGGATAAACAGTATGGGTACCTTTGACTTCCCTGACGAAGGCCCTAGACCCTCTGAAGTGGGATCTTAAAGAAGCCAAAGCACGTCAGCAAGTGATTACTTGAGGTGATGCTCGAGACACAGGCACCAAGTAGCATTCTCATATTCATTTTTTAATCCAGCCCAGTGTACCCAAGAGTAAAGGAAATCTGGGCCCCACTTATGACCAGAAAACAATAATTCTGATTTCCCCTATGAGGTTGAGGCCACCTGTTAGAAATGGGGTTTTTGGTTGGCAGTCAGGTTACCCCCTGTCCAAGCAAAAGCCCTCACTCTAGTCAGGGTAAGTCACACATAATCCAAGATTATCCTGTGCCCACCCTCTGGTAGCTTGGCACGAGCAGTCAGGCTTAACTTAGAAGGCAATGTGTAAAGTATTTGTGCAATAAATCATACAATACCACCATATAGCACCACAAAAATACACCACACAGTGTTTAGAAAAATATATAATATTTATCAGGATAATTGTAGGTCAAAAAGAATAAAGTTTGCAATGGGAAATTGTAGAGATATCACTGAAAAGTGATATAAAGTGTCTTAAGTCTTTAGAATATAAACAAAGTCTCTTTCAAGCACAAGTAACTGGTTTAGAGTGGAAAAATCTCCTCAGAGGGCCACAAAAGGAGAGGTGCGTGGAAAAAGAGTGTGTGCGTCGATTTCTCCCCAGCACACCCAGACTTGCGTCGTTATTTTCCACGCGGGGAAGTCGTGCGTCGTTTTCCGGCTCGCGGACAGTCTCTTTTCGTGGATCGCGGGGATTACCAGATGTCCCGGGTCTGTGCGTGGATTTTCCTGCTTGTTTTCCAGCTGCGCGTCATTCTGCGGGGCTGCGCGTCGAAATTACAATCTCACGGCAGGCGTCGCGTCGATTTCTCCTCTAGAGGTCGGGCGGCGTTGTCCTTGCGAAGCCGTGCGTCGGATTTTCGGTCGTCCCAAGAGCGTTGCGTCAATCAGCGTCGGTGTGGGGCGTTTTTCTCGCTGCGGAACAAGCTGTGCGTTGAAATTTTTGGCGCACGGAGCGTCCAAGTGAAAGAGAGAAGTCTTTTTGGTCCTGAGACTTTAGGGAACAGGAGGCAAGCTCTATCCAAGCCCTTGGAGAGCACTTTCACAGCCAGACAAGAGTTCAGCAAGGCAGCAGGCCAACAGCAAGGCAGCAGTCCTTTGTAGAAAGCAGACAGGTGAGTCCTTTGAGCAGCCAGGCAGTTCTTCTTGGCAGGATGTAGTTTCTGGTTCAGGTTTCTTCTCCAGCAAGTGTCTGATGAGGTAGGGCAGAGGCCCTGTTTTATACCCAAATGTGCCTTTGAAGTGGGGGAGACTTCAAAGAGTGGCTAAGAAGTGCACCAGGTCCCCTTTCAGTTCAATCCTGTCTGCCAGGGTCCCAGTAGGGGGTGTGGCAGTCCTTTGTGTGAGAGCAGGCCCTTCACCCTCCCAGCTCAGGAAGACCCATTCAAAATGCAGATGTATGCAAGTGAGGCTGAGTACCCTGTGTTTGGGGTGTGTCTGAGTGAATGCACAAGGAGCTGTCAACCAAGCCCAGCCAGACGTGGATTGTAAGGCACAGAAGAATTTAAGTGCAAAGAAATGCTCACTTTCTAAAAGTGGCATTTCTAGAATAGTAATATTAAATCCGACTTCACCAGTCAGCAGGATTTTGTATTACCATTCTGGCCATACTAAATATGACCTTCCTGCTCCTTTCAGATCAGAAGCTGCCACTTCAACAGTGTATGAGGGCAGCCCCAATGTTAGCCTATGAAGGGAGCAGGCCTCACAGTAGTGTAAAAACGAATTTAGGAGTTTTACACTACCAGGACATATAACTACACAGGTACATGTCCTGCCTTTTACCTACACAGCACCCTGCTCTAGGGGTTACCTAGGGCACACATTAAGGGTGACTTATATGTAGAAAAAGGGGAGTTCTAGGCTTGGCAAGTACTTTTAAATGCCAAGTCGAGGTGGCAGTGAAACTGCACACACAGGCCTTGTAAGGGCAAGCCTGAGACAAGGTTAAGGGGGCTACTTAAGTGGGTGGCACAACCAGTGCTGCAGGTCCACTAGTAGCATTTAATCTACAGGCCCTAGGCACATGTAGTGCACATTACTAGGGACTTATAAGTCGATTAAATAGTCCAATCAGGTATGATCCAAAGTTACCATGTTTAAAGGGAGAGAGCATATGCACTTTAGCACTGGTTAGCAGTAGTAAAGTGCGCAGAGTCTAAAAACCAGCAAAAATGAGGTCAGAAAAAGAAAAGGAGGAAGGCAAAAAGTTTGGGGATGACCCTGTCAAAAAGTCAGGTCCAACACCACCATATTAGTATCATCTCTGTGATGAGGTATGTCATAAAAGAGCAGGTGAGGCCTTTCCGTCCAAATCATTTTCTTTCTTGATTTCAGTCTCTTTAAAGTGTCTTGTTGTTCCAGAAATGAGTGTAGGAACACAGATCTTGATACACCTTTTGTGAGTTTTGTTTCCAGTGTGAAAGATGTACGACAAGCAGACCAGTAGCTCGGTTGATGTGTGAGATGGCCTGAACTTGTGACTTTGTCTCAGACTAATGTGACCATATAACCACGGTTGGCACTTTGTTCTTTTTGAGGCTATTTTCATGTATATCCTTAAATTGCATAGCCCCGATTTTACTGATTCGAAGTTTGTCATTTTGGTCTTAAATTAATTATTGAATTTTACTCTATTTTCCTAAATTGGTGTGGGATTTTTAATGTTTTGTGTTTTACTTTATTACTGTCAGAATTACTGCATAAATACATTATAATTTGCCTCTAAGTTTAGCCTGGATGCTGTGTGCCAAGCTGCCAGAGGCGTGAGCACAGGATCATTTGGATTTGCTTGTTACTTCACCCTGACAAGGACTTTGGTTGATGCTTGAATAGGGTTTTGCCTCCCTAAACCGCACCCCAATTTCTTACATTTACGTACTAAAATAGGGTGCACTTTGTATTGGGTTTAGTGTGCCCTCACAATGAAATAAAACCCATAAACAAGTATCACCTTGAAGACTTTGCTAGAAATTTCCAAACATGGACCTACGTGTTAGTAACATATTTATTCAACATCCCCACATTGGAAAATGCTAGAGCAATAGTTCAAAATGATTTCACATTTAATTTCCAAAATATGATTTAATCAGGAAATCAGATTTTCCGATAACTGTAGTTAAAAGGGAACTTTGTAAAACATTCTTTCTGCTGACTGAGCCAAAAAAGTCTTAGAACCAATTTTGCCATCCACTCCCCAGAGAGCTGGAAAATATACTTTTGGGCAGGCACATAAATGATTGCGCCCCAGAACACCATAGCTTCCCAGGAAGAACAGGGTGTTAACTATTGCTTCTTAACAGAAAATACCTTGCATAACAGATGGCAGCCTTGACACTTCTTTTTTTCAGTTGGAGTGGCCAAATGGGCCCTTTTCTATTAATTTCCACGACCTTCCTAACCAGGCTGCCACATGGAATGAAAGATCATCTACATATGGGAGTGGCTATTGAGCTGACGAGTGGCATGCCTAGTAAATGAAGAGCCTGCCATTTTAAAAAAGGTACTCCTGGGTAATTGTAGAGTTCATTGAAATTAAAAGAAGGTAGCTAGGATTGGGTGGTGAGAATTCTCCAGGCAATGGTTGGTGTACAGGATAAAATTGGCATCTCACCACTACTTCCTCAGAACATTCCTGGACCAGGTTAGTCTCCACCTGAAGAAGAAGGCCCTGCTGGAAAAAGGTTACCTGATTCCTAACCGAAGCAGAGGACCCAAGGGCTTCTGACTTCTGCCAAAGCCAGGGAATGGGTTTGTCAAGGGTCAATTGGGTGGCCTCCTGTTTGCTTGCTCCAGGGACACAGCATGTTGAAAGGCTCCTGACTTCAACAGTTCCCAGCTGGCCTCAGAAGACCAGATCCTATAGAAGGCTTTTCTGGAGGGATAGATGGTGCTTAGAAGCCTGCCCTGAGGAGCTGGGTAATAAAGGACTGAAGACTGAACAGAAGGAACTTCCCCAGAGGTTGGAGAAGTGGGGCAAATACATTTCTCCTACCTTCTGAAGATCAGGTGACATGCTGAAGCTTGCCCAGGGTGGTTGTATAAAAAGCAGGCAAGAAAAACAGGTTTATCCCTCTCAGAGGTTTTGCCTCAATGAAAATGGGTTCAGCTGGGACTCACATTTAGGGCAGTGTTACCTTAAATATTTAGGAAACCACTGGCAAGACGTACTTTATAGTTTGAAACAACTTTGCATTTTATTAACCATTTTCTGCTATCTCAAACCCCATGATGCCAAATAATTTTGAATAATATGTTAAAGTTTGAGATAGAGAAATAGACAGATGGAACACAGGGAGAAGGTTCACTTTTTCAGGGGCCGCTGAGAAGGTGAGGGCCCCCGGCAATTGCCCACTTTGCCTATGCCTTAAAATGTCTCAGAGTAAGGGTAACAAGCCTCATGGAGCCCTGCTTGGCCACAGTTTCCAACCTTGCTCCAATGCAGAAAACTTCAAACCAAAAAAGTGACTATGTCCAAAGGTAAAAACTAGAAATGGGGTTAGGAGGCCAGGTGGCTAATCTTTCTGACCTACAAAATGACCTTGGCACCTACAAAATGCACCTTTGTCCCACTTAGAAATTTTGGTACCTAAAAAAACAGCTTCAGCGATGGCTCAATGACAACACACCAGACTTCAAGTGACCTTAGCTAGCTTCAGCCTTGGATCTTCTTCTTCTGAAGGATTTTGACTTACATTTTGGAGTCTTAGGGGCATATGTATTACTTGTGTAATGCAGAGCAACAAGTCACCTTGAGGTGCTGCCCTGTGTCACAGGCAAAGGGCAGGAATGTGCTGTATTTATTCAATGCAGCACATTCCTGGGCTTTTTCCGTGCACAGGTGCCATTTTGGCAGCCTAACGCCAATGCAGGCACCCTTACACCAGGGAGCGAGGGTGCCTGTGTTGTAGGTAGATTTGTTTTGTGTAGGAAGGGGGGATTTCCTGCAAAAAAACAATCCTGAGCGGCGTTTACCTCTTTCTATGTGTGCTGCAGAATGCAGCACATATAGAAAGAGGAAACAATTAGGAGAAATAAGGATATCTCTCCTTGTTAAGCCTCTCCTGGGGAGGCGTATCTTTTGGGTGCATTCCCAGGATTATCAGGTTTAGTAAACCTGTAAATGCATCAAAAACCATGACAGTTATGTGGGAACACTCATGCAACACCCATGGAACACCTCCCTTGCCCAGAGTGATGCAACATAGAGATTTTCACTGCATTGCAATACTCCAGATTTTAGAAACCGCTCAAAAGTGACTTTGCATGGCTTCAAAAATCTGACTTAGAGTTTGCGTCACTCTTGCACCAGTTTGAGTGGTGCAAGAGTGATGCAAACCGGGTAGTAAATATGGCCTTTAGTACAAAGGTGAAAACTTTGACCAAGTTGACCCACTTGGTGTACCCAACTAATGGTCCTTCTGAAAACATTCCTAGGTCCCATTTAAAAGCGAGCTGTTGATTTTCAATGCTGCATTACTAGTCTTAGGTGCTTTTTGTTTTTAAACTGAAAAATGCTATATCTCAGGTTCCTCTTATTCATTTATATAATCTTGGTGCCTTTCTGCTCATGATTTGTTTCATACTTTTCTTAAATTTGGATGGGGTATTGCGTTATTTTATGACTTTTAAAGTTGTTGGCACTGCCTAAACCTAACACATACATTCCTGGAGTTGCCTTCTGCTTGTGCCTTACCTAAAAAGGATTTAGAAATTGTTAGAGGTTACTGCCTCTTCAATTAATAACCCGATTTCTCACACATGTAGTCTCTATGTGAAAATCACTCTGGTAGTGTTATAAGGAATATAACAACTGGATTAGACAAAGTTGTTATTTCGAACCTCTAATAATTACTTTTTAATGTAACATTTAGTACCACATATTTTGTTTTTGAAGCACTGTAAATAGCAGGTGATACTGCTTCTCGAGTCATCTTAATGCTTCTCAAATCATAGACCTCAGAAAAATTAAAGACTGAGTTTGCCCTCTTGGCATTTGACCAGGTAACTTGTAGTTTGTCAACAGTCACCATTATCAATCACTCACTTGGCTATTTTCCCAAAAATCATGCAGTAAATAATTTTCACTTGCATCAATATGTTTTGTACCAAATTACCCATGTCAGCGAGTGAACAGTGTTGGCCAAAATGCATTTTTAGTGTGATTTTCTATGTACTTTGACATCCAGGCCTATATCTATGGGCTTTTGATGCAGGGCAGAGCAGCAAATCACCTTGCTGCCCTGCCTTGCATCAAAGGGAAAGGGCAGCAATGTGCCTTATTTAAGCAATATGGCACATTCCTGTCCTTTCCCTCTGTGGTGGCACTGTATTGGCAGCTTAATGTATGTATGTATGTAGTGGTATTTAAAAAGCGCATTCAGGCTCAAAAGAGCATCGAAGCGCTAACAGTAGGTGAGTGGTGCAAAGCTGAGGAAGGGAAAAGAGAGAAAAGAACAGATACCAGTGACTAGCGTTGGAAGAGCCAGGTCTTAACCAATTTCCTGAAGCCCAAATAGCTACGTTCCTACCTGATGTTCAGGTGGAGCGAGTTCCAGCACTTGGCCACAGCCACGGTGAAGGCTTTATCACCCCATTTAACTTTGTTGGGTCTAGGGATCCGAATTTTGTAAGCCCCAAGTGACCTACGATGACGCCTCAGTCTATACCAGCAAAGGTCAGAGACCAGGTATTGAGAGCCAAAGCCATAAACAGCTTTGTGGGTCATGCAGAGCGTTTTGAAGATAATGCGCTGAGCTACCGGGAGCCAGTGCAATTGATTAAGACTGTTGCTAGCAGAGCCGGAGCGAGGAAGATTGAGGATAGATCTAGCAGCCGTGTTTTGAAACAGCTGTAGCTTATTCAAGAAAACTCTATCCAGGTTAAGTAATAAAGCATTACAATAGTCCATTTTAGACATAACCAAGGCAAGATTAACTGTAATTTTCCATTCCCTTTGGAGGTAAGGAAAGACTTTTCTTAGCATTTTTAACGCCCACAGGCACGTTTTTACAGTAAGATTCACCTAGTTTTTGAAAGATAGCTGATCATCAAAGATGATTCCTAGGTTTCTGCTGGCAGTAGTAGGGACCAGGAGGGTGCCACAGTCTGTCGGCCACCACCGTGTGTTCCACTGATCCTTACTGGGTCCGAAACAAAGAATTTCGATTTTGGCACCGTTAAGTTTAAGCCAGTTGGTCTTCCTCCGATTATTAACTGCCTGCATGCAGTTATTAAAACGATCGGCCACTTCCTCCCAGTTCTTGTTAACTGGGGTAACCAACTGTATGTCATCTGCATAAGAAGTGGGAGAGAAACCAAATGACCGAATCAGGTTGGCCAGCGGGGCAACATACATGTTAAACAAAGTGGAGCTCAACAACGAGCCCTGAGGGACCCCGCAAGGTAACAGGTAGGCCGTGGATCTAAAGTCGCCACAGCTAACCGAAGTCAGCCTATTGGTCAAGAAGGACTCTAATAGCTTAAGAGCCTGCTCTCTGATACCTGCTTGGTAAAGGCGAGCTAGCAAGATTTGAGGTGAGATCGTGTCAAAGGCTGCGGACAGGTCTAATAAAATTAAAAACGCCCCTTGACCTTCATCGACTATTCTCCGGATTGAATCCGAAGAAGAGATAAGAGCAGACTCTGTGCTGTGTGCCTTTCTAAAGCCATGTTGGGAAGGATCTAAGCCCCCCTCCACCATTAAATGTTTTACTAGTTCCTTGTTGATATATTTTTCAAAGATCTTAGCCAGAAAAGGCAGGAGCGAGATTGGACGAAGGTTGTTTAGGTCCTGGTTCTCTCCATTTAGCATTTTTTTCAGGGAGGTAACTATGGTCTCCTTCCAGGAAGCTGGATAGACCCTGGAGATAAGGACCTCCTGGAAAATAGGAACTAAGGCTTGAGAAAAAAGTTCAGGGGCCAGTTGAAAAATGGAGGGCAGCAGGTGTCCAGGAGAGAGCCCCATTGAATTTCAGAGATCATCTTTTTAATGCTGTACTGAGACGGGGATTGAAAGTTGGATAGGGTAAGGTGGCAATCATTAGAATCCGTATAAGTCATGGTAGAATGGTCCGCAACACAGGCACCCTGTGCACCTTGTGAGCCCCATGCGCCACCAGAGTGTCATTCTTTGTGATGCTCCAGCAGCGCATACTACAATACAATACCTATAAAGCCACACAAAGCCACTTTGTGTGGCTTTGAATGGGCTCATAGATATGGAGCAAGGCAAGGCAGCGAAAGTCGCTGCGTTCCCTTAACCTGCACTCAGGAGGCATTCCATAGGCATTGCGGTGGGGTTCCCATCAAACACCCATGGATTTGAATGCTGCCCCAGATTTACAAAACCATGTAAACCTGGGGATGTGCCAAAACCTTATGCCTCCAAAGGTGAGGGATAATGAGGAGAAATAATTGTATTTCTCCTGATTTTTTCCTCTGTCCATGTGTGCCCCCACCTGCACATCAACAATCCTGCTGACAACACAGGCACCTTTACACATGGTGCAAGGGTTCCTGCATTGGTGGTAGGCTGTTGAAACTGCACCAGCGCTGGGGGAAAGGACAGGAATGCATCTGTGGTAAGGGTGTTCGAGGGCCTTAATTATGCTGGTAGGCTGCACCAAGTATTGTTGGGGACGCAGTGTGAAAAATTTGTACTCTGGACACCAGTTTCATATCGTGACTTATCAAGAAGGTCCACCGGGTCTACTAATTTCTACCTTCCCCCACGTGACTGGCACAAATATGCCAGAGAAATGGGGAGGAGGGGTCTGCTCAGAAAACCCTCTCTGTTGTTGGTAGATTGGGGCGTCCCACCCCACAACACATCAGCACCGTAATGCATAGATACAGTGCATTCCTGCCTTTTCACTTTGGGTAGGGCAGCGCAGCAAGGTGACTTGCTGCGCTGCCCTACACCAAATCCCCGTAAATGAGGGGTTATGGGCCAGTTTATACATTTTGACGCAAAACTGCACAAACGCAGTTTTCTGTCAAAAAGTTTAGCTCTGGCTAGGGACATTTTTTAATGCCAACCGGGCATCATATTTATACTGTGATGCTGGGTGGTGCTAAAAACAGGTTAGAGTCAAACATTTTGATGCTGACCATTGCGCCTTGTCATAAGGCAAAATGACGTTAGCGCCGGAAAAACAACTCTAACATTTTTACCCGCATTAGCATCAAATACAGGCGTAACTGCGAAATACACCTGCCACCTTAGCCAAAACACAGGTGCTAGAATACACGATCGAAGTACACAGTCGATTTCCCTATATTTACAGCGATCGCAGCAAATTTTCTTAACACGGTTATATGGATTGTTTTCGTTCAGGACATTCTAAGAGTTATATCATTTGACCACAGGGTGGCATTGCAGAGTAAGATAATGTGAAAAGTGCTACACAAGCGCAGGGATAGCTGACAGTCTTTTCGTTTAGCAAATTTTCTAACTGCTTCAGGGTTCAACTTGTAACTTCATTCACTATCCTTGTCAGTAATTATTACGCTATAGTTTTAACATTAAATATTTGTGACCACTAAACATTTGTGACAGTCTACTTTCTGAAGCAGGGGATGTCTCAAATATAATGATAGGACTGTGCAAGCACTACAGACCTTTTAATCGTAGATTAATGATTGATATCTCGATTGGGCATTGGATTTTGTTGGTGGGTGAATTAAAAAGGCAGCTGTACACAAATGTATACATTATAATACACAAATCCCCCTTCACTGCATAATGATTTGTTTAAGAGAGAACGCTTGTATCTGCTTTGATTTCCGAGTTCAATTTCAATCTCTTCATCACGTATTAAAAGTTAAGGGCCCTCTTGATAATGTCAGGGCCGGCTTTAGGACTGGTGCCGCCCTGTGCGACAGTTTATTGTGACGCCCCTCAACCTATGACCTCCTCCTCGGTTTCACTCACTACCACCCGGAAATGTGTCCCTCATCTCTCCATCGCTCCCCATTCACATATATTTATGTGTTTTAAAGCACTTGTAAAGGATGGCTTTACTAATCCATTCAGCTAGCCACATAAAAATATAATAGCCCCTAGCGCTATTCTAACGCCACATTAGTGTAATTGTTTTTAAGCTAATCTGGCTTTAGAAGGCCAAAAACGCCATGGCAAATTTCCAAAGTGGCGCACTTTGTATCCCATTGCACTACATTATGCCTGCGCCAGGCATAAAGTATGCAAAGGTGGGATTCCCCCGTTAGGGAGGGACAAAAAAATGGGGCAAGGATATCTGACAGATTTTTGTGCGCCATTTTTTTCTGGCACTTTTAACGCCTGCAAAAAGAGGCGTCTGTTGGTTACAATGGGCCTCTGGGTGCTTTGCAGGATTAGCATCAACATTTTTTACGCTAATCCTACAAAGCGCCGGACTAGTGTAAAAAATTCTGACACTAGTCCCCTAACTACAGCCATGTTGCACCATATTTTAAGTACAGAGCCCCAAGTGCCATTCTAACGCCACATTAGAGTAATTTGTTTTAAGCTAATCTGGCATTAGAAGGCCAAAAAGCTGTGCCATATTTACAAAGAGACGCAATGCATGCATTGCACCACTTTGTAAACTTTTGCGCTACATAATGCCTGTGCCAGGCATAAAATATGCAAAGGGGACATCCCCCTATTTGGGGGGCCAAAAAAATGGCGCAAAGAAATGTGACAGATTTTTTACCATCATTTTTTTCCAGCTCACAGCAGGCATTAAAAGGAGGCTTCCATTGGGTACAATGGGCCTTTGGGTGTTTTGCAGGATTAGCGTCAACATTTGTCATGCTAATCCTGCAAAGCATTGGACTAGCATACAAAATTCTGGTGCTAGTCCCCTAACTACTGCCATGGTGTGTTGTATTTTAAATATGATGCACACATGTTGGCATTGGGGGGGCTAAAGGGTGCAAAAAAAGTGGTGCAGCACTGTGTGCAGTGCCACTTTTTTCAAATATGCCCCATAGGGCAGTGATTAATTTGTAAATAGAAAAGTGTTGGTGCCCAAAGCACTCCTCTTAAACACGCAGCTGCTGCAATTAAATGTGTGAACATGGAATACAGAGGCAGCGTAATCCTGAAGCCATCTCGGGCCTCTTCAATCCATTTACAGGCACTCCCTGCCCCTTCAGCTCACTTTTGAGGATTTCTGCTTTTTGCCATTGTGGCGCTTTTTTGTTTTTCTCTTCCTCCGTCTTTCCCATATGTGTCTTTTTCTCGCGGTAAATGCTTGAGACAGGAAAATAAGCACAGGCCCCTAAAAGTAAGTGCCAGTGCTCGGCACTGGAAACAACAAACACAAATTAAGCACTGCCATAGGGGTATATTTAAGAGCCCCTAGTGCCATTCTAACACAACATTAGTGTCATTTTTCACAATAATGGGGCGTTAGAAGGCCAAAAAACACTGGGCGATATATACAAAGAGGCACAATGCATGCATTGCACCACTTTGTAACCCTTTGTGCTACATTATGCCTATGCCAGGCATAATGTATGCAAAGGGGGCATCCCCCTGTTGCCAAACAAATGACTCAAAGAAATTTGTTAGATTTCTTTGTGTCATTTTTTTCTGGCACTTTTAACACCTGCTCAGAGCAGGCATTAAAAGGAGGCCTTCATTGGTTACAATGGGCCTCTGGGTGCTTTGCAAGATTAGCGTCAACATTTTTTATGATAATCCTGCAAAGCAGGGACTTGCGTAAAACATTCTGACGCTATTCCCCTAACTGCCACTATGCTGCACCATATTTTAAATAGGACGCACACATGGTGGCGTTGTGGGGGGCACTAAGAGGGGCAAAAAAAGTGTGCTGCACTGTGTGCAGCTCCACTTTTCTTAAATATGCCCCATAGTTCTGTTTTTTGCAGCAGGCATAATAACCCTCTATGCTACTTTATGTTGAGTCAAAGCTGCCACTAGGCAAAAATCCCATCTCCCTCCCTAGCAGGAAAATTAATCACAAGAGGTATCCTGACTTTTTAATTGTTTCTTGAAGGCTAAACGCACAAGGAACTTTTCATCAGGTGCTTTTAAATCGCAAGTTTCGGAAGTTATTGATAAACACAGCACCCCACGGAGGTCAGCGCCCGGTGCGGTCACAACACTCGCACCGCACAAATGCTGGCCCTGGATAAGGTAAATGGAGAAGGCTCTGGGAGAGGAAGACTGCCATATATAAGGTCCATTTATACAAGGGACAGCCATGTTCATACTGTCTCGATGATTATACTGTTCAATTTGCAGAGCGTTAGTTTATGATACTGTCTTTCTTGTGACATAACAAGAACTCTTTTGGTGGGGTATATTTGCACTGAGGGGCTGTTTGTGTCATATCATGTATTAGAGATCTAGGCCCATATTTATACTTTTTGACGCAAAACTGCGCTAACGCACTTTTGGGCCAAAAAAATTTGCGCCGGCTAACGCCATTCTGAAGCGCCATGCGGGCGCCGTATTTATTGAATGACGTTAGCCGGCGTTAGCCGCCGGCGCTGTCTGGTGTGCGTTAAAAAAAATGACGTTCACCAGGTAGCGCCGGCGTAGGGGGAAAATGGCGTATGGGCGTCTAGAAATGGTGCAAGTCAGACTGAGGCAAAAAAATCGCCTTAACCCGATTTGCGCCATTTTTTTACGACGCCCATCCCCCATTGAAATGACTCCTGTCTTAGCAAAGACAGGAGTCATGCCCCCTTGCCCAATGGCCATGCCCAGGGGACTTCTGTCCCCTGGGCATGGTCATTGGGCATAGTGGCATGTAGGGGGGCACAAATCGGGTCCCCCTATGCCACAATTTAAAAAAAAAAAAAATACTTACCTGAACTTACCTTAATGTCCCTGGGGTGGGTCCCTCCATCCTTGGGTGTCCTCCTGGGGTGGGCAAGGGTGGCAGGGGGTGTCCCTGGGGGCAGGGGAGGGCACCTCTGGGCTCATTCTGAGCCCACAGGTCCCTTAACGCCTGCCCTGACCCAGGCGCTAAAATCCGGCGCAAATGCTGGTTTTTTAGTCCCGCCCACTCCCGGACGTCATTTTTGCCCGGGAGTATAAATACGACGCATATGCATCGCAGTCATTTTTTAAGACGGGAACGCCTACCTTGCATATCATTAACGCAAGGAAGGTGTTCACGCAAAAAAATGACGCTAACTCCATGAACTTTGGCGCTAGACGCGTCTAACGCCAAAGTATAAATATGGAGTTAGTTTTGCGTCGAATTTGCGTCGAAAAAAACGACGCAAATTCGGCGCAAATGGAGTATAAATATGCCCCCTAGTCCTCTTCAATAACCTTGTGTATTTGGAATGTTTTCTGAATGCTGACAAACACACTATTGATGTTCCGAGGACTGTTAACTGTGCTAGGAACCTCTTCACTTTACCTGGTGTGAGTCTGAGGATACAGGCTCTCTATCTCAAACCTGTGCATGTTGCTTAGTGTCCTTTAGCTAGTGAGGTTACAGGACCAGGCATCACCAATCCTGCCATAATATCTGTTTTCATGGAGTTGGATCACAAAATGCCAAAAGTAGGTGAACTAACATCACACACCATTTGCACTTAATGACATCAAGGGAAGTGGCATACAACCTATGATCCTGAATTTTACCAGGAAGTGAAATTGTTAACGCTGAATAAGTAATGAGTTTTATTAATGAATATTCATGTATTTTGAGTGCTCGATTTGCATAGAAAATGTATTAACTTAGAGAAAAATAAGGCACACATTTGAAGGTGTGCCTTCCAGAGTGGCTGTCAATATTCACAAAGTGTACTTATTAATGGCTTATTAATGTATAATGTTGAGCTTATGTTTGATTAATGTAGTAATACATCATGCATAAAGGTTATGCATTATGTATTAGCTTTATTAATTGTAGACCTTAACTTAGCGAGGTCTTGGCCTAGTTCACGGCCTCATGTCAAGCTGCATTTTTTAGGCGTTTTATAAAATGTATGCTTAGAGAATTAAATTGTGATTTTTCACTGTACTGACCATGTGCTCGTAGGTGAAGTTAGTTCTCATGGGAAACTGCTTGCTAGAAGATGCTGTACTTGCTAGTGAAACAATGTTTAATGTAATGTGTGTAAGACTAAGGGGCATATTTATACTCTGTTTGCGCCGGAATTGCGTCGTTTTTTTTACGCAATTCCGACGCAAAACTAACTCCATATTTATACTTTGGCGTTAGACGCGTCTAGCGCCAAAGTCCATGGAGTTTGCGTCATTTTTTAGCGTGGACACCTATTTTGCGTTAATGAGATGCAAGGTAGGCGTTCCCGTAAAAAAAATTGACTCCGAGGCATGTGCACCGTATTTTCACTCCCGGGCAATATTCACGCCCGGGAGTGGGCGGGTAAAAAAAAATGACGTACGGCCGCTTTTGCGCCGTTTTTTAGCGCCTGGAAAAGGCAGGCGTTAAGGGACCTGTGGGCTCGGAAGGAGCCCAGAGGTGCCCTCGCATGCCCCCAGGGACACCCCATGTCACCCTTGCCCACCCCAGGAGGACACCCAAGGCTGGAGGGACCCATCCCAGGGACATTAAGGTAAGTTCAGGTAAGTATTTTTTTTTTTTTTTTGTGGCATAGGGGGGCCTGATTTGTGCCCCCCTACATGCCACTATGCCCAATGACCATGCCCAGGGGACAGAAGTCCCCTGGGCATGGCCATTGGGCAAGGGGGCATGACTCCTGTCTTTGCTAAGACAGGAGTCATGTCAATGGGGGTTGGGAGTAAAAAAAAAATGGCGCAAATCGGGTTGCGGCGCAAATTTTGCCTCAGCCTGACTTGCCCCATTTTTGGGCGCCCAAGCTCCATTTTCCCCTACGCCGGCGCTGCCTGGTGTACGTCATTTTTTTTAACGCACACCAGACATCGCCGGCGGCTAACGCCGGCTAACGTCATTGAATAAATACGGCGCCCGCATGGCGCTTCAGAATGGCGTTAGCCGGCGCTAATGTTTTTGACACAAAACTGCGTTAGCGCAGTTTTGCGTCAAAAAGTATAAATATGGCCCTAACTTTCTTAGGAGAAGGCAATGGATGCACTGACTGGAGTATAAGCTGCAATAATATTGAAACCTGACAAGCCAAATGACGAGAGCGGGAGAAGAGGAGCCAATCATCAACATGTGAACCATGTAGTAGTAGAATTATAGATTTGAGGTTTTAGTTTCATTGCACTAAGTGTGAACATGCAATCCCCTGACCAATTAGAATGTGGGAAGTAGTTTTAGGAAACCTAACTTAGCCAGACTGCATGGATAGGAGTGAAGCCATTCTCCCCTTTCTTCTTGAGAGTTTAGGCCATTAGCTATATTCTTTTGAACTGCTTAAAGAAACTTTGCTCATTCTGAACTTTGATGCTGAATCCTTTTGTATTGCTGACCGAAGTGATGTCCTGTTGACGAAGACTGTCACAGCTTGCTAAACCATGTTGAGGACAAGTATGCTGACAATGTTACTGATTGTTATGTCTATTTGCTTTTGTTTCTAAGTACCAACCGCTATTTTGATAGAGCTATAGTTAGATGGTTTTCCACATTTGTGTGACTAAATTGTTTTACTTGAAGCCCAAACATGCTATTCGAATCTGGTGTTAGTTAGGGTTCCCACTTATGAAGTTTGCTACATGTAATAACAATTGATGTATTTTTCTTGCTGAATCTAAATGTATGTAATATCATTTGTGCAGTTATTCCTGCTATTAATTTCTACTGTAACATTAGAATGTGTAGCAACTCAAGCATTGATTAGATTGCATTTTGTTTCGCCGCTTTGGTCAGCCAGTATTGTTTCTGTATGTTTATCATTTGATTTTGAGACTAAGTTATGTGGCATTAGCATTGTTAATATAGGGAAATAAACATTCTAATCCTTTATATAAGGTGTGGTTATTCATGGCCGACTGGTCATGGTGTGTGGAAATTACTGCCTCTTCTTGATTATTAATGTTATTGATATTTCATGTTATTGATCTGTATTGGTACCAAATATATGGTGGGAAAAACTCAAAGCGCAGTCAAAAGGTCCATTGGCCTATTCTCGTCTCCCTTGTAAGTTTTCTTAATAGGGTCTGACGTGCTAACAACATCACATGACCTTAATCCTGATGAAATCGCAACATTACTAACTTACTTCCATAATTACTACATGATTAGTATAACAACGCAACATAAACAGTTGTTTATTAAAGATACCACTTACATTAGGTGGCTTATGTGATCTCTGAATATGTTGGGGTGTAATTATTACCCTTAATTGTAGTGAACAAGCAAAGCAAGAGAGTCAGGCCTCTTCTAGGGGGTCGGAAGGTGGGATTTATTCAAAGACATTACTAAAAAACTGGGTCATAGTGCATTTTAAAGTACACATTTCACATGAATGTGCTAAAACGACATAGACCTAGAAAAGTCACTCATTAACTATTCAAATTCTTTCTTAGTGTGTCGTAGGTGCCCCTCTCTCATATACCACAGTTGGCCTTCCTTATAACAGGAATTCCCTCCAATGTGCTTCCATTATTTTGCCATGGGTGCTCCCTATACCAATGGTTTTCTCAGTATGCTAGAACCAGCATTTTCCACAGATGCTTCACATATCAATAAATACTTCAGGCATACCACTATCTCACCAAGGGTGCCTATTATGCCAATAAATAACTCCAGTATGCCACTGCCATTTTTTTGTCACAGATGTCTGACATGCTATAAATTGCTTCCAGTATGCCAGCACCAATATGTTGCCATGAGTGCCTCTCAAATCCACGAATTACCTTCAGTATGCAAGGGCCAATGACTCACAAACATAACACAACATTGTAATTCAAACTTACATATATTCACTCACTCACACTGATTCTACCTCACTCACTCTTGCTGTTAATCATTCAAAATAATTTGCACTGACTCATTCCTACTCACTCTCACTCATTCATACTTTCTCACTCACTTGCAGTGACATTCTCATTCACTTTTTATTATTCACTCTGTTTCACTCATTCATTCACACCCACTCACTCACTCTTGCTGTGCCCACCATTACTCTTACTCAATCATATTCACTCCAACTCACCCATTCTCTCATATTTATGCTCTTTTACTGTCACTCACTTTCGCTCATTCACACTCATTCTCACTTACACTAAAACTACCTCACACTCATTCTTCTAATTTATTCCCACTCACCCATTCGCACACATTTCCATTCACTCTTGTTCTCATTCACTCTGGCTTTCACATACTCACTGACACTCATCTCACTCACTACCTTTTATTGACTCTCACTCACTCACTTTTACTCACACACATCCTCTCAGAAATATATGTGTGCTCTCTCTCACAAACAAGCTCTCAGACTCAAACACCAACACAACACACATGTATAAGCATTCTTACTTACCTCAGCCCCCAGATAAGGTCTCATTCCAGCTGTAACCACTGTCAACCTCAAACTGCAAAAAGAACAGATGATGGACGGAATGGGAACAGTCCAGCCCGAACTGCCAAGCCAGGACCTCCCTGGACCGGAAACAAGCATCCTAAGACCGGTTTCAGGGGATCACCCTTCATCAGCTTGGCTAGCTTGAATCCAGTAGCTCAGTGAGCACGGGACCCACGTCTAGACATACCCCTCCCACTTGGTGCAAAAAATGCAAAAAGAACAGATGATGGATGGAATGCAGAGCAAATCAAACATTCACCCTCAGTCACAAAGATCTGGGTTTAATCCATCGTTTTTTTGCTCACCACGCCACCACAGTTTGGACCCAGCCATATGCAAATCAGTCTTGACCCTGTTCCTCATGGGAACAGTCCAGCCTGAACTGCCAAGCCAGGTCCTCCCTAGACCGGAAACAAGCATCCTAGGACCGGTTCAGAGGATTTGGAACATAATCATAAAAATGACATGCCCAACACAGTTGTACAAATTGCGGGTTGCAAGAGAAATATAATGATCACCTGGCAAGAGGAGTGAGAGGAAAGAACACTTTGACAATGGAGCATATGAGAATAGATATGTCAGGATACAAGTAGTTTAGGTATTAGGAATTGTCAGGATACATGAAGTAGACAATAAAAGAGATAATAGATGGATGACCGGTCAGTGGGTATGGGTGGAAGATACAGTTATCAGTGAAAGAGAGGAGGATATAGCCTTTGGCACTGTTCTGGATGCAGGTTACAGCGGCCTGCAGATTTATAAAAAAGAAGACAGAAGAACAGATGAACAAAGCTGCAGTTAACAGAAACAAACAGAGCATAAAGTATCTCTAAGGCACTGGTCAGAAGAAAAAGGAAGATCACTAGCAGATTTTCCTTAATGGAAGGAGAATTTCAACAACTTGTCTTTTAAACGATGGAGGTTATAAGATGACGGGTGGGGCATGGTGAAAGGCCTGTCATAAGTGGAGTGATGAAAAAAGTGTGGAGCTGGGGGGAAGGGAGTTGAGAAAGTGGAAGTGTGTTGAAATTGTGAAAGAAAAGCATACAAGGAAAGGGTGGGGGAGATCTAATGGGGCAAAAAAGTGTTTTAATCCATTGTAGAAGTGTGAAGCAGACCACACAATGTTACAAGATGGAAGAAAAGAACACCTACAAATATGTGAAGAAAATAAAGCTAAACTAAAAGCATCACAGTTGCTAAAAGGTAGGGCATCATAGTCAGCAGTGTGGGATGAATGAGGCAAAGGGAAAACAATAACAAAGTGATCAATAGGTGTAGGGGAAGATAAAATGGCAAAGGATTGCGTTACAGACCCACAAGATAATATAGATGTTGTTATTGAAAAAGAAAAAGAAAAAAACAAAGGGAATGAGAAAAAAATAATGTGTAATATGAAAATAAAAAGTGAAAAACAGGAAAATACAGATAATAAGGAAGCCTAACAAGAAAAGAATGATGTTGTGAATATTGTATATAAAGAATTACCATAAATGGGGATAGAAATGGCATCAGGCTCTCCTTTATCCGAAGAAATGAAGAATACATTTGGAAACATGAGTTTATAGATGTATTCAAATTGTTACACAGAGATCCTCAAGCAAAGGAAGGTTCAAAAGAAGAAGGATGGGAATTAGCTAGGAGACCAAGGGTATCAAAAGCAATAGAAAACTGGATATCTGCATTCTTAATATTCACAGGTATATATTGTTAAAAGCATAATGATAGACCAGTGGCAATTTGAAAATACATACAAAAAGCTCAAATGCATATTGGAGGCCATACTTTGGCCCTCATTATGAACTTGGCAGTCGAGACCGCCACATAATGAAGGCAGTGGCGACCGCCCACAGGCAGCCTGATGATGGTGGAATTCTTTATCCAACAGAGCAGCGCTGCAAGCAGCACTGCCCTGCGGATGAAGAACCCTCATTCCGCCAGCCATTCCCTGGCGGATTCAGGAATGGCTGGCGGAAGGGTTGCTCCGGGGTGCCCGTGTACAGCCCTGTCGCGCAGGATCTGTGTGACGGGTGCTGCTGCACCCGCCGCATATCGGGATTGACGACAGCTCCATGTGGAGCCGTCGGCAATGTCCTGGCCCAGGATTCTGCTGGGCCAGCGGGCGGAAACACTGGAAACCCATGGTGGGGTCTCAAGGGGGCTGGCGGTCTGTGATAAGACAGCCAGCATGAACATGGCGGGGATTCCCGCCATGTTCATAATGACCCCCTTTGTTCTCATATGATGAAGAGTTCAGAGCAAGGGTGAGTTTAAATAATGATAAACAATGGGGTGATGAGGACGAATAATTATGGCTTCAGAAGATATCTTTAACACAGCCACCAGCCACAATGCATACAGCTAGTGGTTTACCAGTGATCTACTGGTCTTTTCAGTACTGTCCCACCCAAGCTGGGGCAGGTGTGTACGGAAAAAGACAAACAACAGCAGCATGTTGGAGTTTTATTAAAGGCTTCTGAGGCAGGCAATTCTTTTGTTACAAGCATGAAGGTTCCTAATGTGGGGGGGGCGGCATTCAATCACTCAACATTTTGCAGCCTCAGCTTATGGGGACCAAGGGAGACCGGTGAAGGATAGAGGATAATTTCAGTTCACCCAAAAATGCTCATACTCTAATTAAAATAGAAGTTTTAGCAATATAGTTAAAAAACTATCCAGACTGAGATACAGCAACCAAATTGTTTTGGGTGTTTTCAGCAAGATTTCTGTCAAGGGTACAAGGGCCTAGATACCAAGGTGAGCAGATAAACTCAAATCAGTAAAGGAGCTAACTCATATAGTGCAACATAAAGTAGATTTAGAATTACATGCAGGAATGATTGCAAGACGATTTTCTTAACAACCATTACAGAATGTAATTTCCTCATTAGGCCTAGGCCCTAAAACAGTGGCAGGTGAACACAGATTAATACATCACTTATCATGGCCTGAAGGATAGTCTATCAATGACTATCTCACAATACAACTTTACTGCATCTTATGCATCAGTAGATGATGCAATAAAATTTATGAGAGCTGGGAGCAGTTTAGCTGAATTAGCAAAGAGTGATATTCAGTCTGCTTTCAGGCTGTTACCAATACCCTCAAATGATTTTGAATTACTAGATATGCGATTCAGAGCAGCTATATATGTTGATAAAGTTTTACCTATGGGATGTTGAGTCTTGTGCTTGATTTGAAACACTTAGTACAATTTTACAATGGGTTTTTATACAGAAATGTGATCACAGTTTACTATGATTCGTGAAGTGCCAAAAACACTCCACCAGGAGTGGCAGAGTTTGGGTAAGTGGCGCTGTTGGTGCTGATTTTCAGGAGTTTCTCCCGTGCTGTAAAATCAGTGTGAATGGCATCACGCGGAGTGACAGAGGGCGCTAACGTCTTTCTGCCGCTTGAGTAGATTTTTTACTCAAGTGGCAGCTTCCTCAACGCAAGCGGCAGCTTTCTCAACATGGGCGGGTACGACCTGCTGCGACCTCCCGTGTTCAGATATCATGCTCGCCCTGGTCAACATAGTGATTTCTCTTGCTTGCCAACTTAACATTGGCGAGCCACATGAAAGAAAAAAACTCCCCTCCTGGTCACTTTGCAAAGTTTAGATGACTTTATGTTTGTTAGAGAACGAGGTACAGAATTTTTTTTTAAAGCATTAACATCTTTTCAAAATATGTCAGCTCAGTTGGGTGTCCCATTAGCTCCAGAAACAAACAGAAGGTCCAAGTGCCAGGATTACATTTCTAGGCATCGAAATGGTATCTCTGCTGACTGAATGAAAAGTACAAGAAATATTGGGGAGAGAAAACTGGAATTAAAAAAAGGTGCAGAGGTTATTGGGGTACATGAACTTCTCCTGCCATGTAGTAAGAGCAGGATCAACATTTTGTAGACTTGTGGGTATGTCAATGTAAGGTGCATCATTACCACATCATAGGGTAAGGATATCGATGTCAGTCAGGGCTGATCTAGACATGTGGTTCGGATTTTTAGATGATGTCAATGAAGATTCTCTATATATTTTGGATGAGGATATTTTATGGAAGGTGCAGATACATTCAGATGCAGCAGGTTCATAAGACTTTGATATATTTTGGGAAGGTAGGTGGTGTGTGTAGTGTTGGCCACAGCATTAGATGAAACAAGGTTGAAGTATAGCTTTCTTAGAGCTGTTCTCTTTGGTGGTGGCAATATATGTCTGGGTTAAAGAGTTCAGAAACAGAGTGGTCACGTTCAATGTGGATAATGTGGCAGTAGTAGAACAATTCAACAAGCAAAAAGCAAGAGACATGAGAATTTTGCTTTGTTAAGAGCATTTATGCTCAAATGTTTACAACTTAATATTGCCAGGAATGAGAAATTTCGATTTCATTTGCAGCTGGTGCAGACAGCAACAAGACAGAGTTCTCACAGAACATTTGGGGAGAGGGGTACTAAGAATAGTGGAACTTGTAGAGAAATGCTGGGAAGAATTCTTAAGTTATGGAATTCTTTTTTTTTTAAAGAAACTGATGCAAAGGTAAGTGAGAAAGCTATTCTACAGTTTGTGATGTATAAGATAGAAAAAGGCACAACTATTTCAGGTAAACTAGCATGTATTTCCTTTTATGGGTAGTTATGGTGGGGACATGATCCAGTATCAAGCTGTTTGGTTAGAAGAGTCCTGAAAGGTTGGAATAAAGAACAACACAGTATACAGTTACTAAGGCAGCCAGTGACTATAGAATTGTTAAAAAAAATTGAAATCAATTAGCATTTTGTTGTTATGATGAATGTGAAACTTTAAACTTTAATTTGTAGGTCATGTATGTTGTGTTTGTTTTTTGGTCAGTTAGAGCATCAGAGTTATTAGGCTTAAGAGGGCAATCAGGCATCAAAAGTGACACGATAATTTTGGAATCTAATAGATTAAGGATTGGTTGAGAGCATCAAAGACAGATCAAATAGATTGAGGTAAGTAGGTATTGTTGAATAAGAGTGGGGTTATAGGTTTATGCCCACTTGAAGAATGGAGAATTTTTCAAAGCAGAGTCTGTTTGACCGAAAGAGAAATATTTTGCCACAAGAATAGTTAAAGAATTAGGGGCTGATTTAAGAAAAGTGACGCTGCACTCAGTTTAGCACCACTTTCCTTGCGCCCCCTAACAGCCCCCTACCATCACCCTACCATGTGTGCGCCATATTTAAATTACGGCACACTTTGGTGCAGGGTAGGGGGCAATAGCATCAGGATTCCTGGCACTATTGATGTACTCTGTAGAAGTAACACCAAAATGTTGGTGCTACTGCTGCAGAGTACATAGAGGCCCATTGTATTTAATGGTATGTCCCCTTTTAACGCCTGCTTCACAACCCTTCAGGCCTCCACAGTTACAACACCTGATTACTCCATGCCCACTGTAACATGTCAATCACACTGTAGACAAGTCCACTCAAAGACCACACAGCATCTAGCTGTCATATTACCAGCCTTCCCACTCAGTACAGTGATGACATAATGTAGTACTAGGCTACTGCCAATACAAGTCACATACCCAAGCAGTTCACATCTGAGGTGTACCATCTGAATCTGTGGCATACCCATTTGACCAGTCAGACCCTATGACATAGTCAGAGCAGCTGACCCCCAAAATTTACATCAGTACTCAGCATACTGCTCACTGCATCATCCAGGGGCCATGTATCACATATCACACATCCACTGAGTGGAGTGTGACAACATATGTACGCCTGGAACACACATACCACATCATGGACCAATTCCAATGCCACCACACATGCTGGAACAGTAGTTCTACTATGTACCATGATAACTGCTGCCCCACACAAACACAATTCGACACATGGCAAACCCTGTCACTGAGCCCAGCCAACATACATCTTAGAGAGAAATAATGTTCTTTTATGTGGCACACATGTACAAGTACCACAGCTTGTACTACAACTACTCTTCCCACTATCACATAGGCCAGCCTGAGGAGCCTGGATTGGAAATGACCATCACATGAACACGCAATGTGTCATGCCATACCAATACAACTCTAATTCTGACACTACCTGTTGCCCAAGCCAAGTTGTAATAGTCACAGGACATCAGATGGTAACCCAATTTAACATATTGACATGATGAAGGCAGTTACTCTGCATTGCACCATAGGAATTGCTAAGGGTTTGTCATACATGACATGTACACACAATGGTGAAAAATCAGGGACCCCCTAGGGCTCTTAACACATCTAGTCCCATCCCATTGTTTAAAGGCCAAGCCCCCTCACTAAAAGCTGCAAGGACTGCATTATGTGCACAATCTGCCCTCATACAATATAATTTATCAGTGTACCCTACACTCTGTACATTACCTATATATGCATTGTTAGCTATCAGGGCAATACTCCTGTCCCATTGAGGCCCTTCATGTGGTGGTACTGTAATGCCAGCCCCACAATCAGTCTATGCCAGCTACAGTACAAGATGTATATTGTCTCAGTAATTATAGGAGAGTATTACAGTAGAACATACAGGATGGCTACACAGATGTGATTGGACTTACAACTCAGATACACTAACAAAGATTGATGGAGCTGGTCATACACATTGCTTAGGGTGAATCAAACAGTAACAAACATTGTATGGCCAGGATGGAATCACACATGTGCCCATGTTATTGGTGCAGCTACACATCACAGACATGGAGAGGAATGAAAATTAGAAATGTACATCAACTGACAGCATAGTATGGACACACATCTGCAAAAGATACTCTGCCAGGATGACTGATACTAATTTCCCATTGTCGATGTGCATGTGCAATTGACCACAATGACATTTTCCCAGTAGAAAGACACCCAATCCCATTTAAGACCTGTGAAGTCTGAGGATACTGTCAGTACTCACCCCCTTGTGGTGGTTGTGCTGCCCATCCACCTCAGGGTAGGCCACCACCAAAACACAGGCTGTTAGAGGGGTCAGGGCCCGACGGGCACCCCTCCCTCATTCGGACACCATCCCTAGCTGGACCTCCGAGGTCTTTCTGGCCTAGCATCTCAGGTCATTCCCACCACTTTCTGCAATGGGTGCTCTGCTGGCTATGGACCCCCAGGGTCCACACTTGCTTGCTGATGGCACGCCAAATCCCCTTCTGATGGGTGCTGACCTGGATGGGTGACTCAGACAGAAGGAGAAAGTAATGAAGACTGGCACCACATCAACAGCAGTGGACTACACACATCAGACACACCAACTGCCCACAGAAATCCATTGTAATGGTTCACATGCCTTCACTCTATTTCCCCCTGCATCCACATACTCCCTGGCCGGTATGCCTACGCCATTCACCCTGACACATAAACCCTATCACACAGGACTATGGCATTCAGCTCACCTGCTCCTCTTGTTCCCCATACAGCCGTCCATTCAGGGATAGGACCTCTTCCACCAACTTCTTAAGCTCTTCTTGGGTGAAGACTGGCGCCCTGTCACCTGCAGGGCGTAGCATGATGGCTCCCAGAGACAGTACACAGCAGCTCACATCATGGAGGTCTCGCTTGCAGGAGTGTCAGGAGTCAAGTGAGCTAGGTGGCAGAAAATGGTGGTCACGGCCGCCATGTACATGACAATCACCACCCGCGGTGATTATCATTGGCCCCCAGTCCTCCATTGGCAGCAATGTAGACTAATGAGAAGTTGCACGGCAGTTCCGACTGCCTACTGCCATGACAACATATGCCGGTGGATGTAGGTCACTTCCATCTGTCCAGAGCAAGCAGGGCAGACGGCTGCCATTTTATGAAGAGTTAATGACCTGTTGCATATACCTACCATGTGCATCATGGTAGGTATATGTCCAGAAAGCTGAGCAGGTCTATGTTCTGCCTTCATGGTTAGGGTCATACATGTGACATTCATGGCATAGTGCTGTTATATGGGCGGATGTCACATAAAGTGCATGTCCAGCTACTCGGTGTCTCATTGGTGGTGTAACTGGCATTATTGCATACATGGTCCGTGCAGGACCCATCTGTGCATACAACATGGAACATTACACATGTATTGTATGCCACTAACTATTGTACAGGACCAACAATGGGCAGAATGGATAGTTAAAATGGCACTTCTGCATGCCCAGTATAGTCTGTGTCAACTGTTCAGGCATGACTACAGTGTTAGGTGTGTGCCACAAGAAATTGTTCAGAAAAAACAGGTGTGGAGCGCTTTTCACACTGTACATTCTCTCCTCTCTATTCTCCATACCCTGGCAAGAGAAGATTGAGAAATGCACCAGTGTACTGTCCACTAGTCAAGCTTGCTACCCTAGAATAGAGGCATATCATCCAGACTTATTGTCTGAATTGTCTGAAAATCATGGATCTATGTACCCAGTTGAGGCCAGATTTATTGCCTGTCATACGTAATCCCTATGCCATTCCTCCTACAGTACAAGTCCTGTCAGTACTACACTTTCTTGCCACATGGTCCTTTCAGGTTACAGTAGGTTTGGCAGCAGGGATGTCACAGCCCATGTTCAGTCTTGTGTTGAAGAATGTACTGTGTGCTTTTCTGAAACACCTGGAAAGCTACATCAGGTTCTTCAAACCTGCAGATTGGCCCACTGTGAAGGCAGACTTCTATGATACTGGACACATCCCTCATGTAATTGGGGCCATTGATGGCACCCATATTGCTTTAGTCCCTCCCAGTTCAAATAAACAAGTGTATAGGAACGGGAAAAACTATCACTCCATCACTGTTCAGGTGGTGTGTCTGGTGGACCAGTACATTTCCCAAGTGACAGCCAAGTTTCCAGGATCTGTCCATGATGCCTACACTCTGAGGAACAGCAATGTACCACACATGATGGCACAACTACAGAGACAGAGGGTTTGGCTCATTGGCAGGTATACATTTGGATGTGTCTCTGTTTAGGCACCTGTCATCACAATCTTCCCTGTGGCTATACCTGCATTGTAAAGGTTCTACCTTTATTCACACAGGTGACTCAGGCTATCCTAACTTTCCCTGGCAGTTAACACCAGTCAAGTACCCTGCCACAGATTGGGACCACCATTACAATGAGGTTCGCAGCAGGATGAGGCGTGTAATAGAAAGGACATTTGGTCTACTGAAGGCAAGATTCAGGTGTCAGAACGTCTCAGGTGCCCTCCTCTACACTCCACAAAAGGTATGCCAGATCATAGTTGCCTGCTGCATGCCCCACAATCTAGCCCTGAGCCATCAGATCATATTACTGGCTGATGATGAAGAGGCAGCTGGACCAGTGGCTGGTGATGGTGACATGCAAAGTGATGAGGAGGCAGATGAGAATAGTGCAGCTGATTCTAGGACTGAGCTGATCAATCAGTACTTCCAGAGACATACAGGTATGTTCTGTGTATAGTAGCAGGTGTTATGTTTCCACTTTGATTAATGACAATGCTCCTCCTGGCCAGGTACATCAGTAGAGGTATTCAGTGTACCTATCTCTATGTGTGGGTTGTGGTAGGAGACAGATTGCATGTCATGAGCAGTGTAACTGGTCTCATCTCTGACATGTGTTCTCAATGCAGTTTGCTAGGTTAACATCTCCTATGGACAGGCCTGCAGTGTGCTATGTGTCCTGCAATCTCTTGTCCAGATGTAACACCAGCAATTAATAATGTGATTTTTTCCCTCTCTTACCTATTGCTTGAGCCATTCATATACATTATCCTTTGCTAACAGCTGAAAGTGTAGAGTTTAGCCCTTTACTGCTGTCAGCTACAGCGTTTTAATCATTTATTTCCAGAGATTGTTGAAGCAGAAAGGTCATCTGTTGTGCCCTGTTTCCTTGCCAATACACACTGGACACAACAACAATGAACTACATATGTGCTTTGAGTGCCACCATGCCTAACATCCTGATGTGTGTCCCTGTCTTGGTCTTATTGCAGGTTGGATAAGTGGATCTACTCTGGTGTGTGGCTGAACTAGTGACTCCCTTACAATTGAATCTTGAGACATGTCTGTTGTACTGTGTCACCTGCAGAGGATGCCTTCCTCTACTGTCCATTTTACTGGCTGTTAGTTAAGGGGAATATCCAAACATAACATATTGATGACCACACATTTGTAAATTGAAAAATAAAGACACAAATGCAGTTCCTGTGATCTATAGTGGTTATTGTGCATATATTGTCCAACAGTTTATGAGTGGGGTCATGATGGATGGAATCATCAGAGTAGATGGCCTATCTGTAGGTAGTATAGGCCCAGTGTCCAAGGGCCATGGCAATGTGAAGACATGACATTGAACAGTCTAAAGGGTGTCTCAGTGGGTTTTGTCTTGGCATCTGCTCCAGCCAGATGTCTGGTTGAACAACCACATTTGCTGGGGGGATTCCTCAGCTATAGAGGGAGGGGTGCCAGTGTTCTGTGGTTCCCTTGGCAGTGCCTCCATTCTACTGGCTGCCACAGATGTGGATGGGTCAGTTGGTATGTGGCTAGTGGAAGGGCCTGCTGGTGGGTAGAGGAAGCACACAGGATGGTGGTGAGGTCCATGAGTACCCCTGCATTGGAGGTCATGGTGACATTGTGGGCCTGCCACTGCTGCCTGGCCTCCTGGTGGTATTCTCTCTGCAGCCTTTGGTTTTCCCCCAAGATGGTGAGAATTTGGCCCATCTTGTCCTGGGATTGCTGGTATGCTCCTAGGACTTTGGAGATGGCTTCCTGGTCGGTTGACTCCCTTGGCTGCCCCGTCTTCTGGCCCACAGGTACCCTCCCATGTGCCCTGTCCCCCTGTGCCCCTGGCAATATGTGCCCACTCTCAGTGTCACCAGTACCTTAATTGTCTTCTGTGTGAGGGGCCGACTCTGGTCGCTGTACTGTGGGGCACACTATTGATTGTACAGTCCCTGGAACACAGGTTTGCGGATGAGGGGTTGATGGCACAGGGTGGGTGGGGTTGGATGTGAGCAGGGTGAGGCTGGGAGAGGTGGACTGGCCATATGTTCCAGATGTGTCAGGTAAGACGTCAATGTACAGACATCTAGAGGCGCTGTTTTCACTGGAGCCATCATCCTGGGGAGGGCTGACTGTCTCTGGCATCCTCTCCATGGTGGCAGTGGAAGGGGTACCTGTGGATGGAGTGGAAGAGGGTTGCATGATGGAGGTGTAATTGGTTGTCTCTTTGTCTGATGCATACAGTGGCTTGACTTGATTACCAGTTATGGCAATGATAGATGCAGCACTGCAGACATTGTTGTGGGTAGTGGCATAGGTACCATGTTCCTTTAAGGGTTGAGGAATGAGGATTTTATTGCTGTCATTGCCATTTGGTGGTCTTATGTCAAAGCATCCAGTTGGTGTTGCAGGTGCAATATTATACATGCAGGAAATGCACTGTGAAGTGGACATAGCAGATTTTGATGTAGATCAGCTGGTTCATTGAGGGAGTTATAGTGATTGTTACTGGCAGTGCTATTCGTACACTTGGGAGGGACTGTGTGGGCATTGTGGCTGGGTGGTGGTGTGGCATGCAGGGGAGGGGCATTAGGTGATTGGGTAGGAGATGGAGTGGAAGATAGGGTGACTTGGGGAGTGATAGGGTAATGGGGAAGCATGCTGGACAGGAGTAATTAGTGCCAGGGGAGGGATAGTTACTTACCAGGGTCTAGTCCTTCAGATATTCCAGTCAGGCCTCAGGATGTAGGATGTAGGATGTCCAAGACCTTCTCCTCCCACGTTGTGAACTCTGGAGGAGGAGGTGGGGCCCACCGCCAGTCATCATCATTGCAATTTGGTGTCTGGATGCCACGGAACGGACTGTTGTGTAGCCTTTTTAATTATAGCTCTATGTACGTTATTTTAACACACTAGGGTGCTGTGCACTTTAACCTAGATATATTTTATTCGGCTTCACATTGTTATTTTTACAATTTTTCATCTATCAAACTGTTTTGCTTATTCTTGATCAACCTGTGCTTCATTCAAGGCTACAGTTTGGTACATTGCAAGTGAACGTGGTAGAAGTTTAGTCTCCAACATTCGTAGAAAATACACATCATTACGTAGGGACACTTTCTTAGAACATCAGCTATGTTATTATAGAAACACTTCCTAGTCCCATTATACGTTTAGATGGAGATTCCAGCCAGGGTACCACGAGTGTATGCTGATTGCTGAATGCTTCGCTACAGATACTAATGCAGACTACAGGCCTTTGCTCAGCTATGAGGGTTGATTTCTCCCCGGGGGAACCTGAAAGGCAGAATTAGAGCTTAACATGCTGTGCTCAGATTATGACTTAAATAGGAAATAATCCATCGATTTTAGTGTCAATATGATAGCGTTATTCTTATGCTTCACTCTTCTCGTCATCATTTTAATACTGTCATGTTGTGTCGTCCTGTTTATTGCAGCTCACGCTTTGCTATCTAAGATGCAGTTGTTTTATTAAACCAATCATTAAAACATATACTGCTTCTGTTTGTCATTTATATATGAGACTGAATTGTAAATGAGAGAACCGGATGCGACCTCAGTGACCACGAGCTCCCTGAGAAGCCTAATATGTCATGCGCTCGGCTGCCCAATCATCCCTATCCCCTGGTAGATATGAGGCACTGCTGGTTAGCTGGACCAAAACCCGGATTTAGAGCGACAGGTGTCACCCACAGTGAGTCAGACTCAGTCTCCCACATCGTGGATGATCTTGCTGCTCAAAATCCAGTAGTCTCATTAGAATAATGAGAGCCTACGCGACAGGACCTTTCCCCTGTATGTTGCTCCATCTCTTCCTGATGTCCTCCCTTGTGCTTGGATGATTGCCCACTGAGTTGACCCTGTCGACAATTCTCTGCCACAACTCCATTTTCCTGGCTATGGAGGTTTGCTGGACCTGTGCCCCAAACAGTTGTGGCTCTGCTCTGACGATTTTATCGACCATGAGCCTCAACTCATAATCTGTGAAGCGCGGGTGCTTTTGACGGGACATGGTGATTGTGTGCGGGAGGTGGAGTGTGTGGTGTGAAAGGGTGCAGTATAAGGTGGGAAGTGTTTGATTGTGTGTGCTGGTTGTGTTGACACACATCTGCTAATTAGAAATTATTAATACATTCTTATCTGTTATGATTTATAAAAGTTCATAGAGAAATTAATCGTAGAGAAAAATTAATGTGCATGTTTGAAAATGTACCCACCGGGTATGTCTGTCACTTATGCGAACTTGTACTAAAAGAATTTAAAAATTGTGAGAAATAATGAAAACGTATAATAATAATGTAGTAATATGTCACATTAAGATGTATAACATATGTTTTGCATTATATTGTAGAATTAACTTAGCCGAAGTTATGCCCTAGTTTTGCCAGGCCTTCTGCAGAAGCCTAATTATTAGAGCATGCTGGAGAGAAGTTGAGAGAATAAACTGACCTTGAACCACCCAATGTTAAAGTTTGCTTAGCTAGAATTTTCTGTAATGTACCGACGGACAGGAGATGATGGACTCAAATTGAAACAATTATGTGAAGAGTAGACGAGATGTACTTTCCCAGGACTCGAACAAAAGAAGCACTGACTCGAGAAGAAGATGCAACATTTTCAATACCTGAAGAGCCGGATGATGACGGCATTGTACAATGAACCAATCAACTAATTTGGGATGGGGAAATATTAGAACTCACAGATTTGTAAAATTAATATTATAGGTTAGAGTCATATCTGCCGATTGACTGACCAATTAGGAATTAGGGGGACTGAAAAACTCTAATAAAAAGTCATGACAAGGGGCTAAAATTTCAGATACAAGGGAAGATGCGAGACGCAAGGGGAGAATTGAAGATGTCAAGAGATTCGGTTTGAGATTCTGTCATTGGGCTCATGCTCTTGAGAGCCTGATGCATTGCTGATCGATTGATGACCTGGGGACGAAGACTGACTTTGTTGCTGATACATTTCGTGGATAGGTAGCTAAGACAATGTGACTGATTAACTTTTAGGTCTTTCTTTCTAGGTACCAACTGCGCTGTTTTTATAGGTTATCTACTAGCTAGATGTTTTTCAAAATTGATGTTTCTAAATTTTTTTCACATGAAGTCCCACATGCTAATGCTAATTTGGGTTAGGTAAGATTCTTTGGGAGACGTCGACAGTGACAAATGATTGCCGGACTGATTGCTGAACTCTGCTAATAATACTGTTATATTCATATTTGTGTGCTTATGCTGAAGCATTCGAGCATATGTTTTCAAAAGTTCTGATTAGGTTATGTTACTGGTGGTCATTAATGAACTAACTCTGAGCTGAATGAATAAAGTTTGAATTTACCTAATGACTTAGTATAGTAACTAATAGGGAAATAACATTGATAAAACGTATAATTGAGTTGTGGTCATTCATGAAATGTTGATATACTGTCTCATGCTTAATGATTCTCTTAGTAGTTGTTGATTGATTACATTGATAATTGATGTTCATTGATTACTACATAGCTAGGATACTCCATGTGATCCAAAAGGTTCCTCAGCCTATAAGGGTCCCCTTGTAAGTTTACTTAATAAGGACCAGGTGCACTAGCAGTTTTTGGTAGCAGCTTGATGGTTAGTTTCCTTGGAGAACTAGTTATGTGGTGATTGGTGGTTATGGTGGTAGTTTAAGTTAGGGTTAGTTGTTCATTTTTATGAGGTTTGAATTTTATTTTTCTGAAATGGCAATTGTAGCAAAGATGATGTCCCCTTAAGCCCAGAAATTACTTTCCCAGATCCTGGATCCAGCTATTAAAGATGGGTATGTTCTCGGCGTGTTTGTGATAGTATGAAAGTGGTAGGATTGCGCTTGCAAAGGCTTATGCAAATCGCAGGTGAATTGTGACATATATGAAGAAAGTAAGGAGTTGCATACTCCAGTTGAGGTTTAGTAGGAGTATGTGTACTCCTCAGTATGAGAGTAGGGAAGTCATCGAACTTGATATATGTTTGGTGCTTTGTGCTCAAAAATTGTCCACGTGGTTGTTGGTGATGTACGGACCCTGCGTGGTCTAAGACTCCAGAGTATACTGACAAGTAAAGGAGACACTTGGTTATATGTTGTAATCTGTCTGGTTTAGTAGGTTTATCGGGCGTGATCAACAAGTTCGTGTGTGAGTTAAGCGAGTAAAATATGTTTTTTCGACTGAGATTTGGCGAGTCCTATGTGCACCAGGACCGACCCATTGATCAGTTGAGAGTTAAATTTGTGGGTCGAATTTTGCTTGCGAATGTGGGGGACTGAGAAAGAGGAATAGCTACATGAGCGAAAGGGCCATTAGTGAAAATCCGTAAGGTCTCTTAAGCGATTGTGTACCTTCCCTGTAGTAAACCAGCATGTTTGTTTTTGGATATTGGTTTATGGTTAGTGCTCGCAATACTTTTGCATTAGTTTTGTGTGTGTTGAAGATTAGGAGGACGAGCCGCAAAACTTTGTCAGGCGCAGTGTGTGAGTGTGACGTCAGAGTGAGCCGCGCTGGGACAGGTTGGTTAATGAGAAGAGTTGCAAGTGGATTGGCAGCCGTCCGAAAGAGGCAATTGGTTGAGTAAGCGGGTGAAAGGAATCTTGAGAGTAAAAGTCATTTCCTTATTGAATCGAATACACAAAAGATAGCAAGATTAAGCATTTTGAAGCATTCAGAAGTGCCATGAAGGGTGATTCTTACATTAAGGCGACAGTTGGGGAGCCGACCCCACTAGAAAATTCTTATTGTGATGGAGGAGCGTGGTGTCATGCCATGTCGTTGGTTAAAGCAGTGGTGCAAGTTGACAGAAAAACAGGGAGCTTTAGCGTTTCCAGAGCATGGAATGTTTAATTTGAGAATTCTGTATCAGTTGCGAATGATATTATATGAGACTAAGCCACTTCCAAGACCAGCACAGTTCGAGGCTTTAGCAGTTTGGGAACTCATAGCCAGACAACAGCAAGAGATGAAGGAGAATAAGGAAGGGAGAAAAGTCCTTGGCAAAATCAAGGTTGGATTGGGAACAGAAGAAGTGGAGAATGACAACGTTACAGGGTGTTAGATTGTTTCCTGCTAATGCAGAGGAAGATGAGTCAGATGAAAAAGAGGATGATGACAAGAGTGATAATGGTTCAAGAGATAAGGAGAAGAAAAAGACTTATGTAGACGAAGAAGATTCAGATGTTGAGGATCTTATCACACAGATATTGAGGGATCGACCTCCGCCATATGGGGCGCATGAAGGGGGTCCAAGTACTAGTTCTGTTCCAATAGCTCCAGCACAAGTGACGGGAACAATGGGACCAGTGCAGACAGATAATAGGCAGGTACAAGAGGTAGTGCAGAATACTCCTAATGCAGTGACTACTTCGGTGGTCCAAGCACAAATGCACCCACCATTGATACAGAGCATTTATCCAGATGTACCAGTTCTTGAGAAAACCTTGAACTTAGTAATGCCGTGGGAGCCTTCTGAGGCCAATGCTAGTTCAGACTGAGCCAACTCCAATGTTGTTGCCTCAGGCACAGCCACAGGGTTTGCCGAAGGTCACACCAATGACAGGGACACAATCAGATGTGACACCAGTGATGAATCAGAATATGGGAGTATCAGAGCAGCACCAGATGCAATATCACTGCCGATTACTGTTGGTCCAGCGGTACCATTGTTTGTGCAAAAGAAAACAATTGCAGGAGAACAGGGTGAAATGTCAAAGAGCCTCGTGAGGAGGGGGGTGAGTGATCATGTGCAGGTGATATCGTCTTTGGGTCAGACCTTTGATAGATCTAGACCTTTAATGGATCTTAATCCACTTGTTGCGCTTCCAGATGCGATAAATGGCCAGAGTGCAAGTCAGAGCTTGAAGCTTTTGACACCGCAGACTCCAGGTGCAGTAGTACAACAGGTACCATTGCCGAATGCGAGTAACATCGCATTACAGGGATTGACAGCACAGCAATTGAATGAGTGGTTGGATAGTTTGAATCCTCCTCGAATCACCTCCAAGGGTGAAGAGCAGATAAACCGTGTAAGGTTGGCTAACAAAATAACTGAGCTAGTTGAAGGGACAATGTGAGTGAATAGGTTAGAATCCTATACAGAAGAAGAGCTGAGATACTTGTGTCTGAAATTACGAGAGAAGTGGGCAAAATACATCAGAAATTGGCAGATCTGGCAGAGAAACATGACATAGAAATTTGGAAAACAAAGCATTTGAAGCAAAGCTACAGGTTAGACTTGGAGGCAAAGGATTTTGAACCCATGAGGTCAGCAGGGATAAAGGCACATCTAAAAGAGTTATTGCAGAGTGCTCAGATTTGGGGAGCATTAGAAAAGTGGGAAGGCAGATGGGCAAAGAAGAAGGATAAATGGAAACGAGATTCACAATAAGGGTCTAAAGGTGCTCAGAAAGAAAAGAATACAGTAAAAATCTAACCGATGAGGAAAATTCCAGGAGGGCAGTTTGTTCGTGTTCCATGGCAAAGGAGTGATATTCTGTCATTTACAAATGATTATCCAAAACTGAGAGAGAAACTGGTTGAATGGTATCAGCAGACCTATAGATTTGTGAAGCTTTCCAAATGTCTGTGGGAAGACTTGAATACCTTGTTGGAAATAGTGGTTCCAGCTGACTTGTGGGTTGAATGTAAGAGAGCAGTGGATTAGCCGATGAGTGAGCCAGAAAGGGACAGGATTACAGGTGCACCATCACATGAAGTGATGAAACATTACTATAGGGTGATTGAGTCCCCGAAGACGAGAATCTTGCCTAAAAACATTGACTGGCAGCGGATTGACAGGACAGTCCAGGAGGCGAAAGAGTCAATACATACCTATTATGATAAATTGCTGAAGGCGTTCAAGGAGTACAGTGGTAAAGATGCAATTGAGCCGAAAGACATGTTGCACTTTGTGTTCAGGTTAGTCGAAGGATTGAGACCTGAAATAGGGCAGATGATTAAGAGTCATCTGATTTGCAGGCAAGAAAAGCCGATTGATGAGGTATTGCAGAATGCAAAATACTGTAGTGATGAGTTTGAGTTGACGCAGAAAAAGTTGAAAGAGAAGGTGATGGTGATGCAAATTAAGGCAGCTCAGATAGGAGTGCAGGGAGCTTTAGTGCAACAGATACCACAGCAGCAGGGAACTGTCATGTTCCAACTCTAGATGAGAGGTAGGGGTAGTGGAGTCAATATAAATCGCGGTCCGAATTTGAGTACTGTAGTGGTTCAAAATGATGTGCAAGGGATGAATAAGAGGTTACCGTATCATCTGTGCAGAAACGTGGGACACTGGAAACGGGAGTGTCCATTGATGGTGCAGGATGGTGTTGTTCAGCAAAGTGGTGATGTCAATACATTTCAAACTGTGAAAGTCCCTAGAATGAGAGGACTTAATCCGAACTTGCAGAATCAAGTGAAAACTTTTCAACCCATGCAGCAGGTGCAAATGCTGCGTGCACAAGTGACACAGTTGTAACCAATGCAGCAGCAGGTTCCTATGGTACCTAGATAGCAAATGCAGATGCCTCAAGCCCCGATGGAACAACAACAGATGATGCTTACCCCACAGGTCGCAGGTGAGAGACAAGATAGAAGTAGTGACACAGTGCACCAATTCCCATTACATAATGAGAATGAAATAAGCGATGAAAGGATGAGTATTAGTTCGGATGAAGAGCCATGTATGCTTGAAGCTTCATTAGAGGTAGATCAACTAGGACCCTTTGTGAAGGGAATGGTGATGGGTCACAGGGTTTCATTTCTAGTTGACACAGGAGCTACATGCTCTACAGTGAGAAGTGCAGAAGTTCCGAACTTGCCTCTTTCAGGCAGAACAGTTCAGGTTGTAGGAGTAGCACACCAAATCCAATCACAAATCCACTACAGGTTGAGATTGGCAACTTCCAGTGACTGCATAAGTTTGTAGTCTGTGACTCAAGTCCAGTATCTCTACTGGGAAGGGACTTGTTGTGCAAGACCAGATGTTCAATTAGTTGTTCGACAGCAGGAATAGAGGTTCAGACTAATAGTGATGATGAGGAAGAACAGGCACCTGAAACTGAGACTGAAAATGTTAACGAAGAATACCCGTTGATTGAGTTTTTCCTAATGTTTACTGTGAAAGAATTGCATGCTGACTTGCAGGTAACAGTACAGGAGAATGTGTGGGACCTGACAGGTAAAGAAGTGGGCTTGATCAAGGGAATGGAACCGATTAAGATTACTTTGACGCCGAATGTAGTGTTTCCACAGCTTCCACAGTATAACATGGCAGAAGATATTCTGATGAAAGTGGCACAGACAATTGGCAATTTTCTGAAACAAGGAGTTTTGAAAGAAGTGTTGAGCAGTCCATGTAATTCACTGATAATGGGCTTAAAGAAGCCGTGTGGGCAAGTATGCATTGTACAGAACTTTCAAAAAGTGAATGACTTGGTGGTCAAGTGTTGTCCTGTAGTGGCGAACACAGCAGTGATACTGTTTCAGATTCCTTGCGATGCTGAGTGGTTCACAGTGGTTGATTTGTCACAAGCTTTCTTTTCTGTACCTCTTCATGAGAATAGTCAGTTTCTTTTTAGTTTCAAATTCCTAGACAGAGTCTACAGCTGGTGCAGGCTTCCACAAGGGTATACGGAGTTACCGTCTCTGCTCAATCAGATCCTGAAAAAGAATCTGGAGTCATTGGAACTACCGCACCAATCAACTCTAGTGCAGTACATTGATGACTTATTGATTGCATCCAAGACAAGGGACAAATGTAAATATAACTCAATTGCCCTGTTGATTCATTTGGGAAAATTTGGACATAAAGTGTCGCCTTTGAAATTGCAGTACTGTCAGAAGTCACTGAAATACTTGGGACACCAGATTGAGAAGGGGTCAAGGAGAAACTCCAGAGAGAGGTTTACAATGATACTGCAGAGAGATGTCAGGATGTTTCTGGGAATGGTAGGTTATTGTGGTCAGTGGATTCCAAATTTTGCTGAGATTGCTAAACCATTGTAGCAGCTGACACACAAAGATGTTACAGATCTCATAACTTTAGATGAAGATCAGCATTCACTGAGTTGAGAGAGAGTTTGTGCAGAGCTCCAGCATTGGGAATGCCTGATTACACAAAGCCACTCACATTGTTTTGTCATGAACGTGATGCTTGTTTTTTGTCTGTTTTGACACAGGTCAATGGAGGTGCTTATTGCCCAGGATCCTATTTTTCAGCTACCTTGAACCCAGTCGCAGCAGCTTTACCAGGCTGGTTGCAGGCAGTAGCCGCAGTTGGTCAAAGCCTTTCTCAATGTGAGGGAATAGTGATGGGACACCCTTTGACGATAATGGTTCCTCATCCTGTTGAGAGTTTACTGACAAGGACGAAAACACAGTACTTGACTGGTGCAAGATTGACAAGGTATGAGACGGACATACTAGGTGCTCCAAATGTTACATTGAAAAGATTTACAGTGTTGAACCCGGCAACATTACTTCCAATAGGTTCTGTTGAAATTGAAAAAGAGGAAGACATTGAGCATGATTGTCTTGAGGTAACTGAACTGTGTACAAAACCAAGGCCTGATATCAGAGATACTCCATTGGAAGAAAATGACCAAATTGTCTTTGTTGATGGCTTATGTCTCAGAGATGGTACAAGGACATTGAGAGCAGGATATGCTGTATGCACAATCACAGGTACATTTGAAGCTTCTTGGCTTCGAGGTGTATATTCTGCACAAGTAGCAGAATTGGTAACTTTTATTAGAGCATGCCATGTTTCTGCGAGACTGAGAGTCACATTCTATACTGACAGACAATATGGGGGTTGAATTGTTCAAGGTTTTGGTCAATTGTGGTCACAAAGAGGTGTCCCGACCTCTACTGGAACACCAGTAAGAAATGGAGACAAGATAAAGGAGTTGTTGCATGCTATACAGTTACCTGGAGAAATTGCAGTGGTGAAATGAAGTGCACATCAAAAGGCACAGGATTATATCTCACTGGGAAATGGATATGCAGATCAAGTCGCAAGGTTTTGTGCATTGAACTGTATATCGTTCAAAGACAAGTGGGAACTGATGTCAGAAGAAGACAACACATGTACAAGTTTTGCATCAAAAGTGATCGATAATCTGGAAGAGTTAAAAACATTGCAAAGTAATGTTGACAAAGAAGTCAAATGTCTTTGGGCTAAATTGAAATGTGTTCAATGGCCTGATGAGATTTGGGTTTCTGAGGAGGGTCAGATGGTCCTGCCAAATGGTTTATTGTCGCAAATGGCCCGATACTACCATGGACAGGCACACATTGGGAGGGATACCATGGTTAGATTGTTCAAGATCGATTGGTTTAACCCTAAGTTCAGGCAGGCAGGAGAGGCAGTGTGTCATCGCTGTATAATTTGTCAGCAGCTGAATGTGGGAAAAGGGACAGTGGTGAACTTGAGCCACATTGGAAGAGCAGGTGGTCCATTCAGCAAAATGCAATTGGATTTCATTGAGATGCCTGCGTGTGGAGGTTTGAAATACGTGTTGGTGATTGTGTGTGTTTTTAGTCACTGGACTGAAGCATACCCTACAAGAAGGAATGACAGTCTTACAGTAGCAAAGTTGTTACTTAGAGAATTAATACCACGTTTCGGGTTTCTGATCTCTTTAGAATCATATAGGGGAACTCACTTCAATAACGAGGTGATTAAACTGTTATGTGCAGCATTAAACATCGAGCAAAAGATGCATTGTAGTTACCGCCCTGAAGCATCAGGACTGGTAAAACAGATGAATGGTCCCTTGAAATCAAGAATTGCAAAGATGTGTGCAGCTACAAATCTGAAATGGCCAGATGCATTGCCTTTGGTGTTGATGTCAATGAGAAACACACCTGACAGGAAGACAGGGTTGTTGCACCATGAGATCCTCATGGGCAGAAAAATGAGATTACCAGCAGTTGCAGCCAATAGACTTGTAAATATTACAGATGATATGGTGTTGGACTATTGCAAGGATCTGGCTGATGTGGTTCGCTCTTTCTCTCAGCAGGTGCAGGCCACCACCCTGTCACCCATCCACGATCCAGGGCACAACCTGAGAGCCGGTGACTTGGTTGTTGTCAGAAAGCATGTTCAAAAGACCTGTTTGGAACCGCATTGGAGAGGTCCTTATCCAGTGGTGTTAACAACTACGACAGCTGTGAAGTGTGTAGGACTTCCAAACTGGATACATGCGAGCCATACAAAGAGAGCGGTATGTCCACCAGATCATGAAGAAGTGTTGTTGAAAGCACCAACAACAGGGAAGCAGGTCACCACACCTGAGCCAGAAAGGAGCCAATACAGGCTGAAATTGAACCAGAGCTTGTGGAAGATAGCTCTATTACCCCTGTAAGAGACCATAGTGAAGAATTACAGGAGGGTGCAGAAGAATCAATGTCAACGGATACAGCAGGAGAGCCTAGCTTAGCAGACGTTCTTCCAGAAGCAGACGGTGCTGAAAAGCAGACAGAGCAAGTGCCAGACCAAGAGGGGGAAAGAGTTGAGACGGATCAAAGTCAAAGTGATTCAACTCCTCCTGAGCCCGTTGCAGGTCCATCAAGAGAAAACAACATAGAGAAAGAGAAGGAAAAAAGTCCAATCTTGAGAAGAATATTAACAGAAGGAACAAGAAAAGGAGATAATTGGCCTGAATCACAGATAGGGAAGAAAAAGGAACTGGTCATAAATGAAACAATAGAAGAGAAAGTGAACACTACGAGAAAAGAAGAATTGAGTGAAGGAGAATTAAGTGGTGATCAAAGGTTGAAAAGAAAGAAAATAGCAAGTCGACGTTACACAGATCCTGAATGGGCATATGCAGCTACAAATGAATGGCAACAGAAGTTTATGTGTTTTTGTTTTGATAGAAAGGTTCGAGTCAGTACTTTCATGTAACATGAAGGTGATCAAGGAAGCTGAATTGTTGAGCCAATCTGGAAAACTTTAAAGAGACTGTTGGAAATAAACTGGAAGAGACATTGATAACTAGATTTGACATTAAAAGCTGGATGTGACAAGCTGCTAATTGATTTTGACAAAGGAAAAGGGTTCCTGGATGTGAAACTGAACTGTGAGAGAAGAATTTTTGATTTTTGATTTTACTGCACTTTATAGAAGAGTTATTTCTGCTTTCTGATTCTTTACAGATCATGGCTAAGCTAAATAATCAAGATAGAGTTGTTAGGCACTGTAGATATATGAGTGTTGGACTGGCAGTTATGTGTGGAATAATGTTTATGATAATGATTGTGGGAATGTCTGTTCATGATCTGAAAAGAGCCATGATTACTTCTGCTCCTAAAGCTACTACACTAACAGCTTTAGAGAGGTTTAAGCTAGATGAGAAATACTTGCATGATTATACTCATGCACAAGGAGAGCTTTCTTCAAACGTTTTCTATCACTTATTGAGTGAGAATGTTGAGACAATGGATGTGAGGAATTGTCTTGTGTATACGCAAATTCTTTCGTCAGTAGAAGGGGTTACGTACCATAGTCTTCCGCTAACATATGGACGAAGCTGTAGCTTGCTACTAACAAGATTCTATAACCAAGAATATATACCGTATTTTTATTCTAACTATGATGTAGTGTTCTCATTTGTTCCTATAATTAGATATCTGAGTAGAGTAGCTAAAGAGCATGATATAGTATTAGTTAGAGGATTCTTTGAGCCAACACTAACATTTGGGACCGCATACGTGCATAAGAACAACCTTACATGCTTGCTTACACCTTTAGAAAAGAGCTTCATAGGGCATACTGATGATAGGAGAAAACATTAAAAGAAAATTTTGAAAAAGGGTTAGAGAAAAGAATTTACAAGAATGATTATGCTTACACTGCAATTAAAACACAAGGGAGATTAGCATTAGATGCATTACATGTAGGGAAGCTTTGTATATATAGGCCACAAACATGTATTGACACTTTATTTGTGGGAACAAGTGAATGTAGGCATGTGTTTTTGTTTCAGAGTAAGTGGACCTTTATGCTGAATGCTCAGGACCCTGCCATTGCTGGGATCTATTATATATGTGGACTTAGTGCTTATTACCGTCTTCCAAGAGGATGGTATGGGACATGTTATTTGGGGATAGTTTTCCCTAAAATTTAGCAGATAGATGACTTAAAGAAGTATCCGAAATTGACTGAATTACATCATAAACGACAGAGGAGGGAAACCTCTTCTGCAATTGTCGGAGATATCTTTGGTGCAGTGATTCCTTCAATGGGAGTCATTCTGAATTCGATCAAGATACAAAAGTTGTCTACTATTGTGGATAAGATGCTGGCAAATTTTACAGGAGCAATACTCTTGATAGATACTGAATTAGCCACGGTATAGAGCTATGACGCTTCAAAATAGGCGTGCTTTTAGACATTCTTTTAGCGAAAGACAGCAGAGTCCGTAAGATGATTAATGCTAGGCATTGTTGTTCCTATATCCCAGATAATGATAGGGAGATAAGAGACTTACTCACTAACCTCACTAGCTCAAGTAATGATTTAAAAGAATTGAAAGAACCTTCAAAGTTGCTTGGGAAAAAGTTGGAAAATAATTTGCTTCAGTGGGAAATTGGCTTAGTCAAATTTGGAATGGGGTGTTATTAAAAATCATACAGGGAATATTACTTGTGATTGCCTGCATATTAGGATTATGCGGTTCGTGTAAATTATGTCAAAAGATGAAATTTAATACAGTAGATCTAAAAAATAATCAGAGGAGGGAAGAATGAAACAGAGAAAGAATTTAAAGGGAAGATTTGAGAAGGAGACAAAATACAGCAGAAACCGAATTGTAAATTGTTGGTAAAGAATGGTGGGATGACATATTTAGTCATCAGAGGAGGGACTGTTGACGCAGATATGCTAATTAGAAATTATTAATAAATGCTTATATTTTATGATTTATAAAAGTTCATAGAAAAATTAATCATAGAGAAAAATTAATGTGCATGTTTGAAAATGTGCCCACGGGGTATGTCCGTCACATATGCGAACTTGTACTAAAAGAACTAAAAAAATGTCTGAAATAATGAAAACACATAATAATAATGTAGTAGTATGTCACATTAAGATGTTTAACACATGTTTTGCATTATATTGTAGAATTAACTTAGCCGAAGTTGTGGCATAGTTTTGCCAGGCCTCATGCAGAAGCTGAATTATTGGAGCATGCTGAAGAGAAGTTGAGAGAATAACCTGACCTTGAACCACCCAATGTTAAAATTTGCTTAGCTAGAATTTTCTGCAATGTACCGACGGACAGGAGATGATGGAATCAAATTGAAACAATTATGTGAAGAGTAGACAAGATGTACTTTCCCAGGACTCGAACAATAGAAGCACTGACTGGAGAAGAAGATGCAACATTTTCGATACTTGATGAGCAGGATGATGAGGGCATCGTACGGTGAACCAATCAACTAATTGGGGATGGGGAAATATTAGAACTCATAGATTTGTAAAATTAATATTATAAGTTAGAGTCATAACTGCCGATTGACTGACCAATTTGGAATTGGGGGGTGGACTGAAAAACGCTAATAAAAAGTCATGACAAGGGACTATAATTTCTGATTTGTGGGCAGATGCGAGATGTGAGGGGAGAATTGATGACATCAAGAGATGCGGTTCTAGATTCTGTCATTGGGCTCATGCTCTTGAGAGCCTGATGCGTTGCTGGTCGATTGATGACCTGGGGATGAAGACTGACTTTGTTGCTGATCCATATTATGGATAGGTAGCTATGACAATGTGACTGATTAACTTTTGTGCCTTTCTTTCTACGTACCAACTGCACTGTTTTTATAGGTTATCTACTAGCTAGATGTTTTTCAAAATTTTTGTTTCCAAATTGTTTTTGCATGAAGTCCCACATACTGATGCTAATTTGGGCTATGTAGGATTGTATGGGAGATGTCGACAGTGACAAATGATTGACGGACTGATTGCTGAACTCTTTGTTGGCTGAAGCATTCGACCATATATTTTCACAAGTTCTGATTAGGTTATGTTACTGGTGGTCATTAATGAACTAACTCTGAGCTGATTGAATAAAGTTTGAACTAACCTAATGACTTATTATTGTAACTAATAGGGAAATAAAATTGATAAAACGTATAATTGAGATGTGGTTATACATGAAATGTTGATATATTGCCCCATGCTTAATGATTCTCTAAGTGGTTGTTGATTGATTACACTGATAATTGATGTTTATCGATTACTACATAGCTAGGATACTCTATGCGATCCAAAAGGTTCATCGGCCAATACTCGTCCCCTTGTAAGGTTATTTACTAAGGACCAGGCGTGCTAGCAGTTGGATGTGGTGTTTGTGTACAGTAGTGATGTGTGTATTGCGTTTATGGTGCAGTTGTGTGGTGTGTGCTGAGTGTTGAGTGTGATAGTGCCTAAGGTGTACTAGTGCAGAGCCTTCAGTTTGTGTGCTCCTAACTGTCTGTGTTAGTACTTGTGTTGTAAAGGATTGTGGTTTTGTGCGGGTGTGTTATATATTGCAGTGAGCAGGTGTGTGTGGTGTGTGTATGTGTCTCAGATTTGTGGTATTCATACTGTCCAATGTGGTGTTGTGTTCTGTCTGAGGTGGGCTTTTGTCTGCAGTGGTTTGCACCGCCAATGGTTTTCAGCTGTGCAAGAACCGCTGTGATGATTTGTCGGTCGTAATCTGGAGGGTGGAATGTAGTCAGTGTGGCGGTGCTGGTGGTCGGACCACCTCTATCCTGTCCGTGGTTGTCCTGGTGGTCTCCGATTTGTGGCTGTATTTTGGCAATCTTCAATGTGTGACTCGTAATACGGCGGTAGGAATACTACCTTCATTACGGTCTTTTGGAGGCCACCAAAACAGCGGTCTTCAGTAAAGAGGTCCAAGGTATTGATATGTGAATTATTGTGCAATGTAGGGACCCAGGGGGAGCAAGGCCTCTGCCAGGCTACCCCTGGTAACTTGGCACATTAAAACAGTCCAATTAGGCAGGATATGTCAAAGTTAGAAAATGGTGGGGTTTAAATTAAGGTTACATAGGTAGGTCTTTAGACGAGAAGGCTCTTGAAGAAACAGCACCAACGGTAGTAGAGTTTACAGTGACTCACCAATCCAAGAATGAAAAAAAATAACATGTTTTAATTCAAATTAAGGAAATTAAAGAGCATGAAGGGTGTCATCAGAAGAGTGGTACCATGGTAAGGCAGGCTGCACTTTATTTTTCTAGGTGATATTTTTTGAGGAGCGTGGAGAGTCTGGAGTGGGCATATCCATCCTTCGGGGGCAGGACAGAACACAGAGGAGGGTAAGAGTAACGATGGGGCTTTGAACCACAATAGACTAGTTTGTTTAGGGATGCTTGATGGGGGTGTGACAGTAAGATTGTGGAATGCAAGGAAAAGGTGGTAAATGAAGGAAGAAAGGAAAAGTTTGGAAGAGAATGGGTTGTTCATGAGGTAATGTCGATCAAGTTGAGGAATTTAAGGGTGGGGGAAGAGATAGAAATTCTATGTATTAGTGAGGCTGGTGTATTGTTTCAATTTGATGTGTTAATGATTTTTTTGCTGCAAACCTGTCTTTAATGTGGCCTTTTTTGCTAAACATAAAGTATTGGTATGTGAATTATTGTGCAATATTTTGTTTATGTGGGCCAATTTGTTTTAGTCGAGTTTGGTTAACGGTTCTACCCTAATGAAACCATCACCCTCAACACACATTCTAGCATTCCTTTCATAACAAGGTGCTCACAGAATAACAATTTAGAAAAACTCTGAAAAGAAATTGCAGCTGCAAACTATAATAGCAATGATTCTGAAAAACAGATGCAAATATTATGCATAGAACAATGTGAAATAGAAGGTCAGAGTTTTTATCGGGAAATGTGTTAAACTTGTATTGAACAAATTGCTTTTCCCACATAGATGGCACAATTTTAACTTACTTTGTCAAGTTGTACGTGTTATTATTGTTCCTATTTTTGTGTCTGTGAGGTATGGCATAATTTGAAAAGGTTAATGTTGCAAAAATGTATGTTGATACTGTTAAATAAACTCTAAAATAAAATGCATAATGTGCTTTATGCCCCTTCAATGGCAACCAACTTATTGTGGTACCTTAATGTGGTACATTTTTTCTGCCTGAAAAATAAAGGGCTGGAAAAAGGGAAAAGATTCAACAAAGTGCAGACTTTCCAACTCCTGCTTGACCCAAACAGTCTATCTGAGACATTGAGTTGATTGTTTCTATTTATGTTTACAAGGTCACCTGTACATGAACGTATTGCAATTCAATGTTAAGAAGACGATATTAATCGAGAATTCCAGTGAATTGTGGTGAAGATGATGATGGTGATACAACTTTAAAAAGCGTGAGTCTTTACCCAGAAAAGAACTTCCTGGTGCTGAGCTGAGGAGAAACAGAACTTATTCAAAGAGCCATGTTTTACTTCTTTACGAAATTTGAAATCACTTCAGACCTCAGGTGAAGAGGAAGAGAGTTCCATAGGTATGGAGCCAAACTAGAAAAGGCCCTTCACTCACAGGCGACGCAAGAGATGCAAGAGCTGATCTGCAGGTGGGCATCAGCTGATATGAGATCTACTTGAGGGATAAGAGCTTAATGTATTTGTCTGTTTTTACTTCAACAGTTTACGTAGACGTCAAGTTTAAACCAGGCAAAAGTTTGGTTTTAATTCTCAAAACGACATTTAATTATTAGAATAGAATCCGTGGAATTATTTTTCTTTTGATTTGCTAATCAGCAGAAAGAAATTAATATTCAATATGATTATTTATTTAGCATATGGATCCCTATTAAAAAATAACCTCAGAAACAAAGGGGAAGCAGGGGCATTGAGAAGGGTTGGCTGACCCCGCCATGTATGCTAAACATCATCAGGGCCATTCAAACATGTAGTTTGCACATCTTCTCACACTAGCTTCAAATCTAGGGAAGATTGAGCTACCTATTTAGCCTAGATACTTAACAACAGAGCCCATATGTACTAACACTTTGAACTATTGCATAGTAATGCAGACAGATAAAATGGTGTAAAGCAACATATTGGTATTTAATTTCCAGCATAAAAGTTATTTTGAACCAGAAAGGTCCTTTTTTATCAGCTCAGAACAGCTCTTTGTACTGTTTTGCCCCTCTTTGCATCAAGAGGGCATTGCGTGGGTGTTACAGAACAAACATGCATAGATGCATACTCACAAACTGCACTTTGTAGCATTTTTAGTAGTACTACAATGGTCCTACTCTCACACTACAAAATGCTATTCACTGACCTATGTGCATAGGTCTCCACCCCTCTCATCTTTATGTGCAAAGCTCTCCGCTCTGACTGCAGAGATCGTTACATCTCTGCACGTTTATGTCTAGGTTTTCGTGGTAAATGCGGGACGGACGGAAGAACTTGAATGGAAAATGGGAAAATACTTACCACAAAATGGAAGAGGATTAGGAGGAGTAGGGTAGTGTTTAGGAAGCGACATTCAGCCAGCCAAACAAGAATAAGCCCGTTCATAGCCACAAACTGCACTTCCAAAGTTACTTAAGCCAAACAGGACCCAAAACAGTAGGAAATGTATTCAAGCTCAGCACCACACATCACCAACCACCACTGCATAGCATATAATTGTGGCAGGGACTTAAAACAGAACCTCATAGGAAACAGTGTTAAGTTACATTAATTTATTTTGACAATTCCAAAATATATTAAACATTGTTTAATGTTAAAATACATATTTAATTAAAAATATTTTATTCTTAAATAGTTTGATAGCATGTATATTTAAACATTAACATAGCTTTAATTTAAAAAAATTGTCAAATTGATTAAACATATTCTTCTATACCTATGTTTTGGTAATCTTAAAACATAATTAATAAATACAACCAATTTAATTAGCAAAATTTTAAAAATAAATCTTTCTTTTATTTAACTTGCATTAATATTTAACAAACAAATATGTTTACTATTTATTTTTAAAGTTTAATAAACTCCACAATACATTCTCTGAAGTTTCCAACGGGAGATGTATATCTTCCCCTATGCTTTGACTGGAGGTAGCTTCCCTGAGGCTGCTCTTTACAAATATGTTTAATCTCTGCTCAATTGTTATCCTGTTTACTAAATGGCACCCTAATACTACGTAGGTTTGAAGTGGTGCATACAACCATTAAATAACATAATAACCAATTAATACCAACCCATTCAAACTTATACATGTTTGGTAATAATGTATTAAAAAGGCCCATTTGAGCAGATTATTCTGAATAATTGACACCAAGATAATAATGAGTAAAAACACCAGTTTGCCCTCTCAAATGAAACTTAGCACTCACTAAGACTTCTTGCATACTGCTGCTCTAACATCCCGATTTGGTACGCTACCAGAATATCATGTTTGAAATACCATGATAAAAAACATTGTAGCCAGAATACATCTTTATGAAACCACGTCAATTTATACAAACATAAAATGCAAAATGCACAGAAAAATGTAAGTCTTCAAGAGTAGCGATGGAATTGTGGGCTGGACATTCTTGCAAAGGTTTGCCACGAGCCTACATAATGTGCCAAAAGGAAAATTAATACCAAAGGAGAGCCACTTCAGTTAACACAGTGGCATTAATGTACTATTTTTCACTTAACACAGCTCAGCAGCCATTCTGCAATGTTATGAGCATGATGTCTAGTATAGTCTAGTATACTGTAGGCTTTATACTGGCCATCTATTGTTTCGGTGCAAAATACTTTGCTTAACTATAGTTTAGTATTTTTCTAAGTTTGTATGCATGCTGTACCATACCACTAGGAGAGAGGAAAACCATTCTCCAATGTTATGCCTGCCTCAAGGAAACATGCATTTTTGACACAAAACCCTTTCTAAATTTTTTAGTAGATAGAGTTTTGCATCAACAACCATATATGGTTGCATTGAAATATCCTGGTACACCCCAGGGTATACTCCCTTCATCAAAGTGTTACTTTACACTAGTTTAGGGCTACTTTCCAGCACAAAACAAGTGTTGTTCTGGTAAAGTAAATACCAACTCTACAATTTGCTCCAGTTTGTGCCACTTTTGTGATGCAGCGCTATGTTGTTGCTGAACCACATAATAGTGGAAATCACTGCATCAAAGTATCAGTCAAATAATAACACTATCAATGACCGAAACTGGCTTGAAGCAAAGGGTTTATTGGGTCGAAAGTCCCCGATATGCCTCACCCAGGGGGTAAGAAAGCCCGCTAGGCACCAAGGAAATGTTTTTCATTATTAGTGTAGGGAGGGGGACTGCCAAGAATGGGCGTGACAATGCCCCACTCCCACAAAAAAGCCACAGACTTTTTGCCCTTTTTGAGGGTAGATGGGCTGAAGCCCCCAACCTGCACCCCCCCCTTCCCGGAAGGCAGAAAGCCCGCTAGGCACCAGGAAACATTTTTTAGTTATTATTGTAGGGGTGGGGGCTGCCCAGCACCCAAACAAAATGGTCAAAGTCTTTCTGCCTTTCTAGGTGGCAGATCAGGGCAGATTGAGGCAATAGCCCCTGATCTGCCCCCCCACCCCCACAGGGGCAGAAAGCCCATTAGGCATCAGGGAAATGTTTCTTTTGCTATTAGTGTAGGGGTGAGGGTTGCCCAGAATGGGCATGACAATGCCCCACACCCCAAAAAATGACCATAGTCTTTCTCCCCCCTTTTGGAAGCAGATGGGTCAATAGCCTCTGATCTGCCCCCCCAAGGGGGCAGAAAGCCTACTAGGCACCAGGGACTATTAGGGATAGGTGCTGCCCAGAATGACTAAAGTATCACATTCCAATGGAAAGGAAAAGGAGATTTGACTTTTTTGAGTGTTGATTTCACATACGGGCCAGCAGAGCTTGTCTAGCTCCCAATATCGTCCCACTTGCGATGGTGAATAGCTGCATATTTTGGGCTTGGATAGGCTGCTACCTGGAAAAACCTACCAGACCCAGTCACTTTTGAAAAGTTGACAACTTGGAAAGTCCACGGTTGTTTGCTTTAAATGCATCCCACACCATTTTCTTACCCACAGCGCCCTGCAAACCTTAACATTTGCCTAAGGCCACGCATTTCTCTACATTTATGTAATGGAAACTGACAGAATCAGAAGGAATCCACAAAAATTCCTGCCACCCATCATTGCCCCACATGTGTTGATATAAACTCTGCGCCACTTCTGTGGCTTGGCCTAGTGTCAGCAACAGGAACGGATCTAACTGATGTCAATATAATTCTCCACGCAAACGCTCCCATTGGCCTTGGTTTGCTCCGTTTCTGTCATGGTATAAAGCTCAGCCACAAAAGTGGGGCAGCGTTTCTATTGGTATAGGTGGGGGAATTCTGGGTGGTAGGAATTTTGTGAACTCCTGCAGATTCCAGATGTTTCCATCACAGAAACATGAACAAAGGGTGATTTCAGGAAACACTTGAGGTTTGCAGGGCAGCACGGGTCAGAAAACCTAATAAGATCCACACAAGTCTCAGCATCCTGGATTCCCCTAGGTGACTAATTTTTAAAAATGTACAGGTTGTTTAGGTTTACCAAGGTGCTGGCTGAGCCAGGGGTCAAAATCTAGAGATACCCACATCAGAAAAAGAGGGTCAGTTTTCAGTGGAAAAATGTGATGTGTCCATGTAGCATTTTGGGCCATTTCCTGTTGCGGGCTCTAGGGCTACCCACACAAGTGAGGTACCATTTATATCTGGAGACTTGGGGAAATGCTGGGTAGAAGGAAATTTGTGGCACCCTCCAGATTCCAGAACTTTCCAATCACAGAAATGTGAGGTAAATGTGTTTATTTAGTAAATGTTTGAGGTTTGCAAGGGATTCTGGGTAAAAACTCCTGGTGAGAACCACACAAATCAGCCCGCCATTGATACCCTGATGTGTCTAGTTTCTAAAAATGTACAGGGTGGCCAAGTTTCCCTAGGTGCCGTCTGAGTTAGTGTCCAAAATCTAGAGCTACCCGCATTGGAAAGAAGAGGATTCGTTTTTGGTGGGAAAATGTACTGCATACATGTTGTGTTTTGACCCATTTTTTGTTTTAGGGTCTGCCCAGAATGGGCATGAAAATTCCCCCACTCCCGAAAACAAATGGCCACAGCCTTTCTGCCCCCCTTGGGGGCAAATGAGAGCGATAGCCCGTGATCTGCCCCCCTAGGGGACAGAAATCCTACTATGTACCAGGGACTTCAGGTTGGGGGCTGCCCAAAATGGGCATGGCATTGCCCCCACCCCTCCAAATGGACCCAGTCTTTCTGTCCCCACTCCTTGCTGATTAAAGCATCTCATCCCAATGGCAAGGAAAAGGAGATTTGCCTCTTTTAGGCGTTGATTTCACATATGGGCCAGCAGAGCTTGTCTAACTCCCATTATCATACCACTTGCAATGGTGAACAGATGCACTTTTTGGACTTGGGTAGGCTGCTACCAGAAACACCTACCAGACCCAGTCACCTCTAAAAAGCAGACATCTGAAAAAGTCCAGGGGGGTGTTTTTCAAATACACCCCACACCATTTTCTTACCCACAATGGCCTGCAAACGTCCAACTTTGCCTAAAGTCATGCATTGTTCCTACATTTCTGTGATGGAAACTGACAAAATCTGTAGGAATCCACAAACTTCCTACCACTTATCATTGCCCCACCTGGCACAGGCATAATGTGGTGCAAGGGCTTAAAAAGTGGTACAATGCATGCATTGCGCCACTTTGTAAATATGGTGGGGGGGAAAAGGCTACATTAGCACTGCCTTAGCATAAAATAATTATTCTAATGCGATGCCAAGGTGGCACAAGAGGCTCTTAAATATACCCCTATATTTTGTGCCCATTTTAGAAGTACAAAAGTTTCCATCATAAACATTTTTCACCCTGCCCATTTTGCTCTAACAATTGGTCAATACTTGGTAATCAATGAAAAAACATTGCATGGTGCAGCTCAGTTGTTGGCTCTAGGCGCCTTGGGTTCCTGGAGAACCTGCAAACCCTATATTTCCTTGCAACCAGATGGGCATATCAAACGTAATGGCATATTGCTTTTGTCAATCTGCCATTATGACAAACGTGAATGTTGTCACAAATAACACCTTTTTAAACTCATTTTCAATATTTCCTCATTTCAACAGTTATTGTCTTTGGAAACCCTTGAGGGATCTACAATTGCTGAATTCAGAATTTTGTCTGCTTTTCAGAAATATGTAGCTTTTCTTGATTACCCATGGGATTCACACTGTTTTCCACCACAAACTGGAAGTTGGTTGAGAGCACAAAAAGTTGAGAAATAGGCTACGTCTTAGAAAAATGCTAAAACTGTGGCACAAAATGTGGTTTTTGATTCAGCTCTGTATGTTCTTCCAAGCTGGAAAGATGGTTACTTAACCCAGCAACCCCTTCACGGATGCCATTTTCATGGAAAAACAGACACTTTTATCTGGAGCATCTTTTCCTTATTTTTCTCAGAAAACTCAAAAGTTTGTTATATTTTTTCAATTTTCCTGGCATCTTCCAGAGGAATCAAACCTTCGGCACCAGTAGAATTTCCAGGATGTTGGGAAAAAAGGACAGAAATTTGGCGTGGATACCTTACGTGTACAAACAGTTAAAGAGGCCTAAGAGCAAACTACCCCAACTAGCCTAAAAATAGCTTAGCACGGGGTGGGGTGAGGCTTAGAAGGTAAGGGGTTAAACAAGAGAGAGAAGGAATGTAAATAGTGTCAGGCCATACATTACTCATCTGTGGATTTATGTGCAAATGCTGACATTGAAGAGCTGTCATTTAGTGCTATTGACAATGTCTGTATATAATGGAGACTTATATGGTGCAGATATTTATTTCCAGAAGTTCAGTGAAACTTCTGAGACATACATTGCGGAAGAATATATCATACATGGGTGGCTTACAAATAGTTCAAGCTGCAGTATGACAGTAAGCATTGCCCTCATGGTGTATGCCATTCTGGTCCTTTCAGAAATATTTGTATGGCATTTTTACAAACTACACATGGTTGTTCTTAGGACCTGCTTGTGCTTGTCATATCAGTGGCTACTGCATAGATGTATAGCAGTCGGTTTGAAATTCTATGTCAGGCAAGATATGTAACAGAGAGATCTAATTAGAGTAAAACATAATCAAACACTTTTTTGAAGGGTATTCAATGTTAATAAATTGCTGATCACAATTTCGTCTACAGAGGCATTACTAAGGCAGTTCACAGTGGTAAATTACAGTTCTGAGTAATTTACATGTGTAAGTTTACTGTTACATAAATTACATACATTACATTTCTAATGCATCTAAATACCAGTAAAAAGTCTAATATTTACTAAATGTTGGTGGTTTCACAGATACGCTTCATATTCTGCATGTTGCTAAATGTTGCACCCTTTAGGACTGTAAAGGTTATAGCACATTGGGTATGTACAAACTTAGGTGTAGCAAATTTTGGATGATATTATCAGTAATGTAATCAACAATGTCATTTGAGATGTTATCAGTCATGCCATCGATGATGTCATTTAACATGTAATGAGTGATGGAATATATGAGGCCATAAGAGGTGGCCATGCACCCAACCCTCCCACAGCTGGCCAACCTCCCACTGTGCACACACTTCACCTGTCTGCAGTTGTGGGTAGGCCACAGGACCTGGCAGGAGGCCAGGCCCTGGTACCAACCCAGCAACTGGTGTCCCACACCCATTGCTCATGGCTGTGCACAGTGAGTGACTGCTTGCCAGCCCTGATCAGAGTCTAGATCAGTGTCTAGGCCCTGTTCCCAAACCTACTGCAGCCAGATATCCATCACTATGCATGGCCTTCAGATGTATTCGTTTGCACAACCTGACCAGATGCCTCAGCATCCCCTGTCTCACTGATGCCAAAAAAGATGAAAGTGAGGCTTACCTTGATGATTGTATTAAAAACAGATGCCAATACTCTACCCATACCTTGCCAGAAAGGACCCAGAGCCAGAATTCCAGGAACATATGTATATCTCCCGCTTCCCTCTAAACACATATCTTACAGGTACACACATTGTTAGCCATTTTCAGAGGGGTCCCATAACACCTATGAATAGTGAAAAACTATTCCTCTTCAGTGCAGTTATTTTTACTGTGCTGTATAACAATTTTAACGAGACTTGCCACAGCTCCCCATTCGGCATATCCCTCACTCAAGTTGAAGTTGCGTATGGAGATTTCAGCTTCTCATTCATAGCTGAAACTAGATGCCAATACCAAGTCAAAACTTCTCCCTTTTTAGGGGCAATATCTTGCAAGTCCATTTCTATCTGGCATATCCTTGGTGCAGGACCCTCCTGAGTGTATAACCATTAAGCGTTTTGAAAGTATTTGAAAACTGAGCTCAAACCCCCTGTTTATTCTGTTCATTGTTCTCACGATAGTGGTTTACCTTTGTGCCACAAGTCCCCCCAACATGCAACCCTGTCTTTCTTGATTCAACTACACAGTCTGTTACTAAAGCACTTTGGGGCCCCAAAGGAGTTCCATACAGGTGCTAGTGCACTGAAGTATGGAATGCAAGAATGTTTCTCTCTTCAAATCACAGCCTTGTGGCAACATGTAAAATCTTCAGCCTCACTTTCTTCAAAAACGATTGGCACTCATAAACTAAACTTGGAGATGTCTTCTGCCAAGCATTGCCATATCTCACCAGTCCCCCAAAAACTACTGCCCCAATTAACCCTCAACAGTTCTTCAGTTGAAAAGCCCAACAATAAAGCTGAATATCAAGTATGACAAAGCCCCCCATAATTAGTTTTCTCCCCAGCTTTTTCCAGGCTACTCTTACCCCCTAGACAACCAGGTGAAACTACTTATCTCAACATAAGTTCTCTTCCTCACCTTTTTATCAAAGGACAGTGGAATAGTGTCAAATAGAAAGGTGAACTTTCGGAACACAGTCACCTTGACCAGATTAAGCCGAGCATATATCGTCAGTGGGACTTTTTTTCATTTGTTAAAATTTTGCTTAATTTCCCTTGCAATCCTATCCATATTTATTTCTGTTACTTTCCTCAAGTCCCTGACCATCGTTATTCCTAGGTACCTAATAAGATCTTTCTCCCCTCGTCCTTTCTGGCTGAAATTCCAAGACTGTTAGAACTTAGGTTTCTGGTTGGCAAAGATCTCTGTCCAAGTAGGAACCACAGTCCTAGTCAGGGTAAGTTACAAACACATCCTAAATTAACATATGTTCACCCCCTGGTAGCTTGGCACAGATCATTCAGCTTTAACCTAAGAGGCATTGTGTAAAGTAATTGTGCAACAATTCAAACAGTAAAAAAGTGAAAACACCACACACAAATATACCACAACTGGTTAGAAAAATAGAAATCCATTTAATAAATAAAGCAAGGCCAAACTGACTAAAATCCAAAAAGTATAACTAGAGTTATGCATTTGTAAAGAATAAACTGTAGAAATGTGCTTATAATCATAAAGCACCAGCCGGAGCTATCTGGTAATGCTGGACCATGACAAAGTCAAAAGTTCAAGTTGACTGCAATGATGCATGGGCCAGCTACAGATACCCAGTGATGCCCGACGGACAAAAGTACCATATTCCTGGTTGCATTGATGTTGAGGATGCAGGGAGCAGGCTGAAGTGATGAGCCGATGATGATCTCCGCATTGGCAGCGAGGTATTGATCCTTTCCATGCGATAGCAAATATGCATTGATTTTCTCCACGAGACTGCGCAACGGCTCTTGTCTGAGATGCATCATTTCTGAAGGCGATGCACTGTGGCTGAGTCATGCTAGAGAGGCGATGATTCATCTCTGATCAACGCAACATGGGCGATGCACTTTTTCAAATCAATGCAGCAGCTGCAATGCATTGTTCTAGCAGGAGCAGACACCATAGGCCCACTTCCTATGGGGACAGACTCACAGATGGCAAGTCCAGGTGCAAATGTAGGTGGGTTGGAAGTCTTTGATGTCCCTGAGACTTCAGAAAACAGGAAACCAGTCAGCTGGCCTGTGGAGTCAGTCTGGGTTTCAGTGATGTGAGTCTAGTCCTTCTCACCCAGGAAAGGAGGGCAGCAGGCATCAGGTCAACACAACAAGAAGTTCTTCCAGAGCAGCAGTACAGCAGAGTGGCATCCCTTCAGCAGCACAGCCATCCTTCTTCCTGGCAGAGTATCAACTGGCCTAGAAGTGTACTTAACTGATTTGTATACCCAGTGGTGGCTTTGAAGTGAAGGAGGCTTCAAACAGGGGCTTTGAAGTATATAGAGGTCCTTCCTGCCTGCCCTGGCTCCAGACTGACTACAAGGGTGGTTAAGCAGTCCTTTGTGTGGGGACAGGACACATTCTATTCAGGTCTAAGTGTGAGGCTGTGTCCAGCTCCTCCCTCCCATCCTGCCCAGGATGGTCCATCAGGATGTGGATGACTCATCATGTCACAAATAACCTCCCTTCATGAGTGGCGGTCCAGAGGGAGTGCAAAGAGCCGACAGGCGGAGGCACACAGGGCAAAGAGCAGGAAAATGCCAACTTTCTAAAAGTGGCATCTTCATTATTGTCATGAAGAATTTGACTTTTCCATTAAAGTAGACCTATTTAAATCAGAGGTCGACTTATGGGTCCCTACATTAACTCAGTACTTCAATGAAACAACAGAGGGGGCTACCCTCCAGCTGGAATCATTCTATTACTGTCCTAATCTTTAAGAAAGGTGATAGGTCTGACCCTGCCTGCTTCTGCCTCATCTCATTGGTGGGTAGTGAGGTCAAGGTGTTAGGAAGGGTTTTGTTGGATTGCCTCTCCATTTGGGCTAAAGATAAGAATGTCCTTTCAGAAGGCCAGTATTGGTTTAGGGCTGGACAGGATACTGCTACCAGACCCTGAACCTTTACATGCTGATTAAAAAATACACCAGGGTGAAGGAAGGGGCAGTTCACTTGGCCTTCATGGAGTAACTAGAGCTAATCTCTGGGCTGCACTTGAGGATACGGGAGTCCAACCGGCCCTGCTCTCCTTCTTGCATATTTTCCATGAGGGTGTATTTGCGTCCATTAGATACAGGCCAGATGGGGAATGTACCTGCCCCTGAAGGTAAAGAGAGGATGCGGCAAGGGTGCATTCTGGCCCCCTTTCTTTTCACCCTTTATATTACCAGCCTGGAGGAGGCCCTAATGGACCCAGGAGTGGACGTTCCGACTGCAGGCGGCTGTCCTCTGCCTGTTCTCTTATAGGCGGTGACGCTGTACTTATGTCATGTATAGCTAGGGGCCTATAGCGTCTCCTACATCTTTTTGTCACCTATATGGATGGGCTTATTCTCACCATCAACTAGTCTAAATCTCATGTTATGGTGGGGGTCCAAGGAATGCCAGCTCCAAAAGCTTTTCGATTAGGGGCCAGCTCATTACTAGAATAGATCATTTTAAATATTTAGGGATAGTACTGGACTCTAGACTCTCCTGACAACCTCTGTTAAGGAAAAACACTGTCAGGTTCAGATTTGCTATCAATGGGGTCAGCACCTTGGCTAGGCACTTGAGACATACTCATGTGGTGGCAATGCTAAAAGTATTCAGGGCTAAGTGTGTTACGATGGCTTGTTATGGATGTAACATCTAGGGTTACGTGTCTTCAGGTCATTGAGAATTCCTTCCTTAGAAAGGTCTTCTCAATACCCACCAGAGCACGCCCGCTGAGATGCTTCAAGAGGAAGTGGGTCTGGGGTATATCTCTGACCTGAATGGACTGCACCCTCTGTTACTCTGGCTGTCCATCTGATGGAAGGAGGACATGTCTCTCAACAGTCTCATCTTGCATGACTACCTGGCTTTGGACGGTATGTCATGTATTCCCTGGCTTTCAAATATCAGACGTTCCCTATCCTCCCTGGACCTCCTGAATATTTTGTAGAACCAAACATTATAGTAAGGAGGGATAGATTCTGGATGAAGCAGGCCTTTTTCAGTAGTGCAGCTGTAGAATGAAAAGCCATGACTCTTCATAAGCGCACTATGCACCACTTTATAATGGTGAAAACTTTTCATGAAATGGAACCCTACTTGACCCTCGAGATCTCTAATTTCCACCACAGGTTGTTAACCTACATGAGATTTAACTTGTTCCACCCACTTTTGCTGCCTAAAGGGTCTTGGTATAAAGTCTCGGACCTTCCGGCATGTACCTATGATGATGTTTCTCTCCCTGACACTTTTCACATTGTCATGCAATGACGAAGATTTAACAACCTTCAGCACAAACTTATTCGCCCACTTCTCCTGCCTATGAATTTTCTCCAAGTGAGGCCCACTTTTCTTTGTCTGGAATTGTTAAAATCACCCACTATTTGTTTCTTTCTGATTTGCTTTTTATCTGGGGTATTTCATGGGCGATGAATTTTAGCATATATTTTTTGTGAGTTTCGTCTCTTTTTAGCTTATATGCTGTGATTTTATTTATGTTTTTTTAGATATATATAATGCATTATCTGTCTTTCTTAAACTTGTTATCTGTAATTTGATGTGGATGTGATTTAAAGTTTCTCACTTGTGTCTTTTAGCATGCATACTTTTGTGATTTGTTTGGAAAATCTAATAAAGTTGTATTTACTTTACTTACATGACGATTCCATAGGTACCAAACATAACAAATCCATCCCTTCTCAATTAGGAATTACAGTATATTCAGGGTAATTATTATTCCCTAGTGGTATTCTATGATAGGCCTCACAGTAGTGAAAAACGAATTTGAGAGTTTTCCACCATAAGGACCTGTAAAACCTAAAAGTATATGTCCTGCCTTTACACAGCACCCTGCCTTATTGGCTACCTATGGCCTATGTTAGGCTTGACTCATATGTAATACAAGGGGAGGTAAGGATTGGCAAGGGGTTTTACATGCCAATATGACATGGCAGTGTAACACTGCTTTCAGGTTGCAATGACAGGCCTGGGACATGTTTTAAATTTCTACACAAGTGAGTTGCACAAGCAGTGATGCATGCCTGCTAGTAGAATTTAGTGTACAGGCCCTGGGTACATGTAGTGCACTTTACTAGTAGATAATAAGTAAATTAAATATGCAATAAGGTATATACCAATCAAACCACATGTTTGAGAGAGAGTACAAGCAATTTAGCAATGGTTAGCACTGGTAAAGTGAGCACAGTCCTACAGCCAACAAAATCAAACTCAGCAAAATTGGAGGCAAGCAGACAAAAGGTTTGAGGAAAGACCACCACAAGGCTGACACATCTAGCAAAGATACTATTTCAGTCTTATCTGAGTTAACTTTGTACCCTGGAAACTGGTCAAAGTTTTTTATTTCCAACTCCAAATACACCAAAGTTTTTCTAACATTAGCAGTGTAAATGAATAGATCGTCCACATATAGTGCCAACTTTTTGCGAAAAAAGGAACTACCCCCTCCTGTAACCTAAGGTTCTGAGCTGGACCTCTATGTATAGGGTAAAATAAAATGGGGGAGTGGGCACCCTTGCTTCATACCTCTCCATATGCTCACTTGATCCGTTAAAATGCCTTTACCAATATCATAGCTGTTGGGGCACTATAAATTAGCTGGATAACATTTAAAAATGTTTCTCCTAGCTACAATTGACTTAGTAGTTCTCTCAAATAGGCCCAGTTACCCTGGTCAGAATGCTTGGCTGCATCTATTTGTACCTATACTAAAGGGACTGAATGAGTAGTGGCGAGGTCTATAGAGCCTACTAGAGTATGTGTCATCTCACATAAGTTCCAACTATGGGTAAAGCCTTTCTGGTCCTCGTGAAAGAATGATTTTATATGCTGAGTTAACCTCTTTGCCAAGATAGTAGTAAATATGTTGGAATCACAATTCAGCAGTGACATTGGTCAATAGGACTGACACGGTAAGGAGACTGATTTGGTTTCAAAATCAACAAAATAACTGCCTTCTGCTAGGAGGCCGGCAACTTTAGGCTCCCCTCCATAGAACACCTTCAGCACTGATACCAACCTTCCAGCTAACTTCACATACATTTCTATCAGGATGCCATCTGGCCTAGGGTATTTCACACTCTTACACTTCTTTAGGATATGGTGTATCTCAGATTCACTTATGTCTCCTCCCAATTCCTCTTATTGTTCTTGGTTCAGCTTTGGTAGATGTTTCCCATTTAGCCATATCCTCAACTCTGAAATATTCGGCTTACTGTGTTCACTATATAAATTACCAAGAAAGGTAAAAAAGGCCTTCCCAATCTCATGTTTGGAACTCAATGGTGCCAACGTACGACTGTCTTTCATCTCTTTTATATGATTCCTGTTCTGATCAGCCCTTGTCTTCCAGGCTAACAGCTTTCCACACTTCTCCCCATACTTATAATATGAAAGCTTACTGGCCTTCCACTTTTTTTTCATCATGGTTCCTAGGTGTCCTTTTAGACTGTCTTTAGCTCCCTGAAGGTCCAGTGACAATAGGACCCTTGTGGCGTCATCCAGATTTTCCTTGGCTAGTTCCTGGTGGATATGCATAATGCATTTTTTTAATGTACTAGAGGGGCAGAGGATGAACTATCCCAGGGAAATATAGCACAGGAAATCCAGAGGGTGCACCAGGGCCCTCCTAGACTGGTATCTGTCGTAAGAAACCCAGAACGATCCTTGTGAACTTTTTAACATACACTGTAAAAGAGCAGAATTTAGGGTTCACACTTAAAGTGGGGTCTCTCGAGGCCAACGTTGTCACTTTCCAGATAAGCTCAGATATTTACCCGAGTAACAGTAGATAAACAGTGGGAGCTGGGGAAGCGCATGGGTCAAATTTCCTGCGCTGCTTAACGTTATGTATGACAATCAGATGCACATCTTTACAGAACCTGAGGAAGTGGATCAATTTATTCAGCAAATTCAAATGAAAAAAACCTGAGGGAGTTTGGTCATTGTGGTGCAAGGAAGGACAGCTTTTAAAATAACTAGGTTAAAGGGCTCAGTGGTCTATGTACACTAGCTCAATCTGCAACATGAGACTAATGTTGTATAAGATGAAGAGATGGTTCCCTGTGGGGGGGCTGGGGGGCACAGCGTAGGTAGCATACGGGGAAAAATAGGTCCTCACATAAACACAAAACTTTGGGTGGTGTAAGGGGATGTTGTTTTTGTGGGTTCCCAAGTTTAGGCTGGGTGTTTTGGATGAGTAGACTAGATAAGAAAGGGTGGGTCAGCCAGCATCAATCTTAACTTGGAATATGAATGGCTTGAGCATGAAAAGAAAACAAGTCTTGGTGATACAGTCCTTGGTGAAGGTTACGAATTTACTAGAGTAGAATACCGTGATACCTTTACTCATCAAACTCAAAAGTGACAGGTGCCCACCCTGGAAGTGACATCCTCAATAACTGAGATCCCTCTCTGGAACTGACGTAGATGGGGTCACGTGGGTTGTGACATCATCTAAACACGTGTTAGTCACATGCCAGGGTTCTACCACATGGTCAGGATTATGTGATATGTAAAATTGTAGCCCTACCAGTGTGTGTGGTGTTTCTGAGTCTAAGAGGGCATGCCTGGGCATGTTCAGACAGTCACAGCCCTGTACCAGCTGTCTGGCTCATCAGAGCAAGGGTCTGTGTGAATACACAGCCAACCTCCCCATTGCTGTCTAACACAAGGGGGGATGGTCAAATGTGGTTTAAAAAAAATAAGTGTCTTTCGTTCAATCCAACTAGTCAATTTTGAAATTAAACCCTCAAAAACACAGACGCTTGCTCCACACTTCCTAGGAGAATGGTCAAACATGATTAGCAGATGTCCCAGTATAAAGTGACCACAAGGGCTTACACATACAAATGTTGAAGCAAACAGAGGCTTTGAAATGAAAGTCCAACAAAACACAGATGCTTGCTCCAAACGTCCCCCGAGATGGCTCAAGCATAGTTAGCAGATGTCAAAAGTTAAAAGTGAACACAAGGCCTTACACATACAGAGGTTAAAGCAAACAGAGGCTGAGAAATGAAACCCCCAAAACACAGATGCTATCTCCAAACTTCCCACGAGGATGGTCGAACATGATTAGGAGATGTCCCAGTATAAAGTAACAACAAAGGCTTACACATACAAATGTTGAAGTAAGCAGAGGCTTTGAAATGAATCCCCCCCAAATCACTTTTTTTTTTTAAGTCACATTTGACCATCCCCTCTTTGGGTTAAACAGCAATGGGGCATGTGGTAGAACCATGGCATGTGACTAACAAGTGTTCAGAAGATGTCACAACCTACGTGACCCCACCTACACCTGCGTGAGTTCTGGGGAGGGCTCTCAGGCCTTGAGGATGTCACTATTAGGATAGGGCACCTGTCACTTTTGAGTTTGATGAGAAAATGTATCCCAGTATTCTACTTATCTTCAAAGATCAGAATGCTTGGCCCTTCAATAAACAAAAACTCAAGATCAAAATATATGAACTGTACAGATGGAATGCACAAGGGGAGTGTCAATTTTAGTTGGGAAAAAGTCAGGGGGGAAGTATTGGAATCAAGGGTCGATGTAGGGTGTGGTGGATTAAAGTGAAGTCAAGGGCAGGGATCAAAGACATGCTTTGTGTTGATTTTTATGGAATGAACATTGACAATCCTGGCCTCTTCGATTTTAAAGAATTGGTCATAATGGGTAGGAATTGAAATGTCTTATTAGGTAACACTCTTGATAAGTCAACAACGTATAATACGGCGTGTCAATCCACATCTTCCTCATACTTATTGAGGAAAGAGCTTGGGTTTAGCAACATCTGGAAGTCTAGGGCTGGAAAGAGGAAGGGTTATACCCACCACTGTAAAATGTATGGCCATAATTAACGTATAGATTATTTTCTTGTGAATACGAGAGAAGTTCAAAATGTGACATGTATAAGGTACCTCCGTATGCATATTTGGGATCATGCAACAGTCTATCTGTGGTTAGACATTAACTTGTCGAGTGGGGAGTCGAGATGAATTCTAGATAGAAGAGTGCTAAATGAAAAGGGGATTCTTTTAAATTTGATGAATAGTACTGTCACGTTTTTATTTGAATCTAAATTCAGACAAATTAGATATAATCTGGGACACCTTTAAAGCCTTTCACAGAAGGAAAGTGGTGGGTATAGCTTCCCATCTTAATAAGAGAATGATAGCGACACATTGATGTAGATTTAAAACCTCTAAAATTCATCTAAATAACAGTTAAAGTGAAAAATAAAACCTACCAACGCCACAACTGCCCTGGAAAACAGAATGCAATTCTCACAAACTCACTGTTGATATAATGGACGCAATTACAAATTTCTTGCAGCTCAGTTTACTTTTCACATTGCCATTACCACTATAAATGACAGAACTATAAATATAGTAGGTCTGAATATCTGTTGTGATTTAATAAAGTTCTGCTTTAGGTGTTACACATTAATATACATATTGGGTTTATATAAGCACTGCATTTGATGTGTGAGTTGTGGTTTCCATGTGTTTTGTGAGAGTCATGGATTACAAAGCTAACCAAAACTGGCAATTTCTGATTTTTTTTATTGCTTAGTCTGTTTTTAGGAGCCTTCCTTTTTTACCTTTTGTCAAGAGATAATGCAATTTGCACTAAAGCCCTTGCCGAAACTGTGGGACAGATACTAACAGAAAGCAATCTATGTAATTTTGCTTTATGACAAGTGTACTGTTAAGTTGCAAAATCGACAATTGCAGATCATCACAGAACAACCAGTCTAATTAGTCTAATTCCTGTCTAATTAGGCAGGTTGATATTTGTGACCCCGTGTTGGCTACAAACACAGAGATGATGGACTGCAAAGAACAATAGGCTACCATCCCTGTGTTTCCATTCCAAATGGGAACGTTTTTTAAATTAGCCCTGTTCCCTAATGAAACCTTTGCTACTTTAAAAAATAAAGGTTTCCTGTTTGTGGAGGAATCCCCCATGGACCATTGCCTGCTCCTCATCAGATTGTCCGACGTAATTGCCAAAGGCAAATTATGGACACTTTCTTCTTTGAAAATCCGTCACCACTTCGATTCATGAGTCAGTAATTGTCTAGTTGTTTGCAACTGTAATTTTCTGAATCAAAAAATAGGATTAATAAATTGCAAATTGTCACTTTGCTGTGAGGAATCCTGCGGTAGTACAATCAGAAGGTTGTTTGTGACTGCAAATTGCTTCAGCACATCTCCTTTTCAATTTTGAGATCTGTGGTCCAATAAAACAGCCATGTCGGGAATTTCCACATATTCCAGTGGGGATTAACAGGTTACCTACCAGACTTGTATTTTGTACATAAATGACCAGGATCACACATTACACTAAAGGAAACATCATCTGTCTACAGTATCAGGAATAGTGATAGCCTTGCTTAATTGCATAATTCCAGTCAAATCTCTTTCATAGCCTTATGACTAAGGACCTGATTTAGAGGTCCGTAGAGGAGAATACTCTGTTGTAGGAAAGTAGTCTCTTTCTAGCTTGGTTACCACCACTTTTGGCCTGTTTGTCAGTGTGTTTTACTGTGTCTACTGGGATCCTGCTAATCAGGACCCCAGTAGTTATGCTCTCTCTCCTCTAAATGTGGTTGTTGCATACTGGTTACCCAGTATTTCACCCACAATAGGCATACTGGTGCCCCCTTACAAGTCCCTAGTATATGGTACCTACGTACCAAGAGCATTGGGGTTCCAAGGGGATCTCTATGGGCTGCAGCATATCTTTTGCCACCCATAGGGAGCCCGTGCAAAGGCTTCTGCAAGACTGCCAATGCAGCCTGTGTGAAAAGGTGCATGCACCTTTTCACTGCCATTTACACTGCACCAGGTCACTTATAAGTCATCCCTATAGCAGGTACTCCAGCGCTGAGGGCAGGGTGCAGAGTACCTGTGTATGAGGGCACCCCTGCACTAGCAGGGGTGCCCTTACAACCTCTGGGACCATTTTCCCTGACTTTGTGAGTGCGGGGACGCCATTTTAAGCCTGTATTGGACATAGGTCACTACCTATGTCCAGCTACATAATGGTAACACCAAACATATGCATGTTTGGCATCAGACATGTTGGAACCATACCCCAAGGCTTTTGCAAGCATTGGTTGTATGATTCCATGCACTCTGGGGGCTCCTTAGAGGACCCCCAGTATTGCCATTCCAGCCTTCTGAGGTTTTCCAGGCAGCCCAAGCTGCTGCCACCTCTCAGACAGGTTTCTGCCCTCTTGTTGGTTGAGAAGCTCAATCCCAGGAAGGCAGAACAAAGGATTTCCTTTGGGAGAGGGGTGTTACATCCTCTCCCTTTGGAAATAGGTGTTACAGGTTTGGGAGGGGTAGCCTCCCCAAGTCACTGGAAATTCTTTGAAGGGCACATTTGGTGCCCTCTTTGCATAATCCAGTCTACACCGGATCAGGGACCACCAGTCCATACTCTGGCATGAAACTGGCCAAAGGAAAGGGGAGTGACTACTCCCCTGTCCATCACCACCCCAGGGGTGGTTCACAGAGCTCCTCTAGAGGGTCCGTAGGTGTTGTCATCTTGGATTCCAAGTTGGCAGGGAACTCTGGGAGAATCTGAGTGGCCAGTGCCAGCAGGTGACAGACATCAGAGCCCTCCCCTGATAGAAGCTTAAGTGTTTAGCTGACCAATCCCCCTTTCAGGACTATTTAGGGTCTCTCCTTTGGTGGTTGTTCAGATTCAGATTGCCAGACTCCAGCAGGAATCCTCTTTATCCTTCACTTCAACTTCTCACCAAATAAACTGCATCTAGACCCTCCAGAAACTCTACAAACTGCAACTAAGAAGCAAAGATGCCTCCTGCAACATTGTATCTTCAGCTCCTACCAGCAATTGCCACTGTTTCCCAGTCGTGCATCCTCAGAGGACAGCCTGTCTTCAGCTTGCACCAGAAGAGCAAAGGAATCTCCCTTGGGTTGATGGAGTCACGCCCCTGCTTCAGCAGGCACCTACTGTGATGACAACCGGCTGTGTGGATCCCCTCTCCTGACAAGCAGCATTGATTCTGCATCACAGGTGGTGAACTGAAGTGGTCTCGACGGTCCTGACGTCCTACTATCCAGCTTTGGTGGAGGTAAGAGCTTGTCTCCCCACGCAAGACAGTACCCTAGTGCAACATGTGTTTGCAGTTGCCAAGGCTTATTGGCATATTTCCATCTAGTTCTTCATTCACCATGCAGCTCCAGCCCCCAGCACTCCTTCGTGCAATGCACAGCCTCCTGCGTGGTTCTCCAGCGGTGTGGGATCCATTTGTGTAGTGCTGCATGGGCCTCCTTTTGCACCTTCTTTGTCCCAGTGCTGTGGGACTCCTGTGCATGCTGCCTGGTCTTCTGAGGGCTCGCTGAGTTTCCGAGAGCCCCCTCTGTATTCCCCTCCTGGATAGAGTCCACCAGGTCCTTCCTAGTCCTGGGCAGCACCATGTTCCGCTTTGCATGTGCCAAGGCTTGTTGGTGGAATCCAGTGATGCAAACCAGACTACAATCAACCATCTGGCATGTGACATCATCTGCACTAACCAGAAACCCACATCCATTTTCTTGGGTACAGTACTGACTGTTGTTCTTCACCGGTGGTTCTTATTTTGCACCTTCATCCAGGTTAGTAGGGGCTCCTATTCTCCCTGGACTCTTCAGTGCTTCTTGGACCTGGTTGTTGCATAATCTTCTTTCTCGTGTTTCTGTGTGTTCTGAGAAAGTTACTGTACTTTACTCCTACTTTTCTGGACTCTGGGGTGGATTCTAGTACTTAGCTTTGATGTTTTCTAGTACTACCAGCGACCCTCTATGCACTACACTTGCCTAGGTGGGAAACCAACACTGGCATTACACTTTCTTAGTATATGGCTTGTGTTCCTCCTAGGACCATTTCTAACTATTGTGATTTCCACTATTTGCACTGTTTTCTAACTGTGATGCATATTTCTGCATACTAGTGTATATAATTTGTGTATTACTTACCTCCTAAGGGAGTATAGTCTCTACGGTATTTTTGGCATTTGTGTCACCAAATTAAGTTCCTTTATCTTTGTAACAATAAGTGTTTTTTAATGTGTGGGAGTACTGTGTGACTACAGTGGTATTGCTTGAGCTTTGCATGTCTCCTAGATAAGCTTTGGCTGCTCAGCTACAGCTACCTTTAGAGAGCCTGGCTTATAGGCACTGCCTTAATTTCACAAATAAGGGATACCTGGACCTGGTATAAGGTATAAGTACCACAGGTACCCACTACAAACCAGGCCAGCCTCCTACATCTGTCACAATCTTGATGGGTATCTGGTCTGCCGTATTACAATCCCATTCTATCCTATGGGCCTAAGCACCTCATTACGAGTTTGGAGGTCCACGGACTGCGAAACTCGCAGTGGCAGTTGGATCGCCGCATTCCCCTGGTGGTCGGACTGCCAGGAGACTGCCACCACCACCAGGATCGGGGATCCCAACAGGTTGGTGGCGGTCAAAGTCATGGTCAGCCACAGTGGTGCCGAGTTCGGCACCACTGTCCTGACCACAACTTTTCTTTCTGCCAGCCTTTTCATGGCTGGGTCCCCACTATGAAAAGGCTGGTGGAAAGACAGTTCTGGAGGCCACAGGGGTCATGGGCAGTGCAGGGTCCCCCCTAGCAGCCCCCTTGGAATGCACACTGTCAGCTATTGCCGACAGTGCAATATGAAGGTGCTGTGTCCTGCGGCATTGGCCTTGGCTCCCTGAGCTGCATTGTTTCCACAGGGCTGCCCGGCAGAAACGTCATAATACAATGTTTGTACCGGTCAGTCCGGTGGGAACATCGCAATACAGCTTGATAGCACCTCACCACCGCCATATTGGAGTTGTGGCAGTTCAACAGCCCAACTCCTAATTAGGCCCTTTGATTTTTGCAGAGGGGAATACCCCATCCCAAACGTGACGGATATCCCGTCTGAAGTATAACAATCCCATTTTATCTTACGGAAATGGTAATATAGTAGACAGAATATCTGTCACTTTTGTGGTAGAGTATTCCATCCGCTGAGTTCTAAATCAGGCCCTAAGATTCAGATAACAGTCTGCACATTGCACTCTCATAGGCTCTCTCAATTGGAAACCATGGTTTCTAATGTCTGCTGCCCTCACTATGAGCACCCTTGTAAACCACTGTAGTCAGAATTTAATCTTGCGATTAGGCTGATGTAATTAATTTAAAAGAATGTAGTTTAAAAAAATGTAAATTGTCCTGTTGAGAGCTATTTTATTGCTGGAACAGTCTCTCTGCCATGTCGTCCTGGTCATTTTAGCACAGTAGATACAACAGTTGAGTGCACTGCTGAGCAACTGAACAGTAAAACACATCTTACGAGTATTTTTTTTCACTAAATAGAAATCATAAGTCTTCAAATGTAAGTTCAGTGGAACAGAAACAATCTGTTCAAATTGAATTAAATCATTTTCCTAAGTGTGCAATTACATATGAATAGTTATTGGGAATGTATGTTAAACATAGGAACTTTTTTATCAAGTAGGAGTCCAAGAGCGTAGAACTTTTTCTTTCATGCAGAAATGGAACATGTCCTTGGACCAAAGAGGATTCACTGCCACATTCCGAAGTTCAAATAAAAGTCTAGATGTGGAAACCAGGAATCTGCTATCCTCTGAAAAACAGACATGCAGCCTGAGGCTCCTTCTACGTTCAGAAGTTAAACTTACTATTAGCATGCATCTGGCAATGGTCCTCTATACTAAATCCATTTGGTAGGCCAGATGGTCCGAGAATTACAGCTTTTTTCATTTCGCGTATACAAAACACTTTAGGCAAGGAAATTGTAACTAGAGCATAACGTGCGTGATGGAAGCATGATCTGTATTTCACCCGCTGTTTACTTCCAAACGTAACAGCGGTCAGAAACATTTCCTCTTTCTTTAAGGCTATATTCCAAAGGCGTTTAAGGTTACTCTGGGATCTTTATTACGATAAGTATGATATCAAAATGTATTTTGGGCCACAGATTAAGGTATTGACGCTTTCAGAAAAAAATACGGTGCAAAGCCAATGAACAAGTGCTCAGGTTTAAATGGCATAATGCTGCATCTAGGAGCCATCCGTCAATCCTAATGTCCTCTTGTGCTTCTTAGATGTAGATCTGACGACTTTCCTGAATTGTTTTCAGTCTCTAAGGGTACCGTTGAACACGTACATCAGTAGTCTTTCTAAATTGTCATGCTTACCCTCCCCTCTCGCTTAAAATTTGTCCCGTGGACCCCAAAAATGACTTAAACAACATTTCTCAAAAGTATTATTTGCAGTGAGAAAGCTATAGAATTTTAGTGGTCATCTAGGAAACTTCATTGAAGAAACATAAACAACAACTGACGTTTAGTGGTGGTTTTCAAATTTTCTAAATTAGGGGCATATCATTCATGCTGTGTCACTTTTCTAGCGCCCCACTGTGTTCCCCTAAAGACACCATGGGCCAGATGTAGCAAAGGTTTTTCCCCATTCTATGTCTATGGGAAAAAGTGTTCGTACATATGGCCCCATGTGAGCACAGTATTAACAATCATTTAATCATAATTTATGACACTTGTGTGGCAATTTGCTCATTTAGCCCCATAAATGATGGCGCTTTTGCAGGAAAAAACAGTGAGGTGCATTGGTTTCAATGGGAGTGTCATCTTTATGCCACAAATTTTTCTGGGCCTCCCTACATGGGAATGCCCCCCTTGCATATATTATGCTTGGCGCAGGCATAATGTGGCACAAGGGTTTACAAAGTGGTGCAATGCTTGCATTGAGCCATGTTGTAAATATGACGCATCGGAAATGGCACATTAACGCCCCAAGGATCCTCCCTCAGCCCCACCCTCTTCAACATATACATGGCCCCCTCGCCAACATGCTCCGCCCCCACGGAAACACCATCATCTCTTACGCAGACAACACCCAGCTCATCATCTCCTTCACCAAGAACCCTTCCACCGCCAAGACAAACCTGCACGCCATACTCCTCTGACATCGCCAAATGGATGACAGCAAGCCACCTCAAACTTAACTCCAACAAAACAGAAATCTTCTTCTTTGGCCCAACAAGACAATATGGGACGACTCCTGGTGGCCCACCGCCCTCGGACCACCCTCAACACCCACGCACGCAACCTTGGCATCGTCTTAGACTCATCTCTCTCCATAGCCCAGCAAATCAACACCATATCGTCCTCCTGCTTCAACACCCTTCGCATGCTACGGAAGACTTTCAAATGGATTCCCTTAGAAACAAGAAAAACGGTCACCCATGCCCTTATCAGCAGCAGACTGGACTACGGCAACGCCCTCTACGCCGGTACCACAGCCAAGCTTCAGCAAAAGCTCCAGCGAATTCTGAACGCAGTTGCACGTCTCATCCTCAACCTCCCCCGTCACAAACTCATCTCCTCTCACCTCAGATCCCTACACTGGCTGCCCTTCAGCAAAAGGATCATCTTCAAAGTCCTTATCCACGCTCACAAATCCCTCCACGACACTGGACCAGCCTACCTTAACGAACGAGTAAACTTCCACACACCTACTCGACTTCTCTGCTCCGCTGACCTCGCCCTCGCCACAGTCCCCCGCATCAACGCACCACCTTCGGCGGCAGATCCTTCTCCCACCTTGCTGCCAAGACCTGGAACTCCCTCCCACCAACCTACGCAAGACCCAGGACCTCCTAACTTTCAGAAATCACCTCAAGGATGGCTGCATTGCGAGGGAGATTGTTTTTGTGCAGGGGGGACTCCTTCCTGCACAAAAAAAACTTCCATGGCAATTTGCTCCTTCTATACATGCTGCAGAATGGAGCACACATAGAAAGAGCAAAGAACTAGGAGAAATGGAAGCATTCCTCCTTGTTGTGTCATGCTAATGCCACCCCTGGGGCGATGTTAATTTTGGGCACTGCCTCAGATTTACGAAATCTCGTAATCTGCGCAGTGTCAAAAGGCAGTTGGTGTTGCTGTGGAACACCCATAGCAATACCCATTGCACACGGCACTGCGTGTGAAGAAGCTGTATTTACAAGGCAGCGTTAAGCCACAAAAAGTGGCTTAATGCCACCTTGTAAGTATGGGGGTGTGCACAGCGCCACCGAAATGTCACGAAAAGTGACTCTCCAGTGGTGCTAGGGCCTTGTAAATCTGGCCCTTAGTGTTTGGGCAAAACACAGCTGGTTTTAAGAAACATTCCTGATGTGCTCCAGTCCGCCACCCTACCACAGATTTTTATATCTGTATAAATTTATTAGATGTAAAGAACCTTCTTCGATTTGTTGACACTGGACCACCTGATTTTAGGACCTCTATGGTGAATCTAATTGAGTCTCGCTCACTGTAAGCTTCTGTAAAATGAATTTGAGTGTTAACTGCCAGGACTTACCTTGTAAATTAGGACCTCCGTTTGCACAGCTGTGATGAGAGGTTCAACACAAAAATGTGTGCACACCGATGTTCACGTGTGTGTCAGCTGAACGAGTGGGATTACTGTCTAAGTGCTGTGTCTGTGCACAGGTTGCATTTTTACGGAGGGGACATTGAGTAACTTGGCTATGTCATGGTCAGACCTTGTAAATAATTGGGCGTCCAAAACAAATATTTCCATTTTTTTAACTATAGTGTGAGTCCCTAGTGCATTACTGTAAGTCTGGATAGTACAAGGTAGTCTTGCAGACAACTCTGAAGGAGAGAGTTCTCCTGGAACTTATGTCACCTGGCCCAGTGTTAGGTACTGCTGATGGCCACATAGATGCCTGTAATTGGCATGAGGGCCTTGGGGCTTAGGGAGTGCAGGCAGGCAATGTAACCAGCCTTGAGTGTTGCGGGGTGCTGCTGATGGAAGAACCTAGGCAAAGGAGATTACCAGGAGCCCAGACAGAAGAGTAGGTCCTGAGATCTGTGGCACTACCGGCTGATGAAAGGAGGCAGCTGCTAGCAGGAGCTGCAAAAAGCAATGGCAATCAGCCTGAAGAGCTAAAGAGACAGGAGGGTAGACCCTGATCTCTCCCTTATTGGAAAGATAACAGATACAACAAACTACAGAAACACCACGAAAAAATCAGCAACATTTGTGGGACCAGGAAATCCTAAATAAACACTCTTAGTGGCTGAATTGTGCCACAAGGAGACAAACTCCTGGCAAATCAGCACATTGAGGACATCCACATTCAAAACCAGTGCTCTTGTGTGCCATTTCTTCCTCTGCAGCAGTACCATGGGGCTGTGGGGCACCGCTTCAAATATATCATCTTCAAGGATGGTAACATTCTAAAGTGTTACATTTTTCAATTGCATTGTCTTTGAGTCTATATTTTACTTTTGATTATTGTGGCGATACCCTGACAAGGCCAGTAGCCTTGACATTTATTAAATGTACTCCACATGTTGAGTTAGGTTCATGGGTGGTTCTGGGTTCAGGGCTTGCCAGGGTGCAGGCCATTAGGGGTATCTCCAGCAGAGGGGTCCAAGGCAGAGTAGAACCTTTCTTTAGTGCGTGCCTCCTGATAGTTGTAGTCCCTGCAGCTATTGACACCATCAGCATTTCTTAAGCACACAAAATGCGATAGGAGGAATGCTTCCAATACATCCACACACTGGAAACAGCTTGGGGTAGCTTTCCAAATTATTATTGTTTTGCCCACCATGCCACCTCATGTCCAGATTGTTTACAACTATTTTAATGCCAATGGCTTTTTAGCCGTATCTTAATAAAAGTGTGCTAAAAAAGGTAACATTTTGGTCATTCATTTTCGGGACAGGGTGATCTAAATGATCCCTGAGGAGGCTCAGACTTACGTTATTGAACATAGAAGTTTCGGAATATTCCTTTGGTGCCATCTAATCCATGAGATGTTTCTCACAACTTGTTTTAAATTTTACTGCGTGGTGCATATAAAAAAACAAGTCCTGAGCCACCTCAAAGAAGGTAATTTTTGATCAAATTGATTGTATAGTCTGTAGGTATTTATGCATTTTAGGAAGGTATTTATACTCCTCCATTTTTTAAATTCACCAGTTTCGATGGTGTATTTTGAGAGCTCAGCAGATGTCCCATTATCAGGACGGCTAGGTCTGTTGCATATTGATTTCACGGTAGTGAGATAAAGGTGCCTACTGCATGTCAGTATGAGTTGCATTGGGACCAATGAATTCCATTTAGGCATGGCATATTAAATAGGTACTGATTCCGTCATTTCCTTGCAATGTGCATGCTGAAAACGTAGGTCGAAAGATCACTATGGCATAAAGAGGAATGGGTTGTTTATCATTCTCACTACTCAGTCCAATATGGGTCAGGTGTGGGGCTTGTATAAAAATATTTGACAGGACCCCATTTGATGCCTAACACACCTTCCTGCAAGTGTGTGCATTATTATTTTAGGAAGGGGTCTCTGTATCACCTTAATAGAGCAGAAAGTTTTAAGATACAACACGGTCCATTGACCAAACTCTGTTCAGCCTCTGGTATCTAAGGCAAATGCCACAATCTTTATTCCCTTAGAAGTGTGTGACAGGTTCAAGCAGGACCAATAAGAACTAATATCAAGAACACAACAAATTAAAAAAACAATATGGACAAAAAGGGATAATACGCACAATGGATAAAACCTCATTTAGGGATCTAATGACAGGGATTTTTTTAAGTATTGCACAGAACGAAAGGAAGCAGTGTTATGAATTTTTTAATTTTAAAAAGAACAAAGAAAAAACAATGAAGCAATTAAAGTCAATGGTTGTGGGTGACCGAGACCTAGGTACATTTTCATTCTGACTGCAATTGAGTGGGAATCTGGGAAGCCTTGCTAGTCTCAGCAATCAAAGGTTTTATCTTGGGAATTTATGTTTTACATTCCTTCAAAGTTGTGTGCATCTAGTCAGCTGTCCCAATTAAAGTCTTCAGTTTTGATTCAAAACCTCAAAGCAGGACAACGATGGACCCTGAAACTACTAAGGTTGCTGATGGTTTAACTTTGTCACCTTGTCAGAATACCAACCTTTACCTTCAGACTTAGCCAGTTTTTAATTCTCAGAATCCGCCAGTAGGGCAAGACTGAATGTTGCAGCCATTATGGGCTCCAGGAGGGCTGATAATTTCACAATGATGTTCAACTAAAGCTTTGTTATTCACAACAAAAAGTTGGACGTACCTAGAAATCTTGCAGCTGAGGTCTATATTCCCTGGGTTAGCCTCAGTACTTTGTCCCATTCCTCCTAGCTTGAGGAAATACGTAAATCCCAGGTTTTTAATGTTTCCTGACAAGTTACTTCTGGTCTCTTCCACAACTCCCATACTCTCAAAGAAGGTTCATGCGTCCAGATCTCTTTTTAGCATTTTCGACCCATAGATAGTAGAGGGAGCCAGACAACAAACACTAGTTGTTCTTCTTCAGTGGAGAGCAACACATAATTTGGGGTTTTCTGGAAATGCTCTCTACTGAAGAAGGACAGCCATTCTATAACACATGTCCAGAGATATGCAGTACTGGCTGAAATACCAAGGTTGAAAAACTATAGACTGTCACTGAAGTATTTGTTGTAATTCACTGGATTTACAATGATGCAGAGGGGTGAAATGAGTGCTGGGATGTGAGGCAGTGAGCTCCCACCCTCTTTCTGGTATGATAATTGCTGGCCTTCAAGGCAGCACAAAGTATGATTTTTAAAAGATTATTTTCTGCTACAAATATAAATAATATACATCCACCACTGGACCAGTTTTTGATGAATTAAAATAAAGAACTTTTAAGCATATTTCTTTAATTTTACCAACTGAAAATGAAAATATATACTTGTATTTGCATTAAGCCATATGTATGGAATAATTACTGCTAGACTTCTATCTTGAGAACGGTCTTTGGTAGTGCATCACTGCAGGGGCTTACTTTTCTGTAATATTTATTATATCCCACTACTGTACAGTAGTGAGCAAATCCTGAGGGCCTACAAAGTACATGTAGAGGTAATTCAGATACATTATAAAAAGGTATTCCACCAGAATATCAAGTACAAACTATTGTGTGTGGGGAGGATCAAAATAGTATGAAGGTAAGCATAGGTTTATTACACTGAACTACATATATATGTATCCTAATGATATGTCTATCTTCAGGGTACATAAGTGTGGAGTTAAGAATAATGAATCTATAACTACCCATATGAACTTACCTTCTTGATATTTTGGTCCTCAATAGTTTTGTCATTTGGGCCCCACAATATTCTGTCAAACAACTATGGGTTGTTCTACATGACACAGAGCTTTTGTCTGGCATGTTGTGCTGAAGGGTTTTAAACTGCCACCTGTAAAGATACAGTGGGGTACCTATATATATATTTATATATATATATATATATATATATATATATTTATATATATATACTGTATATATATATACTTTAATTGCATGTTGCACTTAGGGTATAGGACCGTGGATCCATTCAGAATTCTAGAGCAGCCCTCATCGTATGGAATAGGGGGTAATCGAGTCCAGGATAATTAGATAATTTGGATGCAGAGTTGAGCTGTGATGGACAATTGGAATACCCCCTTCTATTGTTAATAAATTTGTTCTGATTAATGCAGTTTTTGATGTGATAATATATTAAATGATTTTATAATAATTTATATTGACATTTTCTGTAGTGGTATAATCAGTCTTCATATACAATTTTTGTATAGAATTTTTTTTTAGAAAGGATGAAATGTCTTTCTATGTAAAATGCTCATGATATTACGTTTTTAGAAGATAAACGTTTAAAAATGATCATATGTTATATGAAAATATGCTACAGTAGAATTGTACAATGTTTTTGATTCTGGAATCATTCCGTTTGATTAATCAGAACTGCATGTGTACTTGTTATAGAATTTTAGAAATATTTATTCATTTATTTATTTATTTGTCCTGGTAAACCATATGCCTGAGATTCAGTGAGTTATCCCTTTAAAGATGGCGGCCGTGTTTAGAACCCGGAAGGTATAATGGAAATAGATGATGATGCACAGGCGGTACCTTTATAATGACAATATGTGTGGGGAAAATATGTCGAAGGCAGTTTGCCGAAATGCGTTGACATGTTGTTTTCTATGGGAGATAGCGTTTTTCATCTACAAACGCGCAAAATAAAGCAGTGGACTTTATAGGAAAGATTTGTTTCCTTATTCTGCAGACTTGGATTGATTCAATATTAAGATATGGTGCAGCTGGTTCGAAGAGTTCTTCTCATCGTTTTTTGGAATATATATATATTTAGTGATGCTTGTGGTGGTGCAAATATACCACACGGCCCACATGACATTTAACCTCTTGCTACTGTTGATTTTTCTGCATCAGTTCACTATGGCCTTAATGGAAAGTTAAAAAAGATAATTGGGTTTAACCAAATTTACCCTATATTTATAGGAACAAAGCACACGTGCTGTAACATCAATAGCAATGTCACATTGCTCAGAGTTATATTGCCAATAATGATAACCCAACCCTTGGGAGATCTTCCAAAAAGGTGCTCCTCTCACACCCTCCTTTTATTGAACTATCACAATAAGCACAAGGAAGGACTAGAAAATTGGTTTCTGAGACTACTTAGGCATGGTCGGATACGAAGGGCCAGATTTACGAAAAGAAGCGCTGCACTCAGTGCAGTGCCACTTTTATTGCACCCCTTAGCACCCCCCTAATGCCACCACATGAGCGGTCCTAGACAGCATGGGGGCACCTCTGCCAGTGCAGGGGTGCCCTCACACACAGTAACTTTGAACCTAGCCTTAAGGAACTGAAGGTTAGACATATAGTTGACTTACAAGTTACCTTGTGCAGTGAAAATGGCTGTGAAATAGTGCTTACACTATTTCCCTCAGGTTGCAATGGCAGTTCTGAAGAAGTGTTTGCATGAACCCCTTATAGGTGGCAAAAAAACTGCTGCCGCCTATAAGGATCTCCTGGTACCCCAATGCCCTGGGTACCTAGGTACCATATGCTAGGGACTTATAAGAGGGGGGGCAGTGTGCCAATCTGGAGTGGAATATGGACTCATTATTCTATACTGACAAATTTAGAAACAGAGAGAGCATGAGCACTGGAGTTCTGGTTAGCAGCACTCCAGTGACACAGTCAAGCATTCTGACAACACAGTAAAATATACTGACATATAGGCCACAAACTATGAGCACTGGGGTCTTAACTAGCAGAATCCCAGTGAGACAGTAAAAGCAGACTGACAAACAGGCAGAAATTGGGGGTAACATGCCAAGAAAGATGATACTTTCCTACAACCCTAATTTCAATAAGAAACATGATACACTGTATTGGCAGCGTAAAGACCTTGTCAGTTCGTAAACCAGCAGATATAATAAGCTGTGTGAACTGCACCGTTTTAAGGAGCAATTTATTGACAGCTCAGATCTGCATTATCATAGAACCGGTCTTGCTTGGGGCAGGAAAGGAACATTAGATAAGCTAAAGTTAATTTACCCATGTGAATTTTGAGCTGAATGTTTTAAAATAGTCTTAACTATTAGTTTTAATTCAGTTATTGGTCCTGAAGAAGGTGACATAAAGGTCAAGAAGCCACTGAAATGCTGTGTCAGCACAATAATCTTTTTGATTAATTTGTGTACTGTTTTTTGTGTTATTTTTGGACTAAATATTTAAATAATGTATCTAATCCAATTGATGATAAATTATATTAACAAACATCAATAATATTTTGTGTGTATATTATTACTTATTTTTATGAGATTCTAAATAATATAGTTGGAGCAAATGTGGTTGCTTTTGACAACAAAGGTGTATCTATTGTTCTTAGGTTGATAATTAAGCATCCACACAGTGACAGATTGGACTTTAACATGTCCAGGGAAAAACCATTTGTAGTGGTTTGGCTGAACCCTATCCCCCATGCCTTTATAAAAGGGTCGCTCTCTAAATTATTGATGTCCACTGGAGTCTTACTATTTTATCAGACATGGACAGTGATAATGAGTGTCAGGACAATCAGGCTTTTGTCTACCAGTCATTGGGAAGACCGAAATACCCTGCAAAAGCAAAGGTGGAGAACAAGGTAGAAAGTGAGCTAAACAGAGAAAGGACATTCTGCAAATCCCTATAGAATCATACATTGTATACACCCTACCCAAAGCACAAAAAAGATTGGTGTGCACAGTGACCGATGAGCTCTTCATACCTGAAGAAAGGGCTTGATCGTCTATCTGAAAGAAACAAGAAAGAGGTGGCTAAAACACCAAATCCTATGCTTGCATCCAGTGATGCATGTTTTAATACTTGAAAGAACAATATTTTACATGAATAATTCCTTTTAAAATGTGAGGCTTTATCTTCATATTGTTTTTTTAATTGAGCGTTTATTAAATTTACATTGGGTTTTTAAGGTTTATAGTTTTATTTACATCCATTTTATTTACATTGTTTAATTCAGAGGCCTTCAAACTTGTTGGTGTTCTTTTAGACTGACGCCTCCAAAACGTGGTGTTGGAAAAAGGGCAGGGATGGGAAGGAAGAGACAGAGATGGGCCAAATATAATCGTTCATTTAGTTTAATTGGGCATTTTTTAAACACGTTTTTGCCATTTTGGGGGAGGGAGTGCAAGTATGTTTACCTCAATCCGAGGATGTGTTTTGGAACTCTGCCAAGGTTGTTGATAGTTCAGAGGCATAACTGACCTTTGTGCATCATTTTGAATTGGACAATGGCCTTGTGAGAATCTGAGTTTTGGTTGACTTGGATGTGAATCCTGATCAAGCAACAGCCACAGTCCCTGTCAGGATGAATTACAAAAAGTCACTGAAACACCCTATGCTTAACCCTGGGAAGCTTAGCACAAAAGGTAGTCAGGCTTAACTCAGTGGCAATGTATAAATTATTTACACAGCACACAAACAGTAATAACATGAAAACAGAAAACAGAAAACAAAAAACAAAAAACCTACACCAATTTGAAAAATAGAGAACATTTTAATGAATTATTTGACACTAAAACAACAAAAATCCAACCAGTAGAATCAGAGTTATGATTTTTAAAGTGTTGAGTAAAATCTAACACCTAATAGATCAAAACACCAACAGCGTTTATCTAGTCATACAACACTGGGTCAAAATCGAAAAATATGGCTCACCACGATGGAGCACAGGTGGAATACAGATTGCGCCCGGTCAGAGCCTACCTTCGGACTTAGAAAAAATTCTGAAGAAAAAGTTCTGCAATGGTAAATTTCAGTACGATAAGTGTCAACACCAGAACAGTACGTGCTCTATTGGCGTCAAAAAATGCAAAAAAAATCACTTTAAAAATAACATGATTCATGCATTGTGCTGATATGTTGTATTTTACCCTTTTGCATTGCAGAGTTCAATCTTAAACACTTATTCTTAATATGTTTACAAATACTGTTTCTTTGCAAGGTATTGCTACAGGTTTTCAGAGTGGGTTAGGGTGGGGCCTCTTTCCAGGGCCTTCCAGAGACATTCCCAGCAACATGCCTGGGCGTGGTTCTGGGCTGGGCCAAGACTCTATATAAGGAGAGTCAGCCCAACTCCCAGTGCTCACTATTCAGAGGTTCCAGTGCAGAAGAGCAGCTATTTCCAGAACTTCAGTTCCAGTGGCCTTTTTGATCTCCCAGTTCTGCTTTGAAATCTTCATTGGTGCATCTTGTTCCTGGGTGGTAAGATGGTAGTTGGGTTTATTCCCAATACCGTTTATTTTATCTAGAATTATCTCATTCTAAGATCTGATCGTTTATTTATGTTAACAATTTGTTTTAAGGTCATAGTCATAAAAAGTGCACTCGAGTATTTTTGTTAAAGTGTGTACATGGATGTTTATGAATCGGCAAGAAGCGCGATTCGTTTATAGTTTTGAAACTCATGTTACATTGCGCGCCAGTGTTTATTGACATACACGTGGATATTTATGAATCAGCAGGAGGCGCAATTCGTTTGAAAAGCTTTGAAATCTTGAGTTGCATTGCGCGCTGGCATTTATTGACACATACATGATTGAACACGAATCGGCAAGAGGCGCGGTTCGTTTATGAAGCTTTAAAAGCTTGTGGAACATTGTGTGTTACTATTTATTGACATTTAAAAGAAGGTTGTGAAGTGGCACGATGTATAATTCAATTTAAGATAATTTCAAAACCTGTCGCTATTTATTGTGCAACCATTTCTTGACTTTGCATGGTGGCATTCGAGTCAGCAGGACATGCAATTTTTTACTAGAGTTTATTTATGTTGTGAACTGCATATTACCATTCCAGAATAATTGCTTGGTACAATTCGAGTTGACAAGTATGGGAAATATTTCTTGAACTATTGAACCCATTGAAAAATATTTCTTTTCTAGTGTTTTAAGAGTGTAATCTGTGTTGAAAACATTTCAAGGAAAATATATATAGGATCAGAAGTTCTAGATGCAATATTATATGCTCCTATTATGCATATTCTTGTTATTCTAATTCATGCTTGAATAAGAAAAGTTTTATTTCAATTAATCTTGATTCCATTACAGGTATCTGATCATCACAAAATCTGTTCATTTTTAAAACTGCAATTCAAGATTGCTCATATTTTCAGAAAGACTATGTTTATTAATATTTACTTCAGGTTATATTGTGTGTTCTAACCTTTTTTCCCATTAAAGGTCTCCTTCCCAGCAGTACCCTTCCTAATCCCCTCTTCCCCTCTTGAACTCTCACAGTCTCTGTGAATTGTCTATCAGAGTCTTGGAGTTGTTCATTAGAGGACGTGTTGCGAACGTGCGCAAACCCCGAGGATCTGGTGACTCTGACAGAATAGTTAGCCCACGAATTATTATCCTCCTGGTTTGTGTATGTCCTCAGCATGGCCACGCTAGACGAGTTAGTTAAGGCTATCACCCAGCTCCAAGCAGAGGTGGTATCATCCAAAGAACTGACAACCAGCTTAGCAGAGAGAGTGAGTCAGTTGCAAGATAAAGTAGAGAAGAAGGAGCAAAGTCCCACAGGGGTGTTTTGGCCAGGTACTTCTTCTCAGGCTTCTGGAGGTAGTCCAATTTCCCTAAATGTTCCTGCTGCTATTCCTTTAGCTCCCCCAGATAGTTTCTCAGGTGACCCATTGAAAGCGCAATCTTTCCTGGTTCAAGTGGAACTACACTTCACCTGCAGACCAAATACCTTTCGCGATGCCCAGTCCAAAGTAGCTTTCTTGTTATCATATCTGACTGGAGATGCAGCTACTTGGTCAATTCCTCTTGTGCGTAAAAATAGTCCCTTGTTGTATAATTGGAGAAATTTTGTTCGTGAATTTGAGAGAGTTTTTGATCATAGAACTGTAACACAGTCAGCAGATCATGAATTATTAAACTTACGCCAAGGAAATCAAGACCTAGTGTCGTATTTAGCCAACTTTAACCGGCTGGTTGCCGAGACTTCCTGGCCTGAAGAAAAACAAACGGTCTTGTTTTACAAGGGACTCAAAGAGGAAGTAAAAGATATCTTAGCGCAAATCGATCCACAACCTACAGACTGTCAAGAGTTAATAAATCTTGTCTTGAGACTTGACCATCGTTTAGCAGAACGTAAAGGAACGCACAAAAAGATTGAAAAATATTCATGGCGCGTTCATGATAACAGAGATTCAAGAACTCCGAAAGAAAGAACGTCGGAACCGATGGAAATTGGAACCATCAGAAGACCTTTGACTAAAGATGAAAAGGACTTACGCAGAAAAAATGGTCAATGTCTTTATTGTGGGCGAAAAGGTCATTTTGCCAAAGATTGTCCCATCAAACCAAAGAACAAGCAAGGTCCAGTTCAGAAGGTCGCAGCCAATGCACCAGTCGAGTTGGAAAACTAAAACACCCGAGATGCAGAGAAGGGTTGCTCTTGGGTGTCACCCTGGACCCTTCACAATCTAGACATCTTTAACTGGAAATAAGAGTTCAGGTCAAGAAAGAGATCTATTTCAAAAAAGCTCTAGTCGATTCTGGAGCTACTGGGAATTTTGTTGATGTCCAATTGGTTCGTGCATGGGGGATCCCATGTACTGAAAAGAAAAACCCAGAAATCATCCAGGCAGTCGATGGAAAACTCTTGACTGGTGGTCCGGTAACTCTTCAGACTATCCCCTTGTCAATGATTTGTGAAGATAAGATTCTAAGAAAGAAACATGAAGAGAAAATCATTCTAGATGTGATCCATGCTCCCCAATATGGGATTATCCTCGGCTTGCCATGGTTAACTCATCACAATCCAGAAATCAATTAGGCAGAACGACAAATCGTGTTCTCATCTGCGCTATGTAATGAACAATGTCTCTAAAAAAATCAAGTACCAACAGTTTGCAACTCTAACATAGCTACTGCTGCGGAGAAAGAAACTCAGTTGCCCAAACAGTATTCATCTTACAAAGATGTATTTGATGAGAAAGGAGCAGAGACTCTACCTCCTCATAGATCTTATGACTGTCAAATTGACCTAGCCCCAGGTGCGACACTTCCCAACTGTCGTGTATATGCTCTGTCAGAACATGAAAACCAACATTTACGAAAATACCTAGATCAATTTTTGGAGAATGGCTTCATTCACCCCTCTAAGTCTCCTGCAGCTTCGCCTTTATTTTTTGTTCCAAAAGCTAATGGAGAACTTCAAACTTGCATTGACTATAGAGGATTAAACAAAGTCACCATCAAGAATAAATATCCTTTACCTCTAATTCAGGTTTTATTGGAACAAGTAAAGATAGCAAAGATCTACACGAAGCTTGATCTTCGAGGTGCTTATCATTTGGTCAGAATGAGAGAGGGTGACGAATGGAAAACTGCGTTCAAGACAAGATATGGCCTTTTTGAATATACCGTCATGCCTTTTGGTCTGTGTAACGCTCCAGCAGCTTTTAAATTTTTCTTGAATGACGTTCTTAGCGAGTACCTCGACATATTTGCCATAGTCTACATCGATGACATTTTGATCTACTCAGACAATGAAAACGAACATGTACAACATGTCAAGAAAATTCTTGCAGCCCTTCGAAAACACCATTTATATTGTAAACTAACCAAGTGTGAGTTTCATGTTACCACAGTGGAGTTTTTTGGGGTTATTCTTACCCCTCAAGGTATGGTGATGGCAGAAAAGAAAGTAAAAGCTGTATCTGAGTGGCCCATTCCAAAAACTGTTCGTGATGTACAGTGCTTCCTGGGGTTTGCAAATTTTTACCGGAGGTTCATAAGTCATTTCTCCCAGACAGTGGCTCCAATCACTAAGCTACTAAGAAAGAAAGAAAAGTTTGTATGGTCCCCAGAAGCTGATCAAGCCTTCTCGACTTTAAAGAAAGCTTTCTCCACTGCCCCAGTTTTAACTCATCCTGATGCGAATCAACCTTTTATAGTGGAAGCTGATGCTTGAGATGTAGCAATAGGAGCCGTCTTATCACAACGAAATAAAGACACTGGTCAACTTCATCCTGTAGCTTATATGTCTCGGAAGTTGAACGAAGAAAAAATTGAGACATCATTTGTTGGGTGCCAAATACACTGTCACAGTATATACTGATCATCATAATCTTCAATTCATGAGTTCTGCCAGACTTTTGACCACTCGGCAATTACGCTGGATGCTGTTTCGGCCGAATTTGATTTTGTAGTAACCTTCTGTCCTGGTAAAGATAATCACAAGGCTGACGCCTTGTCCCGTCAAGAGTCTACCACGTTGCCTGCATTTCAAGCCTCCAGAGCTATCATTGTTCCAGACAAGGTTCTATGTATCATAAAAACTGAAGATTTCTTTGAAGAAATTCACAATTCCTTCACTGTTGAAAAATGGCAAACATGGGCCCAAGCTGATCCCAAAAGGTCAATCAAACAAGGTTTACCCTTTCATTTGTTTTTATTTTTTATTTTTTAAATCTGTTTATTGAACGCAAACTGCACACATCAATACAATAGCTGTATGTTATTTTGCAATACATTTACACAATTGTATAATTTTTTTTCACAGCATTGCCACTACAAGAGGGTAAAAGAGAAAGGGGGGGAGAGGGGAATTGGAAGAAAGCGGGGATATCAGGAAGGGAAAACTTTAACAACTTATCTTAATAATGTGAGAGAGTTAAGGGCGTTGTATAAGGAGGGTGCAGTGATATTTAACATATGAGCTGTTATGAGGGCTGATTGCAGCTTACGGGGATTAGCCAGATACTAACGATGTCCGTTACTAATATAGTAATCGCCTCAGGGGTGTTAAGGGTGTCTGCGGTGTTGACGGGTTCAGGGGCAGGACTATTTTACTTGTTGTGATTGTGTATTACAGGCTTGTCTGAGCGTGTGAGGAGTCATTGGGCGCAGGTTAGAAATATCTACCGAGGGAGAGGAAGAGTAGTAGTAATGAGTGTGTTTAAGAGCAAACAAAGGTTGCTGCTGTGCGGTCCTAGCTTTAACAGCGTCAGCTCAGGCTGTGGTGTGCAATGGATCGGGACCTGTTCATGGGGGATACATGTCATCTCTGGCCTCCATTGCAACCACAAATGTGTCCCAGATCTCCGGGCCAGCTAGGATAAGACCTCTATGTTGTAGCAAGTGAAGTGTCTGGGCTTCAGCCTGAGAGCGGCTGTGTAACTCTCGTAGCCATGACGCTTGAGAAGGAGCGTGTGGAGCTTTCCAATGTGTTGCTATCAAGCGTTTATGCACCACGAAAGCCAGGTCGATAAACCTGTGCGTGTGTTTGTCTGCTTTAGTACGATGCCTTATGCCGAGTAAGCAGGAATCAGGAGTGGGCACAAGGGTGTGGGATGAGATCTCTGCTGTAACCTCCGTCACGCGTTGCCAGGCCAAGTTTATGGTTTGGCATTTCCAAACCATATGGTAGAAATCAGCTGCTGGTGTAGCGCATCTAGGGCATGTTGGTGTTGTGTGGGGGTAGATTTTTGGGATGCGGGCTGGGGAAAAGTATGATTGGTGAAGATAATTAAATTGAGTGTACCGTAGGCGAGGATTGCGGGATATTGATTTGATTGTTGTGAGAGCAGTGATCCAAGTCTTCTGTGGTAGTGGGGTAGGAAGGACAGCGTCCCAGCGTGCCTTTGCATTTGGTAGTGTTGTGCATATTCCTTCAAGCAATTCTTTATATAATGTGGTAATAATGCTCTTTGAGCTGCCAATAGTTTATTAGTGGTAAGCAGCGAGGATTCGGGAGGTTCCGAGTCTACTGCGCCCCAGATCTTATTAAGCAATAGTCTTATAGCGTTAAATGTTAGGAAGGCCCAATTTTGCATAGTGCCTGCGGTTACCAGTTCAGCGAAAGTGCGCAACACGGAGCAGGAGTATAGGTCACCCAGTTGGAGCATGTTCAATTCGCGTGTATCATGGTGTATTGACAGGTTTTGAGTATCCGGGAGTTGAAGTAGTGGAAGCAGAGGCGAATAGGGGAAAGATGTGGACTTAGTTTGGACATATCTGCGCCAGCAGAATCGAGCCGCCTCTAGTAATATTAGTCTTGGGGACGTATGAGGGGTGCTAGTTAGTATCGAAAGTAGCAGCCTCTGTGATGGTATATGTGTCTGTAACATCCTGCTTTCGGGCGAAGGGGTGTCGCATAGCCATGTAGACAGCCATGATAATTGGGCGGCTGCGTAATATCTTTTGAAATTGGGCATTCTCAATCCGCCCATCTCCTGCGGATGTTGCGTTATTGACAACACCACTCTACGTCTGTCTTTACCCCAGAGTAAGTCCGTTAGCATTGATTGCAGCTTATTAAAAAAGGAACGCGGTAAACACAGCGGGAGTGCTGTAAAATAATATAGAAACCTTGGAAGGATAAGCATTTTGGCTATTGCCACACGGCCCATTGGAGATAGGGGGAGTGAGCTCCAGAAGGGAATTGAGCTGCGAACGGAGCCAAGGATTCTATCTATGTTTCCTTCTTTTAGATCCATGATAGAGTGATAGATTTGCACGCCCAGGTATTTAAAGGTTGTATGTGACCAGGGCAGTTTGTATTGTGGTAGCGACATATGGTGAGCTACCAGGGACGGAGAAATGGGGAATATGCTTGATTTGGACCAGTTGACATGCAGTCCGGAGGCGATAGCAAAGGAGTCCAGTAACTGCAGGGCCTCAGCCATGTGGGCTGAATGGTCGCGCAGATATATTAAGGTGTCGTCTGCATACATAGAAACGTGGTGGTGAGCGTTAGCCTTCGGTATACCCCATATGTGTGCGTAGCTCCGTAGTTTGATCGCTAGTGGCTCCATAGCAATAGCGAACAGCAATGGGGATAAAGGGCAGCCCTGTCTGGTACCTCTGCCTATTGGGAATGCTTCAGAGATAACTCGTCCATTTTTAACTCGGGCAGTGGGCCTAGAGTAGAGCGTCCTAATCCAGTTAATAAAACCGGCACCAAAGCCGAACGCTTTCAGAGTGTGTAGCAAATAATTCCAACTGAGTGTGTCAAATGCTTTTTCTATATCTAAAGATAGGGCGACTGCTACCGAGTTTGTATTACTGTGTATTATGTGTAGAAATCTTCTAATGTTCAGGAACGTACTTCTGCCAGGGATAAAGCCTGATTGATCATGGTGTATCAGAGTTGGTAAATAAGGGAGGAGGCGATTTGCAAGAATTTTACCTAATAGTTTGCAGTCTGTGTTCAGCAAGGAGAGCGGCCTGTATGATTTAACATCTAGAGGGTCGCGGCCTGATTTTGGGAGGACGACTATCAGTGCTTCGCACATTGAGTCCGGCAATTGCAATTTATGGTGTGCTTCGTTAAATACTTCTGTAAGTGGATGTAATAATAGGGAAGCATGGAACTTGTAGTATTCTATCGGTAAACCGTCTGAGCCGGGCGTTTTATTGCATGCTATTTGTGATAATGCAAGGCGCACCTCTTCAATAGTAACGGGGCCATCTAGAGTGGCGGTGTTGTCAAGGATAAGTTGATTTTGGGGGACCAGGCTTAGTGTGTTGATAATGTGTTGCTCTGGAGGTGGTGAAGGGGGCGTATATAGGGTCCGATAATATGTGGAGAAGGCATCATTTATACCTGCTTGGGTATTAACGATTGTGTCAGGATTTAGGCGTATTGCGCCAATGAGTGTTGGTTGTGATGGTTGCCGAGTTAGCCAAGCTAATAATCTACCAGATCTATCACCTTCGGCGTGTTGTCTGGTCCTATAGTGTCTGTAATCGTGCTTACACAGTCTGTTGTCTGTCTCCTTATGGGAAGCCCTAAGCAGATGTAGTGTTGCTAATGCGGGTTCGCTGTTATCATTTGCATTTTCTGCGTTGCAAAGCTTTATTTCTAAGTCTTGTAGTTCCTTAATGAGTACCTTTCTGACCCCCACCGTAGCCGATAAGCAATGAGCCCTTATCACCACTTTGTGAGCGTCCCATTCTATGGCGCGGGAAGAGGTTATATTTTTGTTTGATAGAAAGTAATCAGTTAAGCTTTTGGAAATATCTTTTTGAAAAGGTGGGTCTAGGAGGGCTTCTGGTTGCATACGCCATGTTGGTATCCGAGTTTGTATGTGTCCCCATGTCAACGTTAGGCATAGTGGGTTGTGATCTGATATTGTGCGTGCTAAATATTCGGATAAGCATATTTTGTAATTGACGGTAGCGGACACAAAGAATAAGTCTATCCTAGTGTGTAGTTTATGGACTGGGGAGAAGTAAGAATATTCGCGCTGAGCGGGGTGATGCACCCTCCATATATCGCTTATTCTGTTATTTGATGCCCAATGTGCTAGGGATTCTGAAGCACGATTATCGGGGGCTGCATTGAGTGGGGGAAATGAATAATCCATGTGAGTGTCTAGGACGCTATTAAAGTCGCCACCCAATATGCTCTCCAAGGTAGGGTCGCTAAAGTTGCCAGTAGTGAGCGTGGATAAGAAGTCGCGCTGGTTCGAGTTTGGGGAGTATAGTGCAACCTATGCCAACGGAGACCCGTCTAGGACACCTTCAAGTATTACATATCTACCGTTTGGATCGCATTGCGTGCGGGAGGACGCGAACGGGACACTTGGTGCTATCCAGATTGCTACTCCACGAGCAAAGGATGAAGTAGTGGTAGCGTATAATTGCCCCTTCCATTTTGTACGTGTGGTGTCCAGGATAGGTTTGGTGAGATGTGTCTCCTGTAGGAATGCTATGTGTATTTGATGTCTTGTGAGAAAGGCGTGAACCCTTTGACGTTTCCGAGGATTTACCATACCCTTAGCGTTCCAAGTGAGTATTTTGTATTTTAGGGTTCCCAGGTGTCTGTGAGTGGCCATAGTGGTTTTGTGTGTATTATATGAACGGGGTTGTTCCCATCTGACAACCCGGTATTGACATTATTATGAGACTCAGTCGCTGTAGCTGGCCGACAATCAAGAAACAAGCTGCGAGCAGTATTTTTGTTGCTGCAGTCAGCAACCCTTGTATGTTTGCTGCTGTTTTTATATTCAGCCCTTCTACTATAGCTACGTGCTCCTAATATAAAGGTGCATGCTGAAACAATATACATCAAATGAACTAATAACATATAAAAAACAATACTGGAAAAATTCAGTATGGGGTGATTGTCCATATGGAGCAGGGGGGTGCCAGTTGGCATTGGTGCAAAGGTATTGTTTTACCCAGCCCGGGTTTCGCATATTTTAAGGGGCGAAGCGCGTCGGGCGGGGGACACCCGTTGACTGCTAGACCACGTGTAGGAGCCTCACAGAAGCTGCAATGAAACTTTTTAGGCTTTGAGTGAGCTGGATTGATCGTTCTTCAGATGTCGTCTGCTGTACGTGGTGTGAGAAGAGGGCCACATGTGGACTCAGCTGAGTCGGAGTTTAGGACTTGTTCCTGTTCGATTTCCGTTTGCGAAGGTGAGGCAGAGGAGGGAGCATTGACAAAACTGGATGTTGTTCGGAGGAGCCGAGAGCGCTCGGATTTTGCCTGCTCAGGTGAGGGTCTGCCTTCCTGTCTCCTGCGTTGCTTACGGTGCCTCGTTGAGAGAGATCTGTTGTCGATCTGAGTGCTTGCATCTGACGGGTCGGCTAGGCCTTTGGCGTGTAGCCAGGTCCAAGCATCTTCCGGAGTGGTGAAGAAGAAGGAGCGAGATTCAACCTGTACCCGAAGTCTGGCTGGGAACATCAGTGCATATTTGATATCATGTCTGCGAAGGCATGCCTTAACACTGTAGAAGGAGTTGTGTTTTTTTTGCACTTCTGCCGTAAAGTCCGGATAAGCTGTTATCGTGGCATTTTCGTAGCACACTGTGGGAATTATTGCAGAATAATTGGAGGATTAGGTCTCTGTCTCGATAGTAAGATAAGGAGTCTTATTATAAGGGGGCGTGGTTGCAAACCCGGTGCTGGGGGTTTGCCTGGAATTCTGTGTGCTCTTTCAACTGAGAAGAACTTCGGGATATTATTTTTGAGGATTGTGTCTATAAGCCATTGCTCGATAAACAGTTCTGCGCTTAAGCCCTCAGCACGTTCAGGAAAACCGACCAGGCGTATGTTGTTGCGCCGAGATCTGCCTTCTGCATCTTCAGTTCTGCGCTTTAAGAAATCAACTTCTGTTGATAGTTGTGATAGCTGTAGTTGCAGGTCTTCCATAGCACCTGGTAGAGGCGCCGTGTCTTTTTCGAGTTCGGATACTCTATCGGCTAGTGCGTGTTGATCGTTGCTGAGGATATTGAGGTCCTCTGTTACAGAGCCTATTTTGGCTTCCAAGGTGGTCTTGGTGTCTAGGATGGCTTGCAGAATTTTTTCGAATTGTGAAGTGTGTGATTGTAAAGTTAGTTCCAGCTTCTGTAATGTTGATTGCGCACTGGCGTGCGCTCCCGGGTGGGATGTTGTAGTTTGGTCCATTTTGGTGAGGGGTGCCCAAGTGGTTTTTGGCTTCACCATTTGAGAGTTGTAACAGTGGCTATGGATGTAGTGTTGCAGTCGGGGCCACAGCGGCTAAAGCTTATCTAATCAAGTATTGTGGTAAGCCGATCGACCGGGGCTCGCGACTGGCGATTTAGCGAGAAAGGAGCAGCTGGAGGCGTTAACTATCTGTTTGAAGAGGCTGCAGTTGGCGGAGTCGGCCGAATCCGGATGCCGCGTAGTGGAGGAGGCGTAGGTATGGCGTTTCCATATCAGGTGGAGGCATTATTTGTGCTGAACATTTGGGATTGCTTGAAAGAGATGTTTAACTTGTTACGGGACTGCGAGTTTCTCCAGGGAGCATCTCTTATATTTTAGTTTGCGCTCCTTGTACTCCAAAGGATGTGTTCACAGTCTATGCTGACCCTGCTGCTTCCCGCTTGCGCCTGTTTCATTGTCTTTGCCAGTACTAGCACATTTGGTGCCCTAGAGGGGGCATAGTGGGGCTTGAGGTAATGTACTTGTTTAAATGACGCCAGTCAGTACCCCCGATATGCAGCACGTTCGTTTGAGGGGAGTGCTTGTGCAGTTTGGTTAGCTTTGCTGGCTGGTATAATGTTACTGAGCTACAGGAAATTTTGTCTCCCTAAGGTCCGAGGCACCTAAAATGGCGGCGGTCGATCCTTCAAGTGCTCAATTATGCCTTTTTTCCCCTCCTCCGGCCGCCTCCCACGCCGCTAAGAACGTCCGAATTGAGTTCCAGCTGACTCAGATATGGGGCTTGATTTCAAGTCGGAACGCGGGCGTCTGATGGGCGCCTGTAGTAGAATATGGATCTGTGCTAATATACGCGCGCTCCGGCGCCGCGTTCCTCGGAGCGAAGACGACTGCGGGAGGACTCGGCACACCTGCGGGTGAATTGGCAAACATTTTACTGAACAGAGTGGTTCGTTATCATGGACTACCAAAGGTTATCCTCTCCGATCGGGGGTCACAATTTTCCTCCAATTTCTGGAAGACATGGTGTAAAACACTCCAAGTGACATCTACACTATCTACTAGTCACCATCCTCAAACAGATTGTCAAACAGAAAGACTAAATCAGACTTTAAAACAATACCTACGTGCCTACGCTGAAAAGGCACTTCATTCTTGGACATCTATGCTCTGGTTAGCTGAGTTAGCTTACAATAACTCATTCCACACTTCCATTGGCGTTAAACCCTTTTTTGGTTTATTTGGTTATCATCCTAACACCTTGCCCATCACAATTCCTCAAGAAAGTTCTCTTACTCCAGCTGTGTCAGAAACCATTCAGCATTTACATCAAACCCAGAAGCTGATTCAACAGTATCTAGAAAAAGCCAAACAAAAATATAAAAGACATTATGATAAGAAACATTGTAAGGGACCGCAATATCAACCAGGTGACAAAGTGTGGCTTTCCACAAAACATATAGACTTCAAGAAGAAGCACATGTTTAACCCCAAATTCATAGGTCCTTATACTGTCCTTCAGCAAATCAATCCAGTGACTTATAAACTACAATTGCCCGGATCCTTACGGATTCATCCAGTGTTCCACACTTCCCTCTTGAAAAAGGCAGTCCAAAAGGTCCATCCTCATCCAGCTCCTGCTTTAGTACAAGGGGAAGAAGAATATGAAGTCAAGAAAGTGTTGGATTCTAAACTGAGAGGACGTAATCTTTGGTATTTAATCTCATGGAAAGGTTATGGTCCTGAAAGTAACTCATGGGTTTCCGCATCTGATGTTCATGCTCCAGTACTTGTGAGACACTTTCATCGTCTTAATCCAAGCAAACCAGGCCCTAGAGCGCGTCTGGGAGAGGGGAGTACTGTCAACACCAGAACAGTACCCGCTCTATTGGCTTCAAAAAATACAAAAAAACATCACTTTAAAAATAACATGATTCATGCATTGTGCTGATATGTTGTATTTTACCCTTTTGCATTGCAGAGTTCAATCTTAAACACTTATTCTTAATATGTTTACAAATACAGTTTCTTTGCAAGGTATTGCTACAGGTTTTCAGAGTGGGTTAGGGTGGGGCCTCTTTCCAGGGCCTTCAAGAGACTTTCCCTGCAACATGCCAGGGCGTGGTTCTGGGCTGGGCCAAGACTCTATATAAGGAGAGTCAGCCCAACTCTCAGTGCTCACTATTCAGAGGTTCCAGTGCAGAAGAGCAGCTATTTCCAGAACTTCAGTTCCAGTGGCCTTTTTGATCTTCCAGTTCTGCTTTGAAATCTTCATTGGTGCATCTTGTTCCTGGGTGGTAAGACGGTAGTTGGGTTTATTCCCAATACCGTTTATTTTATCTAGAATTATCTCATTCTAAGATCTGATCGTTTATTTATGTTAACAATTTGTTTTAAGGTCATAGTCATAAAAAGTGCACTCGAGTATTTTTGTTAAAGTGTGTACATGGATGTTTATGAATCGGCAAGAAGCGCGATTCGTTTATAGTTTTGAAACTCATGTTACATTGGGCGCCAGTGATTATTGACATGGATATTTATGAATCAGCAGGAGGCGCGATTCTTTTGAAAAGCTTTGAAATCTTGAGTTGCATTGCGCGCTGGCATTTATTGACACATACATGATTGATCACGAATCGGCAAGAGGCGCGGTTCGTTTATGAAGCTTTAAAAGCTTGTGGAACATTGTGTGTTACTATTTATTGACATTTAAAAGAAGGTTGTGAAGTGGCACGATGTATAATTCAATTTAAGATAATTTCAAAACCTGTCGCTATTTATTGTGCAACCATTTCTTGACTTTGCATGGTGGCATTCGAGTCAGCAGGACATGCAATTTTTTACTAGAGTTTATTTATGTTGTGAACTGCATATTACCATTCCAGGATAATTGCTTGGTACAATTCGAGTTGACAAGTATGGGAAATATTTCTTGAACTATTGAACCCATTGAAAAATATTTCTTCTCTAGTGTTTTAAGAGTGTAATCTGTGTTGAAAACATTTCAAGGAAAATATATATAGGATCAGAAGTTCTAGATGCAATATTATATGCTCCTATTATGCATATTCTTGTTATTCTAATTCATGCTTGAATAAGAAAAGTTTTATTTCAATTAATCTTGATTCCATTACAGGTATCTGATCATCACAAAATCTGTTCATTTTTAAAACTGCAATTCAAGATTGCTCATATTTTCAGAAAGACTATGGCCCTTATTACGAGCCTGGCGGTCTGTGACCGCCAGGCTCGCGGTTGGCGGGAGCACCGCCGACAGCCCGGCGGTGCCCCGCAGGGCATTCTGACCGCGGCGCTTTGGCCGCGGTCAGTGCAGGAAAACCGGCGGTCTCCCGCCGGTTTTCCGCTGCCCGTTGGAATCCTCCAAGGCGGCGCAGCTTGCTGCGCCGCCGAGGGGATTCCGACCCCCCCTACCGCCATCCAGTTCCCGGCGGTCCGCCCGCCGGGAACCGGATGGCGGTAGGGGGGGTCGCGGGGCCCCTGGGGGCCCCTAAATGTATTTCACTGTCTGCTGGGCAGACAGTGAAATACGCGACGGGTGCAACTGCACCCGTCGCACAGCTTCCACTCCGCCGGCTCGATTCCGAGCCGGCTTCATCGTGGAAGCCTCTTTCCCGCTGGGCTGGCGGGCGGCCTGAAGGCGGCCGACCGCCAGCCCAGCGGGAATGTCAGAATTACCGCCGCGGTCTTTAGACCGCGGAACGGTAACCTGACGGCGGGACTTTGGCTGGCGGCCTCCGCCGCCCGCCAAGGTCAGAATGAGGGCCTATGTTTATTAATATTTACTTCAGGTTATATTGTGTGTTCTAACCTTTTTTCCCATTAAAGGTCTCCTTCCCAGCAGTACCCTTCCTAATCCCCTCTTCCCCTCTTGAACTCTCACAGTCTCTGTGAATTGTCTCTCAGAGTCTTGGAGTTGTTCATTAGAGGACGTGTTGGGAACGTGCACAAACCCCGAGGATCTGGTGACTCTGACAATAAGGCTGCAGGCAGTGTCTGTGGAGGAGGCTTTGTCATTGGGGAGCCTCTGGATGAAGTGAGGTGAAGATTTCTGTATTGCCTTAGTCACTTTTTCAGATTTCTAAAATCTCCAGTGGGACGAGGGAAGCAGCTGCAGTCGACCAGAGTTCCAGGAATCCAGATTTGCTGCTCCACAGAATAATGAAGTGGAAGCCGCCACAAAGTCAGGCTGACCAGCAATGTACCTTGGGTGGAAAAACTAGCAGGTTTGTCCAGTCTTCTCTCAGTTCTAGGAGCAGATTTTAAACAAGAAAGAAATGTTTAAGTCCTAAACTTTAGATTTTAGCTATCTGGGCACATTTAGCACCACAACCAAGGGTCCAGGACTGGAGGGTCATCTTTTAGAGGGTTAGGTCTCATTCAGGCTGGATCCAGGTGTTTCGTCAAGATGATGGGAGCTTGTTATGTCTCTGGGGCTCTGAACAGGAGGCCAGCAAACTAAACCTTAGAGACACTCTGGTAGTTCTGGGTTCAGATGAGAAAGAAGTGCTCAAGCAGAAGACAAGCCTCTGAGGGATCAAGACAGGCAGCAAAGCAGTCCTTCAAGGTGCATCAAACCATCTTTTGGGATACACAATAGGCCACAGTAGCAGACATTCCTGTGGGAGTCGTTATGGAGATCTAAAAAGTGAACTAAAGAGTGGGTCTAAGGGCCTTATTTTTAAACTTGGTGCATCCATTGAAGTAGGAGATGTTTCTAGAGGTTTTCCTTTGAAGTGCTTAGAATTTCTTGAGTTCCTTGTTGTGCCTCCAGGAACAATGCAGCTGTGACAAGCCCTTAGTATAAAGGCAGAGGACAGTCTATTCAGTGGAAAAAGGAGCTGTGCCCAGCTCCGCCCTCCCATCCTGCCTGTAGATGGCCCATTCAGGCAGACCTAATCCCTCTATTGTGTGACTGTCTGGGAGGAAATCACAAAGTCTAACTGCCAGGCTGCAGCCACCAAATGGCTAAAAGCAAAAAAAATGGCAACTTTCGAAAAGTGGCATTTTGCAAATTTGTAATTTAAAATTCAACTATACCATTAAAGCGGATTTTACATTGCAACTACACCATACATTAAATGCTTATTTGTCCCCAATGAAAGGTTAGCACTCAACTTGTCTACCTGCTCCCAATTGAAAGTTAACACTTTTTAAATGTAATAAAGCAACTCAATGTTATCCCAGGCGACAGGTAAGCCTCTCAAAGTGAAAATTTAATTTAGGAGTTTTTCACTACCAGAACATGGAAAACCTTAAGGTATTGATACTGTCTTTTAATGTACTTGATCCTTTTTTTCTAATCTTAGAGCACCATTGGTAGACTGGCCTCTTCCTCCTACCTGGTCTAGTCACTTTACTGTACCAATTGTAATTTTAGTTGCTACCCATAGGGAACACCTCCTGGCCTCTTCAACTTTTTCTAGACATTGATCTAAACTCAATTTAGCAACCTTCAGTCTCCTTCTTTACAAGATTGTGTCAAAATTGAGTGGGTCTGTGAACACAAGTGTCATTGGCATCTGGTTGTGATTATCCCTCAATTCAATGCTTCCACTGAAGCCTAATTTCAATTCTAAATCCAGCCATCCCCTCTAATTGGTTTAATAATGTTTTACTTGTGCTAAACAACATTGTAAAATCCTAGATGCATGGAGTTTGCCTGCACAAACACTTCCTCAATGAAGACAAAATTAAGTACAACTTGACTATGAGGGATTATTATAAAGCCTGTTGTTCTCCCTGGGCTACTTACTACTCTGACAAAATTATCATTGCTCAGAATCGTCCTAAGGTGCTCTTTCCTATTGTTGAATTTTTGATGGAGAATGTCCTTCTTCCGCCACCTCCCCACACACTCGCAAACACAGTGTATTTAGCAGATTTTTTTTTTCAAAGTGTGGGCTATACCCATGCCTTCTTTCCTCCTTTTCAAGAAGGGAAAAGTGGTGGTATCTGTCATGTTCCTCCTACATGTTCCATGGGGACATTTCCCCCTATTGACAACTCTACATTTGAATCTCTATTGCACACTACAAGTCATACTCACCCTTAAAGCCACTGCCGCCTGCTATTGTGAGCAAATTTTGCCCACTGATTTTTCCATTGTGATTAATCTTCTCAACTCTTCACTTGATGCCTCAGTTCTTAAGTCTTAGAGCATGTGATGGTGGTATCATTATTGAAGAAACCTAACCTGGACATTTCTAGCGCGGCTTACTAATGGACTATTTCATTACTGCCATTGTTTGCTAAAACTCTTGAAAAGCATGTCAATCAACAGCTATCAGCCTATCTGGAAACTAATGCCCCCTACTGTGAGAAAACAGGGCTGTTTGCAGAGGCCCCCTAACTTTTTGCGCCCATTTTTCACTTTTTGCTGGTGTTTTCCTGACTCCGATGGTGCCTTGGGTACTGCTAACGAGTCCCAGGGACTGTGCTCTATGTAAAATCAGTATGCAAATTAGGCGAATTATAATTGCTATGTCTACCTACCTATAAGTCCCTGGTATCTGGTAGGGCATGAAGGTTTAGGGACCCCAGCATAGGTAATGCACCCATAGGTGCACTGCTGAGGTGCCCAGTGTCATTTTAAAGGCAGACCTGCTTTGCTGGCTGCTTTAAAATTAAAGTTATATGCAAATTCGATTTTGGAATTAAAAGTACTTTCAAAGTCTTAAACTACCTTATTTTTACATATAAGTCACCCCTAAGGGGTGCCCTATGTGCCCCTAGGGTTAGGTGTCATGTAACTATAAGCAGGAGCCTTATAAGAATAGTTTTATAACCCATGGTGAGGTAAAACAGCCAAATGTGTTTTTTTGCATTTGGATTAGCACAGCATGTCCCTCACATCCTGCAACCCCAGACAATTAGGTGCCCCCCTGATTAGATTAGAAGAGGGCAGGAGATGGGTGTGTTTAAGATTTTTAGCCACACCAGTGGGTGGGCTCAGCCAGTTGTAACCTTCAAAAATCACTTTCAGCTATGATGGCTTTTTGAAGAATGTTGCTCCCTGGGATTGATTTTTTTGTTACAATTCCCAGGAAGTGGTCATCACGGGGGGAAGGACCCTGCGCCTGATTGGGGAACCAAGACCCCCCGTTTTTCACACAGAAGCAAGGATAAATATTGCAGAGCTTCACCCACATCTCAGATCCCGGCCAGATCCCTACAAGGAAGAACTACAGGAGAAGAAGGACTGCCCTGCTGGACCCTGACTTGTACCTGGACACTGCACTCTGGAGGACTGCACCAGCTGCACACTTGGGTTCCACCACAAGAAGGACTTTGCCTGGCTTCAACTGGTTCAAGGAGGGACTCACTGTTTGCTACAGGTAAAAAATAGCTGCCCAGAGTCCCCTGCATCAAGTCCTGCAAGCAGAGCCCAGCTGACCAGCGTCCGGTGGCCATTTGAGGATTCTGACCAGGTGCATTCTGGGAATCGTAATCCCAACTCCCAAGGAGCAACTCAGAGGTTCTGGAACTTTGGGTAAAGTTGTGGACACTTCAAGGGCCCAAAAAGGACCTCTGGAAGAGGATCCAGACATTTAGAGACATTTGGAGCAACTCCATAAGTCGAAGAGGTGCAGGTGGGAGTTTTAGTCCCAGACCTCAAGAGGCATACCAGAGCCTCTGAACCCTTGGCTGGTGCTGTGGACCCCTTTCCTAAATCAAGAAACACTTCTGAAAGTAAATGTGACAGTGTTACCTCATTGGTGGCCTGAACTCTGGACTTTGTTCCTTTCCAGTGTGATCTTTTTTAAACCCTTTGAGCGCTAGCTGCTTCTATGCATTAGAAAGCATTGATACATTAGAAATTCATATCTCCGGTTTCCCTTATCCGATTTTAATCATTGTAGTGTCATTTGAAAGATAAAAATGTAATCTATGTTTATATATTGGTGTTTAATTTTTATTTTGTTTTGTGTCTTACTTATTTACTGTTTTGTGATTTTTAAATGCTTTACGCATATGTCTCCTGAGTTAAGCCTTGTTGCTCGTTGCCAAGCTACCAAGGGTTGAGCTGGGTTTAATTTATTGAAACCTAACAGGACCTAAGTGGAGGTTAGTGGCCTATTGCTAGTGTAGGTACTTACCTGCCCTTACCAATAACCCATTTTCCAGCACCTACACTCTTTACACATCTGGATTAAGGACTGAACATAGCACAGAGACAACCATGGCAGGTGTTATTAAACAGCTTAAATTGCAGCTGGACAGGGTTGGCACTGCTGTTCTCATCCTGCTAAATCTGAGTACAGCTTTTGATAGTGTCTTTCACCAGGTGCTTCTTTAAAGACTGGTGGTTCTGGATATTTAAGGTATTGCTTTGGCCAGGTTACACTCTTTTCTGCATGACTGTTGCTTCCAAGTCTCCGTCAAACCACACAATTCCATCTTACACATGTTTGGGGTGCCCAAGAGCTATGCCCTGAGCCCCACCTTGTTTATCATCTACATTTGGCCACTGGCAGACATACTTAATAAGTGGGGTCTCACATTGTTTTCCTATGTGGATGATACACAGCTTATTGCTTCCTTTTTCCCTAATGAGGATCGAAACTCAGCTGCTCTTAATACCTGCCTTACTAGACTGGGGACTTGAATGGACAATACCTCTTTAAAGCCAAATGGAAGTAAGTCTGAATACCTATTGATTGGCAATCGGTCTCAACTTTGGAGCCCTCACTGCTGGTCTGTCAATCTAGTGGCCACTCCTACCCCTACTCAGGTGGTTAAGAACTAAGGCTTCTGGGTTGATGCCAAGCTTACAATGGACCAGCAAATCACCAAGGTAGCTTCCTCTTGTTTTGATATACATAGGTGGTTAAGGAAAATACTTTGGCTCATTCCTGTTTCAGTCCAAAGGATGGTTCTACAAGTTGTGATCATTTTAAAACTTGATTATGGTAACATTTTCAAGTCATTCAGAATTCTGCGGCTCAGCTGTATTACATCTACCCAACTACTCTTCAGTACCTCACCTTCTTTGGGACCTACATTGGTTGAGAGTTGCCAAGCATGTCCATTTCCAGGTATTGTGCTACATATAAACGCAAAGCCTTGTTTAACTTGGGGCCACTTTATCTTAGTTCATTGGTGTTGCCCATTGTCCCAGTTGGTCTCTTCCATCTAGTAATTTTAATTATGCAGATATTGCTCTGATTCACACAATGAGGCAAGTTGGTGGCTCCTTTTCTTACATGGCTCAAAACTTTGTAATTCTATTCCTGCTACACTAACGCTCAATAATTATTTTGATAAATTTAAAAAACATCTGAAGACATGGCTTTTTTAACTGCTTACTTTGGCCCTTCCTGTTGTGCCAGTGTGGGGAAGTCACATTGGGGTAGCCATGTGCTTTATAAATCTGTATAATGATAATAATAATAATAATAATAATAATAATAATAATAGAATACACCAGGCCCTATGGACCACCTAGGGCCTACCTCATGGGTGACTTATATGCAACAAAAGGGGAGTTTAAGGCTTGCCAAAGAGGTTAAATTGCCATGGAGCTACTTAAGTGGGTGGCACAGTAAAAGATACAAGGCCACTGGTAGCATTTAAATTGCCAGACATGGTTATATGGTGTGCAGTCTACAAGGGACTTAAATGCTAATCAGGTATAAGCCAATTTTACCTAGTTTAAGGGGGTGACCACAAGCACTTTAGCACTGGTTAGCAGTGGTAATTTACACAGAGTATTAATGCCAACAAAAGAGAATTTCAACAGAAATAGAGGGAAACAAGCAAAAAGTTTTGAGGAAGACCACCCTAAGGCTAACAGGTTTAACAGGCCCATTAAGTTACAAATATTTCAGTAACAACTGAGAAGGCAGAGTCTGGTGTTTTGATTAGTAGAATACCATTGTTGACAGTGCAACATAGGTCAGCACAATATACCTGATTACAGCCATGATTTTTGTAGTCATGACAGTTGGTCAGTCTCTGCAAGGAATACTGTTCTATACATTTTTAGAGACTGAAAAACAGTTGCTTAGTTAGTCAAAATTTGAGAGGATGACAAAGCTTCTGCCAGTGCTTCATTAGGTAAGATCCAACCAGGTGTAATTAATTCAGAACAAATTGAGCAATCCGCAAATTATGATTTTCGATCTGTCATGAATAAAAGGAGATCTGATGTTCCCTCAGATGAGAAGTATTTGCCTTTAATGGAAGGAGAAGTTGAAGGACTCAAGTTTGGGGGAAAACTGAGAAAAAGAATCATGTGGAGAAAGGTTTGGTAAAGAAAATGAATGTTGGTTCATCAGGACTGGTGAGTCTTAGTACCACTGAAAGAGCACGTGTCCCATGCTGCACAATAGATGGTCTCCTTAGTGTTACAAATGAGGATTAGGTTAATTCTGATGATTGTAAGGGTTATTTTGATGAAGCAAATGAGTATGTTTTCTATCTCACCAAAGGCAGTGACAGGTTTAGAAGGAGATTTGACCAAAAAAAAAAAAAATTATGATGGAAATAAAGGTGAAATAAGAAATCCATTGGGCGAGCTGATGTTCTAATTCACTTTGTATCAAAGGTTTGTGACTATTTTGTTACAAACCATTAATGAGTTATTGACTATTCGAAGGAGGTGGTAACCCATTCACAAATAGAAAATGGTCCCAGGCCGAAGTTTGGGAGTGGTCAGAGAATGCTTACCTCATGAATATTGGTGAGGTTGGTCGAATTGCAGCCAACTCCAATGGTGATTTTGCAAACTGAACTATTAGAACCCAGGTTAGTTCACATGATCCGAATTTTCACATTTTGCTGCCACTTTTTGAGTATCAATTCTTAGTACATCTGGCTCTAGATTTGAACTTTCAAACTCCCATCGCTAACAAATATAAGATTTTAAACATGAAGTAGACTTCCTTCTCAAAAAATGTAAATCATATGGTTAATGGAAAATTTGAATTTAGTTTACTGTCTCTTCAAGTCCATGGTTGAAATAATTTGTATGAAAGGAAGCTTGCATTTGTGAAATTCTTTTGAAAATTCTGATACATATACAACAGACTTCAACATAGGGCCATTATGTTTTTATATATTTGTCACTGTGTAATTTTCTTAGGTCTCACCAATACTTTAAAAAAAATACATACCATAAGCAGTGCATAGAGAGTGGTCTTTGGCGCATCTCCCTAGAGCCTTTGAATTACATGGCTTTTGGAAGGCTGTGGCAGTTCATTGATGGTGACATTTTTCTATCACCGTTTCCGTTAGGTTTTTTTCTGAAGGTGCTCAGTAATTCTTTTGTTAGACAGCAAATGTGACATGACATATAGCTCGTGATTCGCAGTCATGGTGCACTCTCTTTTGCATTTACTTTACTGACATGATGACATTTCAAATAAATGGTTTATGAGTTATTTTTTCAGGAACTACGATGTGGTTGTCTTTATGACAGTCAAAGGGTTTCCGCTAATAACTCTTGCATGTTCATTTGTTTTATTTTGCTGTCATGGTAGCAAGTTGCTGTATTTACAGCTGTATTTGTTTATAAGGTACTGAAAGGTGCATACCTGGGCTCTCTTACAGATTCACCAAAAATTATTCTCCTTGTCCCGACCACTCCGGTCAGAGTTGGCAGGAGCCTGGGTTGAGGCCCACTACTTTCATTTTCATCATTGTGTACTTTCTATTTTTAATTATTGGATTCTGCTTTTTCACCTGCCTGTGCTCAGTTGCCAGTCGTTTGATTTGCTATACATAACCAAAAAGGTCAAGAGGAAACTGGCAGGGGGACCAACAAGCACAATGTCTCCAACTAAAGCCACCTTATCTGATAAAATGATCCATTGTGCGGTGAGCGAAATAAGTAATGGGTTTGAGCTCACTGAATGCAGGCTTTCTTTTAGTCCCTCTGCAGGGACAGGACCTGCAAGTACTTCTTTGGTCCCCATTTCTCTATCTGCTCCCTCTACAAATGTACCTGGTTGTACTCTATCACTTCCCTCAGCACTTAAGTCTGGACCGCACTCTATCCACAATGTCATGCCCATCAGACGGCCTGCTCCAACCTGCAATGGCCAAGCATTCAAAGTGACTTACCAAGTCACACCCAGTGAAAGGGGTAGCCTTGGCCAATCCATCACCATCGGCTCACCTACCTGAAACCCTGGGAGTGAGTTCCATTATTGAGGGCTACTTGGATAAAGTAATGTCTGTACTGCAAGCAAAATTACCCTCCATATTGTCATGGCTGGATGCTATAGAATCCATTTTGACAAATTTAAAGTTCTCATGGGATCTCTTTGCTAAGGGCCATCTCAGGCCACCTATAGTAAGCGCGGGTGAGATGGGGTTGAGGGTAGGGGGTGATGTAGTATCCTAAAATAATCTTGTAAGACCCAAACCTGACCTAGTGGTGCCTTTAACTTGCAGAGCCCTATCCTGATCCTACCCACTTAATCTGGCATGAGATACTCAGAACCCCCGGCAAAATAGGGATCATTGCACTTCTAAACTGAACAGTGATGCTCAAATAAAGGATCACCCCAAAAATAAAGTCTAGGAAATGACTGGTGCTGGACAGAGGGATCCTGAAAAAGTGATAACATAGCCAGTTATTAATTTACTTCCTGCTTCATGCCTCTATGTGACTATTATTGCAGGTGCAGCCCTACTGAGACTGAATCAAAGAGAGTCACAGGCTGATTTGTTTAACAAAACACTTTACTGATTGGGCCACCATAAAAGATTTCTGATGGACCTGGCAAGTGAGATCTTGTTGACGGGGACGATGGACTGGCTTGGTGTGGGACCAAAGGACAAGCAAGGGGACTGTATTATTATCTAACTCAGGTCACCCCACTTGGCACACCAATTTTTTTTCTGGTGCGAAGTAGCATGATAAAAGTGGCATTCTCTTACTGCCCCTGGTCTGATTTTAAAAGCTTGGATCGTGAGCTAGTAAGGATAGCAGGCAGGTGCAGCACATGGCTCTAATATCAAACATTGCACTGCAGAGAGGGATTGCAACCTACAGTTATTTTGCCATACTAGCCGACATTGATTTACATAATGGGGAGGGGCCTGGTCCATCTCAGACAGCCAACCATGTGGGTGGATGCCTGGATGGGTCTCAAGCTGCCTCATTCCCTACCACTGACAGCATCAGCGTGTTTGAGGCTGGAGTAAGGACCACTTTGCTTTGTAATGTCATCGGGGAGAATGTGTGAATGGGTGGGGACGGGCTTGAGCCTTTGAACCCTGGTTACAATGTATACTGTAGGCCCTCAGTAGGCAAACCTGGGTCTGGAGTAATCCAATTGTTATCCACCCACCTGGCTGAACTTTTGGGTGAGGCTGTCAAGATAATGGGGGGAGATTTTAATTGTCAGTTTGAGACCCTTGATGCCCACATGGAACTTCATTCAAGCGAGGAAAATCATCTGTGGTCTATACCTACTATAACCATTCTTCCTATAAAAATATGGTCTCCTTTGGCCTTCCAACTTAAATCCTCCACATTGAATCAGGGATCGAGAGCTTCTAATGGCAAGTCTAGGTCTGACAGTGAAGGCATACACACATTTAATAGACCTTAGTGTACAAATCTTATTGACTATTTTTTACTAATGTTCGACTTTGGTCCACATTTAACAGCATTGAGGTTGTACCTCACCAGGACAGTGATTACAATGCACTAACCTTAGAAGTGAGAAGCCTTGTACCTGTTGCACAGTCGAACAACAGTGAGCCGTTGATAGAAGGTTAACTTTGGCCCCTAACATGCGAAGAGTAAAATGGAGTGCGCCATCAAGCTTTAGGGAATCGATTGTCAAAGTTTACAAAGCAGTGACCGATTCGATTGGGGAGTTAATATATGACTAAATATGCCTATTGATGATAGTGCGCCCCTCCCTAGCTTTAGTAACATTCACACCCAAATGTTTTTGAAACTGTGGCAACACTTTTCATGGAGGCCTATCGATCGGCAAAGAGGTGTAGAGGCCTCACCTGGTAGAACTCAATTTGCAAAGAGGTCCGGGGGCACTAATCGGCGTAATCAAAACTAACAATAGACTATCAGTTCAAGTGACTAGAGGGGCATACAAAGTTGCTTTTCGGGCTACCAAAAGAGAGTGGGAAATGGATACAAATCACGGGCTCCTTGTAGCTGCCAACAGTCAAGACTTGCGCTCTTTTTGGAATATTATTTCCACCAGCTCTCGTGAAGGGTTTATCCCTGTCAAAAATCACATCTTAATGTCAGATTGGGCCACCCTTTACTAGTACTACTTTATATATCCAAGAGGTGCCGTCCGATCATACTGAGCTAGACATTTATAATGTAGCCTTGGGCAGCTGTGGGGGATTAGAATCCACCACAAAATTGAATGTCCTGTTATGTGGCCCAGAGGAACATATAAGCATTTGTATTGGGAAAATAACACAAGCCATCAATAAGCTTGTGCGACACAAAGCGCTGGGGCTAGATAGAGTACCTGGGGATCTTTTTATGGATGATATTGACATGTGCACCCCCTATTCTACTGTCATTTTCAATGCCAAATTGAAAGGGGCCTCTTTTCACCAGACTTCGGCTGGAGCTGAGATTATCCCTATTTTTAAGAAGGGTTAACAAGATCTTCCCTCAAACTATACACCGATAAGCTTAATTGACAGCGCCCCAAATTTGTTTGCCAGGGTCATTTTGAGTAGATTCCAAGATTAGATGATTACCTCAGATATATTGACTCCATTGCAAGCAGGCTTTAGAGAGTGTACTAATACACTTGCCAGGTCCTCTACCTCCAGCTTTTTTATTGGAAGATTGTACAGCTTGGGGACGAGCATCTATGTGTGGTGTTTGTTGACCTTTGGTCAGCTTTTGACCTCATCCCTCTAGTTGTGGCACATTGTAGCTGATAAGGGGGTTCCGCTCTATCTCCTGAACTTGATCATAAGGATCCATGACAGCAATTTTCCTCAAGTCAGATGTGGCCAGGCCGGAGATTGATGGGAGGATTGACAAATAGATTCTCAGTCAATAGGGAAGTTAGGCAGGGGTGTGTCCTCGCACCCACTCTATGTTTGCTTTTTATAAATTATTGGGTGCCGTTTGTGGACCACAGCGAGTCTGAATGTCCGACGTTTGCAGACACAATCCCCCTCTCAAGATCCTCTATGGGACTGCAAAAACTCTTTGATAGGTTTAATATTTTTTGAAGGGCAAGGGGCCTAATTATTAACTTAGCAAAAGCCAAGAATACGGTTTGTAATCCCTTCCCAGACCCAATGTTGAGAGGGAGTACCCTAGAGTGAGTTCAAACCTTTGAATATTTGGGCGTCATTTTGACCGAGCACTTTCATTGGCAGAGCCACATTGCAAGGTGTGGGTTAAAATTGGATCAAACTACTGACGGGTTATTGAAGATGTTTAAGTTTCTCAGTATTGCCCTATTTTGCTCGACTTACAGGCCTACAACTACCAGGCATTTAGTTCTGCCTTGTATGGAGCTGAAATTCGGGGGCAGAGGAAAGCATCACCCCTGGCTACCGCAAAGTACCTCTTTATGCGGCAACTGGTTGGCCTGCCAATAAGCACATCATAGCTCCCCTTGTAGTTGGATGTGGGGTCAAAAAGATCTCTAGGACAGCAAGGTTACAGCATCTACTGATTTACCGGATAATTTGGGCAACCCTGGAACTGAGCCCCTATCAACAGGGACTGGCAGAGGTCTTGCGTCTGTCAGGAGTAGGTGAACTTCCATAAGTTAAGTATGTGAGGTCAAAATGTGTGAATATTGGTCTTGAGCACCCTGAAGACTCATGTGAGCTCTCCAAAGATCAAGTAGAGAGGGCTTATTGGTAATTCTGAATGGACCTACTTCAAAGTCGGTCCAACCTGGGCACTGTGAAGCTGGTTTTCTTCATGTTGATATCTTTGCGCTAGAGCAGTTTCTGGATGAAATAGAGCCCAGCACAACAAGAAAGCTCTACTTACAATTCAGATATTGGATACTTCCACTTGCCTTGTTCACAACCATGTAGGGTAGACCGGCTATTCCAGCTCATGGCTTTTGCCAATTCTGCACTTCACAGAATAAAACAATAGAACATGTATTGTTTTTCTGCACAACTTATCAGAGTATTAGGACCGAATGGGTTGTCCCATTATGTTGCAGTCTCAGGGTAAGAGAATTCAAAGTAGTCTTGAGGATTATACAGTCTGACAGCAGGCAAGTTGTGGTTTTTGCGGCCTTGAGGTTTCTGATGGCCATGTGGATGATTGGGCAATGAACAATTTAACATAATGCCGCAGTGTACCTCACATGGTAGCTATTCAATTGATCACAATTGATATCAATTATTCTATTTTTATTGTATTGCTAACTTTGCTGTTTTATTATGTGTTTTAACCAATATTATAGACAAAATGCGTGTCATGCCAAATTGTCTGGTTTTAACTTGTGTCTGTGTTGGAAATGGGGTCTTTGGTTGGCAGTCAGGTTACCCCCTGTCCAAGCAAGGACCCTCACTATAGTCAGGGTAAAAGAGAATCACCCTCAGCTAACCCCTGCTGCTCACCTTGGTAGCTTGGCACGAGCAGTAGGCTTAACTTTAGAGTGTTAGGTGTAAAGTATTTGTACCAACTCACACAGTAACTTAATGAAAGCACTACAAAATGACACAACACAGGTTTAGAAGAATAGAGAATATTTATCTGAACACAACAAGACCAAAATGACAAGCATCCACAGTACACAAGTCAAGTTGTCAATTAAAAAACAAAAAGAGTCTTCATGTAATTTTAAACACACACTAACACTGTTCGCTTGAAAATGTACCTTGGGTGCGTCAAAAATAATCCAGCACGGGCGAGTATGCGTCAAAAAGGGCTTGCGATATGTCTTTTTAACTCATGAGCGAGATCTTGTGTTGTTTCTCCTTTTGTCGGGTCGGGCGCATTGTTTCTTCTCTCCACAGGAGAGCTTTGCGTCAATCCAGTCAGCATGCTCCGGCCCGGGCAGGCCTTGTGTCGTTTTTACACACCATCGGTACTTGCATCGGAAATACAGCTGCACGATGGTCCAAAAACCACGCAGCATGGGTTGCGATCTCCCAGCCTCCGTCAGCGATGCTGCGTGCCGTTTCTCCAGCTCCGTGCATCGATTCTTCAGTCGCGTTGCAGGCGAGCATCGATTTTCAGCCGTGACGGCACATCGATTTTTCAGCCGCAGATCGGAGTTGCGTTGATCTTTTCCCCACACGGCGTGGATTTCTTCCTCTTAGGCTGCCAGCTTCTCCTTTCAGGGTCCCAGAAACTGGATGGGCACCACTTGGCAGAGTAAGAATCTCTCCAGAGACTCCAGGTGCTGTCAGAGAGAAGTCTTTGCTGTCCCTGGGACTTCAAATAACAGGAGGCAAGCTCTAAATCAAGCCCTTGGAGATCTTCACAAGAAGTAAGGCAACACAAAGTCCAGTCCTTGTCCTCTTACTCAGGCAGAAGCAGCATCTGCAGGATAGCTCCACAAAGCACAGTCACAGGCAGGGCAGCTCTTCTTCCTCAGCTCTTCAGCTCTTCTCCAGGCAGAGGTTCCTCTTGGTTTTCAGAAGTGTTCTAAAGTCTGTGGTTTTGGGTCCACTTCTTATACCCAATTTCTCCTTTGAAGTAGGCCTACTTCAAAGCAACGTCTCCCTTGAATGTGAAATCCTGCCTTGCCCAGGCCAGGCCAAAGATACTCACCAGGGGGTTGGAGACTGCATTGTGTGAGGACAGGCACAGCCCTTCAGGTGTGAGTGACCACTCCTCCCCTCCCTCCTAGCACAGATGGCTCATCAGGAAATGCAGACTACATCCCATCTCCCTTTGTGTCACTGTCTAGTGTGTGGTGCAACCTGCCCAAATGTCAAACTGAACCAGACAGGGAATCCACAAACAGGCAGAGTCACAGAAATGGTATAAGCAAGAAAATGCTCACTTTCTAAAAGTGGCATTTTCAAACACACAATCTTAAAATCAGCTTTAATAAAATATGTATTTTTAAATTGTGAGCTCAGCGACCCCAAACTCCACCTGTCCATCCGCTCCCAAAGGGAATATACACTTTAATCATATTTAAAGGTAGCCCCCATGTTAACCTATGAGAGGGACAGGCCTTGCAACAGGGAAAAACTAATTTAGCAATATTTCACTGTCAGGACATAGAAAACACATTACTATATATCCTACCTTAACCATACACTGCACCCTACCCTTGGGGCTAGCTAGGGCCTACCTTAGGGGCGCCTAACATGTAAGAAAAGGGAAGGTTTAGGCCTGGTAAGTGGGTACCCTTGCCAAGTCTAATTTACAGTAAAAACTGCACACACTGACACTGCAGTGGCAGGTCTGAGACATAATTACAGAGCTACCTAAGTGGGTGGCACAACCAGTGCTGCAGGCCCACTAGTACCATTTGATTTACAGGCCCTGGGCACCTCTAGTGCACTGTACTAGGGACTTACTAATAAATCAAATATGCCAATCATGGATAAGCCAATTACATAAACATTTTATATAGGAGCACTTGCACTTTGGCACTGGTTAGCTGTGGTAAAGTGCCCATAGTAACAAAAACAGCAAAATCAGAGTCCAGCACACATTAGCAACCTGGGAAACAGAGGCAAAAGGTTAAGGGAGACCATGCCAAGGATGAAAAGTCTAATAGAATGTTTATGCTTGTTTTTATGATCTTTGATGGTGGAATTCACAGAATAAAGATAAAAATAAAGTTAACTTTTCTTACTCAAAAGTATTAATATGAAATATTTTACTTTTTATGCTCCTTAAGTTCATATCTTGCAATTTGTCAGTCACCTTCTGACTCCTATTCATAGAAGTCTTCTTTGAGGGTCTTCATTTCTGCCACAAATGTATTCATCAAAGATGCTTAATTCCCATTTTCATAATGGTATTTATGATTTAGGACACAAACTCCCCCACTATTATCAAACACTTTTTGTAACCATAAGCCATGCACATAGGCTTTTTAGATGCTTGTTAAAAAAAGCAAGAATGCTGACTTCGCCATTGTGAACATCCTGAAGTTATCATTATTGCACATAGTTTTAGCCCCCAACTTCCCAGCCCTTTCTCTTCAGTGTTTCACCTGCCATGCATATTTTGTCTCTCCAGCCCGTCCCTGTCTTGCACTGAATTTGAGTTTTTAATTTCCGTATGGTCCTTGAAAACTTTTAAGTGCATGCTCATGCGTATATACACGTGTGAGCATGCATATGTTGGTCTATCGATGAATTGTATGTCTCTATAAAGATGCCTGACAGACCAATGAATTTGCAATTCCTGGATTCCTTCCTATATATTATCTATCATAGCAAACATAGGTCCTTATTATGACGTATACTGCTAACCATATTATGACCCACACATAGCAATCCGTTACTATACAGTCGCACACACAAGTCCGCCAGCCCAGAGGTCAGTGATAAACTGGTGGTAGCAAAACCCACAGCGTTACGCCAAGAGAACTACACCCACAGCATTTTGCCCCACGAATCATCGCAGCGGACATTCAACCGCAGTAAACCATTGACGGTACATACTGCTGCGCTCAAAATACACACACACACACACATACAAAACATTTGACAGTTCAAACTACACACACCTGACACCCATACACAGGCCACACCCACACCACTATAAAACACACACACTCACTACCCACAACCCTTCACGACTCCAAGAAATTGACAACAGAAAGAGAGAGACACCAAGAGCACTCACAGAACCAGAGCCACATAACAACATCACCCATCCACCATCCACCATCCACACACCTTACAGCACACAACCTAACACATCACCCAACACTCCCTCACACACACCACACACACTACACCCATGGAACCACAAAGACACCCCAGATTCATCAGAGGAGGAGCTAAGGGTCATGGTGGAGGAAATCATCCAGGAAGAGCCACAGATATTCGGATCACAGGTGCAGCAGACATCCATTGCAAGGAAGATGGAACTATGTGTCAAAGCCCAGCTCACCTGAGTCCTTGTTCAGTTCTGATGGAGGTTGAAGACAATCCGACCCCACCCTGAAACTGCTTATTCCAGCACACTAGTTTTTAAAACAGTGCACTAAGAACAGAAGCTCAAGGGAAGGGGGGAAGTGGATAAAATAAAATAAAGAGACAACACCGTTCTTGCGTTTCCACTGTTGAAGTGCTGCACAAATCTGCGGCCCTCTCTGACTTCTGTAGAAACTGGTGCCTAATGAAACATAAACAAAGAACAGATAAGTACAACCTATTCCTAACTGGGTTCCTGACTATCCCTTTATTTATTAGACATTTTCTTCTAAAAGTACCTCTTGGATCCTGGTCTCTAGTTTCCAGGTTTGGAATGTGTTACTGCTCTGGGATGTGCTTTCTATTACTCTAAAGCTTCTAAAACATTAAACAAATACCGTTATCAGAATTACTAATATCAAACATTCATCTTAATATAACTAAAGCCTAAATTCCCAATAGCAGACTCACTTTTCCCATATTTCCAGAATCTTTTATAAAACAAATACTGTACTTTTACGTCAAAATACAGCATGTAATTTGTGCAAGTCCTTGATTTACTGTTTGCCTTGCTGTTAATGGTTTCCACGGTTCGATTCTTAAAAGTTCCATGAAAATTGTTTGCTTCACAAAGTTCCGCAAAGTATTCTTGTAACAAAGAGTTTGAATCACAATGTTCGTGGAAGGTATCTTGTTTCCAGAAATTGTTGTCAAAGTTTTTTCAGGTAACAAAAGTTTTGCACTTACTTGTTGCTGGCAAGAGATACTGATCAGTCTAACCTTGTCTTCTTTCTCTTTTGCAGGTTGCTTGTAGGAGAGAGGCTGAGGCAAGGAGGAACCGGAAACCGGAAGAGGGAAGAACCAGCAGCTGCGCCCATTGAAGACAATGAAAGTCTGTAGAGAGCAGGAGTGCCAGCGCCGAGGGATCTGTCCTCACGTAAGCGGGAGGTAGACGAGCACAAGCACTGGGTGAGGCTCAGGGGCTGCCTTTTATAGACAGGGCTTGGTGTGGTCCTCACATGCTGCACATGTTCTTGAAAGGTGTGCAGAGCTGGGTGTGGTTTGAAGAGCTGGGTGTGGTCCTCACATGCTGCACAGGTTCTTGAAAGGTGTGCAGAGTTTCAGTTATTATGCAAATGAGTTAAATTAACACATGGCCTAGAGAGGAGTGTTTTAAAGAAGCCTTGGTAAAAGCAAGGCCCAATGTGTAAACAAAACAGCACATTAAACAACATACACAGAAGCCTAGGGGGGGGGGAAGGTGAGATAACAAGAAAGGCTTTCAATAGTAAGTTTAAAAGGGAGCTATTACAGAACCCACTAGTGCAGTGAGAGAGGACATGCTCTTTGCTGTGCACAAACCCTAACACTAAGGTGGAGAATCGTGGACAGGGTCAACGCCGCGGGACAGCACCCCAAAACAAGGGATGACATCAGGAGGAGGTGGAACGACCTATGGGGGAAGGTACGTTCCGTGGTTGCAAGAAACCAGATAGCTGTACAGCCGACTGGTGGTGGACCCCGCAACTCCTCCCCCACAAGCAACAACATGGGAGCAGCAAGTCTTGGCAATACTGCATCCTGAAAGCCTGGCAGGAGTAGCAGGAGGACTGGACTATGATAAGTCAAATGTTTATTACTATCCCCCCCCCACCTGCATGTCATCACATGCCCCACCCTCACCCCATCACTCCACCACCTCACATACACCCCACGATCACACCACACCCATCCCAATACCAAGCCCTGCATGCACCACCAATGCATGGACATCACTCACAGCCCTGCATGGACACCCATCACTAAAGCATGCACATTAGAGAGAATCACCTAGCCCACAAAATCACTACTCACACAAGGCAAAGCTGACAGGGCAATCACACCGATATAGGGCAACACACCCGTGCACAAGATGTCACACGCAGAAACAATAACACTGCATTTACATCCCCACAGGTCCCCCACACAACGTCTCTGGAGAGGAGGTGCCAGCAACATCCAGTCCCCCCACAGAAGAGGCCCACAGCATCTCTGGACATCTGGGTGACCAACATGGCCCATCAGGGATCTCTGGACAGTCGGTTACCCAGGCACAGTCCCATACCACCACAGAGCCTCCCCCCTCAGGAAACACCAGCTTAGCACCCACCCAGCGGGCCCATACCTCTGTCCCCAGGACACGTCACTCAGCAGTGTGCCCACCACTACAGGGACCCCAGGCAACCCCACAAACACCGGACGATCAGGGACCTGGGGTCTGTGGCAGTGGGCACACGGTTCAGGGGACAGAGGCGCAGGACAACAGGGCAGTTGAGAGGACTGATGTGCGACAGGGGGAGGACAGGCCCAGGGAACTGACTCTCCAGGAGGCACTCACCAACATCTTGGGAGCATACCACCATTCCCAGGAGACGTTGGGCCAGATACTGGACAAGTTGCAGGAGACCCAGCGGCTGCAGAAGGGACAGTACCTGGGGATCAGGGAGGACCTGAAGGACATCCACACCACCCTGGTCACCATTGCAGGGGTGCTGGCAGACATGGCCAACACCTTGAGGGAGGCAGTGGCACACCACTGGACCCCTGACACTAGCCACACTGATGAACAGCCCTCCACCTCCGCTGCCGCTAGTGGACAGGAGGCCCCGCCACAGGAACAACAGGCTACCAGCACCCCTCCCCCTGCAGAAGGAGAACCACCCCGCAAATGGTCCCTGCCATCCAGGCAGAAGCCAGAGAGTATTGCTAAGACCCCCGCCGGGAAATAAGACTCTCCTGATTGTCACCCTTGTGTCCCACTCTGTCACCCTGTCCACCATTGCTCCACTTCCTATACCCCTTGGATAATGCACCTGTGAGACAAAGAGAATGGACTCTATCCTGGACGTTCCTACACCATAACCCCAGCACATTACACATACTCCTCTACTTATTCGTACTTAAATAAACACCCTTTTAAAAAATACAAGTATGGAGTATGTCAGATGATTTAAATATGTATTTGTTTAAGAAGGTTTAAACACTTCAATACAACTGTACAGTAATGTATACATAGGAATGGTCTGTAGTTGGCTGCAGTCAACACACCAGGTGCCAGAGCGGGGCACAGATATCTGAAAATAGAGATGCCAAAGGGTACAGGAAGTGGCCATAGAACTGGGAGAATCTGCCCGCCATGCACAATGTCTTATACAAAACTGTCATTGTAAAGTGAGGTTACAGTGGCTTACCTGTGTGTCACTGGAAGTACTGTTTTATAATAGCTGTTCTGTTGTCCTCATCCTCATCCTCTGCCTCCTCATCTTCACAGTCCACAGGGTCCACTACTGCCGCACGCTCATCTCCAGCCTCCTCCTCCTGCACTAAAGGCACCTGGCGTCTTAAGGCAAGGTTATGCAGCATTCCACGATGATCTGGCACACCTTCTTGGGTGAGTAGTACAGGGATCCACCTGTTAGATGGAGGCAACTAAACCTGGCCTTCAGGAGGCCGAACGTCCTCTCTATTATTATTCTTGTTCATCCATGTGCCTCATTGTAGCATTCCTCTGCCCTCGTCCTGGGATTCCTCACAGTGGTCAGTAGCCATGAGAGGTTGGGGTAACCAGAGTTACCTGCAAATATCGGGGGATACCTGTTAGCCAAATACTAACCCTTATGGCCGACACCATACCCATATACCAACATATACTGGGTGGGAACCATGGGCTCACCTATTAGCCACACCCAGTGCCTCTGGAGTTGAGCCATCACATATGGAATGCTGCTATTCCTCAGGATATAGGCATCATGCACAGACCCATGATACTTTACATTGACTTGGGAGATGTACTGGTCCGCCAGGCACACTATCTGCACATTCATCGAGTGAAAGCTCTTTCAATTTCTGAAGACTTGGGGTGGGGCAAATGTAATATGTGTACCATCAATAGCCCCAATAATGTTGGGGCCATGTCCCATTGCAGAGAAATCAGATTTCACTGTGCCAAATCCTCCACCTGCGAGAAAACAATGTAGAACATTGGCTGAGACATTCCTGCTGCCAAGCCCACTGTCACTTGGAAGGAGCCGGTTGCCAAGAAATGGAGCACAGATAGGACATGCACAAGAGGGGGATCTTAGTGGGCTGACAGACGGCAGATATCAGGTCTGGCTCTAATTGGGCACACAGCTCTGTGATTGTGGCCCTGTCCAGTCTATAGGTGAGGATAATGTGCCTGTCCTCCATAGTTGCCAAGTCCACCAGGGGTCTGTACATGGGGGGATGTCTCCATCTCCTATTCATCTGCAGCGGTTGTAATCTAGGGGGCAAAATGGGGAGCAGCTGGTCAGTATTCCAGGAAACACCCAGAAGAACGAGTCCGGAACCACTAGGTTATGAAAAACGAAAGCAAAACAACACTTTTGTTTTCCATGACTTCCTGGTTTTGGTACCTTAACCATGCATGTCTGAACAACATACATGCATGGTTAAGGTACAGAAGGGAGTCGGAGTGGACTTGATGAAGGAGGAGGTAAGTTGGGCTGGGACTGGGGCTGTTTTGGGGGGAGCTGGGGGTGATTAGGGTTTAGGGGGGCAGGGTTTAGGTTTTAGAGGTGGGGTGGGGACTCGGGTATTTTTAGTTTTTGGGGTGGGGTGGGGAGCTGGGGTGACTAGAGTTTGGGGGGAGGGTAGGCGTCACAGTTTAGGTTTAAGGGGTGGGGTAGGGTGCTGGGGTGGAAGCATGCTGGGTCGTGCATGCTGATTGGTAATGCCTTTACCAGGAATGCGTTTACAACTGTAAAATCCTTGTAAACGCATTTGTGGTAAAGGCATTAGTGTTTAGAATGAGGTTGTTGTTCCGACCTCGTTGTTGAGCCATGGGTGGTTTAGGCACCTGTGGTTCCGACATATAACCCAGTATCCCACATTTCCAAACACTACACTGCATAGCATGTTGTGACTGTAACAGTATGTTGTTGGATAGGCCCAAATGGTGCCTATGTGTACAGTGACGCAGTTAGGTGCCATGGCCTGCCCCCCTGAAATGGCATCCGCCTGTCCTGTGTGGATGTACATGTGGAAATGAGGTAATGCCACTGCCGTTGTGCTTCGTTGCAGGAGGCGGTTGAGTATCGCCGTGCAACTCCTCATTGGTTGGCATTGGGCCCTCTGGGTTACAGTGGGCAATGGTGATGTACGGGGGCGGTGACAGTACACACCGCCGCGGACGTGACTGCCATTTTCTAGCTGTTCACTCACTTTCTACCTGACCTTCAACAGGAGAGGACCTACAATGCAAGTGCTGCTGTGACCTGTGTCTGGAACCTACCATGGCTTGTGCCACTGGGGAAAGGGCCACTGCCTTCACTGCTGCAGAGTTGGAGAGACTGGTGGATGGGGTCCTACCCCAGTACCAAATGCTGTATGGGCCTCCAAACCAACAGGTGAGTACACTGTGAGCACAATGCAAGGGGCATGGATGCATGGAGTGTTGTGTGTGAGGGCCTCATGTAGGGTGGGTTTTGGTGGAAGGGTTCTGGGCAGCATGCTGCATGTATGATGGGCAATGTCTGTGCGTAAGGGGATGGGAGGGCAATGGTGGGCCATGAGTATAACAGGGAGGACGGTATGACTGATACCTTTTTCTATGTTTATATTTCTGCAGGTCAGCGCCCATCAGAAAAAGGGTATATGGCGTGCCATCGCCAAGGACGTGCGGACCCAGGGAGTCTACGGCAGGCGGAGCACCCACTGTCGCAAACGGTGGGAGGACCTGAGACCCTGGGCAAGGAAGACGGCAGAGGCACAGCTGGGGATGCCTTCCCAACTAGGAAGGGGTGCCCGCCGAACCCTGACCCCCCTGATGGCTCGCATAGTGGTGGTGGCCTATCCGGAGCTGGCTGGACGCTTGAGGGCATCGGAGCAGCAAAAAGGGGGTGAGTACAGTTTCCCAATATACTACTTGCGCGTGGTGGGGTGGTCTCCGGGTGGGGGATGTGGGCCTGTGGGTGGCCCTAGGCCAGGCCGGACATTGCAGGGTGGGTCCCATGGTGGGCAGGGGCTGATGAACACCACCTCCTACCAAGCTAGTAGGCATCCACTACTGGGCATGGGTCAGTGGGTGTCAGGTATACTGCTATTGGCGTTAAGGATTCCTGTCCATGGCCTGGTGACTAGCATTGTGACTGGTAGTGCTTTGCCTAGTGCATAGGGCTGTTCCCTGTGTGTGTGTGTGTGTCATGTACGCCAACAGTGGTGTTGTTGCTGCCATTGACCAAGTGTATCCTTTTTCTCTTCCCCCCTTTTTTGTTTTGTCACCCTGTCCTTATGTGTATTAGCATCATCTGGCGTAGGAGCAGAGGTACCGGCAAAGGAGGGAGCTGCATCCCACAGGGCCCAGGAGGCCAAATCCTCCAACTGTGAGGGCACCAGTGGGACGGTGGGCGAGGGGAGCACCACGGTGGAGACAGGAGGGGACAGTTCGGACAGTGATACTTCCTCCGTGGAAGCTCCCTGCTGGTGGCAGACACCTCTGTGCCCACGCCAACTACAGGTACAGACGCCACCCCGTACCAGCACCGCCCTCCCAGCAGCCCCTCATCGTGTTTCCATGCCCGCTCACCCAGGAGGGTGGGTGTAAGGAAATGCCTCCTTGGCATGGTTACCCCCTAACTTTTTGCCTTTGCTGATGCTAAGTTATGATTGAAAGTGTGTTGGGACCCTGCTAACCAGGCCCCAGCACCAGTGTTATTTCCCTAAACTGTACCTTTGCTTCCACAATTGGCACAGCACTGGCACTCCAATAAGTCCCTTGTAACTGGTACCCCTGGTACCAAGGGCCCTGATGCCAGGGAAGGTCTCTAAGGGCTCCAGCATGTCCTATGCCACCCTCGGGACCCCTCACTCAGCACACTACATCACAGCTTGTGTGTGCTGGTGGGGAGAAAATGACTAAGTCGACATTTCACTCCCCTCAGAGTGCCATGCCAACCTCACACTGTCTGTGGCATAGGTAAGTCACCAATCTAGCAGGCCTTACAGCCCTAAGGCAGTTCGCACTATACCACAGGTGAGGGCATATGGGCATGAGCACTATGCCCCTACAGTGTCTAAGCAAAACCTTAGACATTGTAAGTGCAGGGTAGCCATAAGAGTATATGGTCTGGGAGTTTGTCAAACACGAACTCCACAGTTCCATAATGGCTACACTGAAATCTGGGAAGTTTGCCATCAAACTTCTCAGCACAATAAATGCACACTGATGCCAGTGTGCAAATTATTGTAACATGCACCCAGAGGGCATCTTAGAGATGCCCCCTGAATACCAATCCGACTTCTAGTGTGGGGCTGACCAGTTTCTGCCAGCCTGCCACAACCAGACAAGTTGCTGGCCACATGGGGAGAGTGCCTTTGTCACTCAGTGGCCAGGAACAAAGCCTGCACTTGCTTTACACCTCCCCCTGCAGGAACTGTAACACCTGGCAGTAAGCCTCAAAGGATCACCCCCTTTGTTACAGCGCCCCAGGGCAACCCAGCAAGTGGAGATGCCTGCCCCTCCGGCCACTGGCCCCACTTTTGGCGGCAAGGCTGGAGGAGATAATTAGGAATACAAGGAGGAGTCCCCCACCGGTAAGGACAGCCCCTAAGGTGCCCTGAGCTGAGGTGACCCCTGCTTTTAGAAATCCTCCATCTTAGTTTTGGAGGATTCCCCCAATAGGATTAGGAATGTGCCCCCCAGCACAGGGAGGAGGCACAAAGAGGGTGTAGCCACACTCCAGGATAGTACTCATTGGCTACTGCCCTCCCAGACCTAAACACCCCTCTAAATTTAGTATTTAGGGGCACCCCAGAACCCAGGAAATCAGATTCCTGCAACCTCTACCAAAGAAGAAGGACTGCTGACCTACAAGCCTGCAGAGATGACAGACGACGACAACTGCTTTGGCCACAGCCCTACCGGCCTGTCTCCAGAGTCGAAAACCTGCAACCAGCAACGCATCCAACAGGGACCAGCGACCTCTGAAGCTTCAGAGGACTGCCCTGACCTCCAGGACCAAGAAACTCCTGTGAGCAGCGGCTCTGCTCAACAATCTGCAACAAACTTGCAACTTTTCTACAACTTTAAACACTTCACCTGTACCTCTGGAAGCCTGAGACTTCCCACACTGCACCCAACGCCCCCGGCCCAAGATCCAGAGAACAAACACCACAGGGAGGGCTCCCCAGCAACTGTGACCCTGTGAGTGACCCCTCCGGACCCCCACAGCAAAACCTGCAGAGAGAATCCAGAGGCTCCCCCTGACCGCGACTGCCTGTAACAAGGGACCCAGCGCCTGGACAAAGCACTGCACCTACAGCCCCCAGGACCTGAAGGAACATAACATCAGTGCAGGAGTGACCCCCAGGTGACCCTCTGCCTAGCCCAGGTGGTGGCTGTCCCAAGAAGCCCCTCCTGTGCCTGCCTGCACCGCTAGAGTGACCCCCGGGTCCCTCCATTGTTTCCTACCTAAAACCCGACGCCTGCTTTGAACACTGCACCTGGCCGCACCTGTGCTGCTGAGGGTGTGTTTTGTGTGCCTACTTGTGTCACCCCCAGTGCTCTACAAAACCCCCCTGGTCTGCCCCCCGAGGACGCGGGTACTTACCTGCTGGCAGAATGGAACCGGAGCACCCCTATTCTCCATAGGCGCCTATATGTTTTGGGCACCGCTTTGACCTCTGCACCTGACTGGCCCTGAGCTACTGGTGTGGTAACTTTGGTTTGCCCTGAACCCCGAATGGTAGGCTACCTATGCCCAGGAACTCAGACTTGTAAGTGTCTTACTTACCTCACAAACTAACCTTTATTTACCTCCCCCAGGAACTGTTGATTTTTGCACTGTGTCCACTTTTAAAATAGCTTATTGTCATTTTAACAAAGACTGTATATGATATTGCTTTTATTCAAAGTTCCTAACTTACCTGTGTGGAGTACCTTGCATTTTATGTATTTACTTCAAACCTTGAACCTTTGGTTCTTAAAGTAAACTAAGAAAATATATTTTTCTATATAAAAAACCTATTGGCCTGGAGTAAGTCTTTGAGTGTGTGTTCCTCATTTATTGCCTGTGTGTGTACAACAAATGCTTAACACTACCCTCTGATAAGCCTACTGCTCGACCACACTACCACAAAATAGAGCATTACAATTATCTAATTTTGCCACTATCTTAACTCCTTGGACTCTGTGCACACTATTTCTTACTTTGAAATACTATATACAGAGCCAACTTCCTGGGCATCTCCTTCACCCCAGGCACCTCAGGTCCTGCCCAGGTAGCCCTGCTGTCCTGAGTGAGGAGGCTATTGACCTCCTGCGATCCATCTCTGTTGGGCAGTCAACCATAGTGAATTCCATCCAGGGGCTGGCACGCCATTTGCAACAAACAAATGCATTCCTGGAGGGCATTCACTCTGGCATGCGGCCCAACAGAGATCAATCCAGGCTCTGTCCTCCTCCCTGATGGCAGCCATTAACCCTGTCTCTTGCCTCCCCCCCAACTTCCTCTACCCTGTCCCATTCCCCTCAACCTCAACCTATCCCAAGCACACATTCAGACCAGCATGCACCCAACACACAGGAGTGGCTCAGGCAAACAGAAGCACCACATATCATCCCACAGGCACTCACACGAACACCATCCAGATGCAGACATACCAACATCCACTGCCTCCACTGTGTCCCCCTCCTCCTTGTAGTCCACCACCCTCCCAGTAGCACCTCTACTCACACCTGCTTGCACTACATCCTCATCCACTACCCCCATCACCATCACGCCTATCACTACACATCCCTCACTGGCAGTCACCACCCCCACATCCATGCACATGTCCCCTGTGTCCTCTCCCACTGTGTGTGTGCCCCCTCCTCCCAAAGTACACAAATGTAAGCACTCAGACACCCAACAGCCATCCACCTCACAACAGCATGCAGCCCATGCACCTGCACCCAAACACAGCAGAAAGACACCTCCTACAACCATTCCTCTTCCTCCACTCCCAAACCTTCACCCTCTTCCCACCCCAGTGTCCCTAAGCCACTCACACAAAGCCCTTCATGACAAGGGACCAGAATACCTCAACCGTCGCCTCAGCTTCTACGCCCCCACCCGTCTCCTCCGTTCCACCAGCTGCGCTCTCGCCGCCGTCCCTCGCATCCGCCGCTCCACGGCGGGTGGGAGGTCCTTCTCCTACCTGGCGGCCAAGACTTGGAACACCCTCCCCACCAGCCTCAGGACTACCCAGGACCACTCCGTATTCCGGAGACTCCTCAAGACCTGGCTCTTCGAGCAGCAGTAACCCCCTTCCCCCTAGCACCTTGAGACCTGCATGGGTGAGCAGCGCACTTTACAAATGTTAATGATTTGATTAAGAAGCTTTTCCTCTCTGCTGTTGACCTCTTCATTACTCCTACCCCTGTCCTTCATGTCAGGGTAGGGTGGTCGTAACCCAGGCGAGCACCTCATCCACCCAGTCCATGCCCACAGTATTGTCAGCAGCTACTGCAGGTGGGAGAGGCTCCAGGGAACCAGCCATCAGCACTGACAGTGTGCCTGCACCAGCTGCCAAAGGGAAGGGCAAGGAGGCACCACCAGCTGCCAAGGGGAAGTGGAAGGAGGCACCACCAGCTGCCAAGGGGAAGGGCAAGGAGGCACCACCAGCTGCAAAAGGGAAGGGAAAGGGGCCTGCACTTGCAGGCAGGAAGGACAGGAGTCCTGGTGCTGGGACTGATTCAGAGCCCCACCACCAACCATGGTGGTTCAGCTGTCCGAGTCTGAAGGGGAAGGGCTGGAGCCTCCCACCACCACTGACATCCCTGACACCACCACCTCCACCAGCACTGCAACCAGCACCACCACCAGCAGCAGCAGCTCCAGTGGGCAGCCGTCCGAGGCTGCAGGGAAAGGGCTGGAGCCTCCCCCCACCACTAGCATCCCTGACAACAGCACCACTGCTTCCAGCACCATGACCAGCACTGCCACCAGCAGCTGCAGCCCCAGTGGGCAGCCGTCCAGGGATACAGAGGAAGGGCTGGAGTCTCCCCCACCACTGACATCCCCGACATCAGCACCACTGCCAGCAACAGGAGCCCCCGTGGGCAGCTGTTAGAGGCTACAGGGGAAGGGCTGGAGACTCCCCCCACCACTGGCATCCCCAAAACCAGCCCCACAACTGCCATCACTGAGCAGCCATCACCACCGGCGGGCAGTGTGTAGTCCTGCCTCCATGGGCTGTAGTGCATCCTGAACCCTGCAAATCCTGTAGGTGTGACACCCAGGTGAGAGACTGTGACCTTGCACACCCCAAGTGCTGCATCACAGGGCACAACGTCCCCTCCAGAACCAGTGGAAGAAGCCATCCACTCACCCCCTCCTTGCCAGGATGAAGCACACTGGGCACAAGGCCCCCTCCAGAACCAGTGGAAGAAGTCATCCACTCACCCCCTCCTTGCCAGGATGAAGCACACTGGTCACAAGGCCCCCTCCAGAACCAGGGGAAGAAGCCAACCGCTCACCCCCTCCTTGCCAGGATGAAGCACACTGGGCACAAGGCCCCCTCCAGAACCAGTGGAAGAAGCCATCCGCTCACCCCCCCTTGCCAGGATGAAGCACACTGGGCACAAGGCCCCCTCCAGAAGCAGTGGGCAAACCACCCACTTGAGAGACTGTGGCTTTGCACTCCCCAGGACCAAGCAGTGGGCAAACCACCCACTAGAGAGACTGTGGCTTTGCACTCCCAAGCACTAAGTAGTGGGCCAACCACTCACCTGAGAGACTGTGGCTTTGCACTCCTCAGGACAGAGTGATGGGCATGTTGCCCCCTCCAGGAACAGTGGTGTTGTACCATCTTCCGGCTGAGGTGCCCCCCATTCCCCGTCCCCCTGAGGTGCCTGTGTATTTTCGACCTGATGCCCCTGCAGTGTTCTCTCTGTGTTGTTGCAGGAGTCAAGTGGGGCCTTGGCCTATGTGATGTGGCCCTGTGGCCCACGGACATTGAGGACTGGGCAGTGTCCCTCCATTTGCATATATGTTTATATACTGTTTTGATTTTGAAGTACACATTTCTACTATTTGATCGTTTTACACTCACTTTAATCTATTCCTTTAGTCCTTGCATTATTCCTGAGGGGTACGGGGTGAATATATAATGTTTCTGCATCTGTTTGTGTGTATGGTGTTGCGTGTTGCGTGTGTGTGTCACTCTCTTTTTCTCCCCCCTCCATTGTGTGCTAGGCGGCAGTACTCACCATGGTCGTCTTCCCCCGCGTTGCTGTTCGTAATGCATGAAGAGGTATAGCAGCATGGGAAAGATGTGCAACTTGGCCTCCATGGCGTCGTGGTTCTTCCTTGAGTCTCCCAAAATGAGTCCTTTGCCTTCTGTGTACTGTTTCAGTTGTGCTTTTGATGTCATTGGTACCACCCCTGAAAAGGTGACGGATAGGCCTGTTGTAATACTGTGGCCGGTACATTGTCGTCCACCTCGCTGTTGGCGGTTACCACTGCAGTGCTTGTTGCTACTGCCGTGGCTGTCGGTGTGTTAAAGTGGCTGTCTGTGTGGACAGTTTCGACCATGGTCATAATTCCATTTTTGTTACCGCCGGCCTTTGGCGGTATTACCGTCGCTTTATCACTGACCACCAGGGTTGTAGTGAGGGCCATATTCTCTTTATCTACCACTCGCTGACAGTAGCAGTGCAGCAGCAGGTACTAAAAAACACCAGCTATAAAATGTAGATCGTTTGTTGATGTCCAGTGGCTTCACATTCCACGGTCACATTTCCTAGCATATCTGTATATGAGCTTCAGACATTACATTGCACACCTTCTCCAGCTGCAAGTTGCTGCTTCTGTGTTGTTCACTACATCGGAGATTGCATTTCCTCTGCCCTGCCGTCTTCATCCCAGTACTGTCTGCCTCCCTCTACTCTTAGTTTGAAGCAGAAGGTTTTGGTGCTCCTGAAGAGTCCTCGTGACATTTTTGCTATATGCTCAAGTTGATTTAAACAATGCATTAAATTCTACAGCATAACTAAAGAAAACGTCTGATAAAGAGACCCTAATGGAAAAAAATAACATTTCGGCATAACACTTTTCTTCAATACACTGTACATTAGGCCTTTGTATGTATGTATATGTATGTACAGACACACACAGTAAATGTTATGTTTCGTTTGCTAATGATTTTGGTGCTGTTTGACGAATCTTTACAAAACCAAAAAAAATTACATCCACCTCAGCTTTTTCCAGCTGCACCAAAACAAAAAATCAATAAAAAAGAAATTAATAATAAATGTGTGGCATGAGGCCCTTATTTATTATTCACTGCTCTTTGCAAGAATCACCCCAAAGTGCCCTTCCAGGGCTTCTTAAATGTATTTTTGAGCCTTATGTTGTCTATAGAAGGGGCATAGGCACCACTAGCCTTTTTTATATTTTGGTGGGCTGCAGGGAGTGCAGCAGCCCTTCAGCAACATTAACAAAAAAAGTAGGCATCCTAGGTTATTTAAATCTACGATCCCAAGAGAGCCTAGCATATATTTTAAGCACTTCTAGCTGCAGTCCTATGATTTTCAGCTGGAGTTCAGGGCACTTGGTGTTGATTCTAAGGCTGCATTCTGTGGCTTGAAAGCAGTTAATAAGATTCAGAAATATTGATTTTGTTTAATAAAACTGTTTTATGGCTATCTCAATGGGTGCATGAGTGTCTGAGTGGGATCATGAGTGGGCGCACGGTGAGGGTGTGGGTTATAGTTACTTGAAATAACTCTAACAATAACTGCTGATTTTCAATGGTTTTTTATGAGTAAATTCAGAACCTAATTAAAATGTCCCTGTAACCTTTGTTTTTTTCTAGCCCTGGGCATAGAACTCCTTCCTACCGGTGGAGTTTTCAGAATTCTGCACTAAGTGAAGTAGCATAGATTTCCTGAATTCCACTGTTTGGTACGGAATGCAAGATTGGGTTTTGGCACTCTCTCCTGTGAGTGCGATGAATTTCCTGGGCTGCTAGGGAGTGTGCGCGAGACTTCACATTCTCCCAAATTGCTTCCAGCTGCACCTGCGGCTAAAATGGGCTGTTCGCGAACGCAAACTCACTTCTGAAGTAGATTTTCTACTCCAGAGCCACTAAATATAGTCAAAAAGATCTTTTTCGACTAAATTTTCTTGTCCAATGGACACCGCAATTAGTTTTTTTCAGATAGAAAAGCCCTTTTTCTGAACAGTGCTTTGTCCATCCGCTAGTCACATTTCACTTGGATTTCAAAGTGGAAGGATCACTCTCTTTGTCTCCTGGATGTGCTTTTGGATTTAAGGACTTTGTTTTTATGAAATCATCACAGAAGTAAGTTCTAAAACTATATTGAATAAGGGTGCTGTTGTTTGTTTGCTGGGCGGGCACCAGTATTTCCTTGTACTTTAATTTGATTTAAATATGTATAGTGGTGGTGGGTGGTCTGTTTTTTAAGTATGGGCCTAGTTATTATTTATTTTGCATTTCATTGATTTTTCAACTTTTGTAAAGAAAAATTGTTGCACAGCTCAGTACCTTTTCTACATGTTTCCATTTGCAATATTATTTTAGCATGTTTCCAAAGGGCCATTAAGCCAATAACCCCGGGCCAGTACTAGTAGTCATCAGTGCATGAAACAAAGGTTTCAGTCGTATATGTTTTTAAAACTTTGTTTAGGGTTGGAATGGCTTTGGTTAAATTTATATTTAAATTGCTGGCTATTGTTTGCATTTCATTTTTTTGCAAAAAGTTTAAATATTGTGGGGTAATGATGTGATGTAGTTTGACCATGTGGCTGGCAGCCATTTTGGCATGCAGCCAGTGTCCCTTTGCCATAAGCTTGCATGTATTCTTTGTTTGCCATGTCTCCTTCCTCCTTGTTGTTGTTGTATCATATGGCTCACTAGCAATCATTGTGTCCATCCAGCAAATGTCCTTTGCCACAGGCTTGCATTCGTTCTGTGTTTGCCATTCCTACTTGCTGCTTGTTGGTGTTGTTTGGCCATGTGGCTGGCAGCCATTTTGTGCATGTAGCCAGTGTCCCTTTGCCTTTGGCCTGATTGTGATCTTTGTTTGCCATGCCTTCTAGCTGTTGTTATTTGACCATGTGACTGGCAGCCATTTTATCCATGCAGCTAGTGTCCCTTTGCCATAGGTTTGCATGTGTTCTTTGTTTGCCATGCCTCCTTATTCTTTGTTGTTTGACCATGTGGCTGGCAGCCATTTTGTCTGTGCAGCAATTGCCCCTTGCTATAGACCTGCATGTGTTATTTGTTCTCCATGCTTCCTCCTTGCTCCTTGTTGTTGTTTGACCATGTAGCTCGCTGGCAGCCATTATGTCCGCCCAGCCAGTGTCCTTTGCCAATACTTGCATGCGTTTTTTTGTTTCCCATGTCTCCTTGCTCCTTGTTGTTGTTGTTTGACCATGTGGCTGACAGACATTTTTATGGGCGAGCGCAAAGCTCTTCGTCCCATGCTGTATGCTCTCTTTGGGCTTCCAACCACGCCCATTTCACGTCAAGTCACTTTCATTGGTTTGTGGGCTTGCCTTTGAAAATCCACTTGCTTTCATTTGTGAAAGGCATGCATACGTCATGCCTTTTCTGGTGCTTAGCCCACCTAGACAGCACCGGTAAACTACTGAAACTATTCAAGGCTTGATGTTTTCAGCATGGTTTCTGGACTACTTTATCTTTTTATTTTCCACACAGCGTGATGGTGCTGCATTTTACATAGCGTGATCGTACTATGTTGTTTTTCTTGTAATTTGTGTGGCAAAAAAAGTCCGGTTAGGAATTTACAACGCTAATAGCTCTAACTCGAGCAAATGCGAGACCCGTTGCATTGTAAATGTTTCTTTGCAGTGTTGTGGTATAATGAAACCTGTAACAGCCAAAAACAGCAGAGTCAGTGACATGGCAGACTCTGACTGCAAAGTTAAAGAGGCTTCTGTCATCCCACCAGACAGTCACAATCACCACCTATCAGTCAACACCCATATACCCAAAAGGATTTTTCCACGTATGGCCACTCATCTTTACTTCTACGCTGAGCTTTGCTGAATAATCCATTCTCACTGTTTGCCAGCTGTGTGTATCTTTGAAGGCTCGTGTTCCACAACAATTAGGGCATAATTACTCATGATTATTCTCTGAACTAACAAAGTCTGCTCTTACTATATAATTAAAAAAATCTAATTTGTCATTGCCCACAGCCACTATTGTGAACTCAAAGCATACCTTGAAGTCTCTTTTCTCCACCGATGCTCTTCTCGAATATAACATTAAATTGTGCTTGTCGGTCCTCCTTTCTCTGAACCATTTCTAGCCAAGCATGTTTATTTATTTATTTATTTTGTTTAACAGCTTGCTGTCAACAGAGCTACTGAAATATGAAAGATATTGGCTTTTTACAAAGAACACAGATTAATATATCTAAATGTTAAGCAAATGAAGGGAAAAAGTCACACAATAACATAGATATGACATTAGTTATAGTTATTGAGAAGCTGGACAGCATGTGCTTTTTGAAGGATCTCCTAAAACAATGAAGATTAGGTTGTGGTTGCATGTTGTGAGTACTATGATTTTGTTACCACACTTGTGAATTACTGGTTCCATGCTTGTGAAGTTTCAATCGCATTGTTCAAAGGTAATAAGCCAGCTGTAGCTGGAGAGGTGTGCTGTTTTTTTTCAAGTAGATTGTATTATGTGTGAGGCAACATGTTTTGAATTTAATCCTCTCCTCGATGGGGACCCAACACAGCTATGAGTTGGAGGTCTATGTTCATTTTTTTCTCATGAGAAGAAAATTAGCAAGTATGGTCCAACACTGATCAGTTTAGTTGTTTGAAAAACAATTGATCAAGCTAGATAACGCATACTGGTACACCCTCTTCTAACGCGAAAAATAAAGTCCTGTGTCCTGTTATATCTGATAACAAGTGACTCAATACTAATTTCTGGTAATGATCTTTGGGTATGGATTCACACCATTCCTTGCTGAGAAATGCGGGGCCAAACTGTGCCCAAAAGGCAGTACCAAAAAGAAGTAAAATAACTCACCTCTTGTTCATCTTTTTCCCATTCTACCTGGCCAAATACTGTGATTGTAAACATCTGTAAAATAAATGTGGCGCACGGTCGTTAATGGTGCTCACTTTTGTAATACATTCCTACTATGGATGAGAAACCCATCACAGCCCACTAATGGCCATTCTTTCAGCAAACCTATCAAAACATTATTAAGACAAAAGGGCATGAGGAGATGCCACCCAGTGCCATAACTGCTTGAGTGAATGTCGTGTGCAATGGCCTAACTAAGGACTCTTTATCCCATATTGTGCAATCTGGCATTACATCCTAATCTGTTTCCCACCTTTGTTAATGCAGCACAAGCTGTAAATCTATTCAACATTAAACCAAGAGATGTGTCATGCCGCGGCGGCCGTGGCTCTTGCGGTGGCCACGGCCGCGGGCTCGGGTCGCCGCAGCACTTCATTCATGCCGCGGCTGGCGCGCGGGCCGCGGGGGACGCCGCGGCTTGGGCGCAGGCCGCGGATGTTTCAAGGAGCCTGATTAGGGGTCGCGGCACTCGCCGCGCCCCTTTCTTTACGTTCTGCCATAAAGGCAGACGCGGCAGAGCTTGAGACCCCGAGTGGGTTTCAGGCCTGACCGCGTGTAGCGCATTATGCGCATTTACATCTAAATCTCTGCATGCTGCTTTTCACATCTGCTCACCACTTACCAATTTCTCCAGTCAAAAGCCGAACCCTTGCACATGGTGGTATATTTGTACCTGCCTTTTCCTTTCCCAGAATTCTGAGCACTTCCTCTCTTCCCAGTATGCATTGTTCTTTCTTTTTTAGGTGCATGTACCTGATTCACTATTGCATTCTTTTCCCCAATCCAAGAAGGTGGTATTTCTACTTCCTGTTTCCTACTTCCTGCCTAGGGGTATATAAGGGGAATTCAGCTGCTGGTTCATTGCGTTGCAACACTCCTTGGTGGTAGTCACGCTCTGATTGATTTCTTCCTGCGAATCCAGTGTTTCCTGACCTGTCTTGGTTCTCCAGTCTTCCTGATCTTCAGTCCTAACGCCTTGGTGTCCTCCTTTGTTTCAGGGAGTTCCTGTGGAGGTTTTTTACCCTACTGGGGTTTTTCCTCTGGGACTTCTTCTGGAGGGCATGGACTGTAGTGGTTTTCTCTAGCCAAACAGCACCGTGGCTACCGGAAGGGGTCGCCCCTACCTCGGCCAGAGCAGAACCTGCCGGAACCGGGGCCGTTCCCCTACGCCTCTCAACTTCGACGGTAAGCCCATTGAAAACCGTGACAGATTGCAATGCCCAAAACTCCAGTTGCAGTCCGGTATCATGGATAATCCAGTGGCAAACACGGAACCTATGAGCCAGACCCTGTTTATGACGATACAACAACAGGCTCAAGAACTCCAACAGTTACGTACTGAAAATACCGTCTATCGACAAGCCTTTGCATCTAGGACCACAGATGTCCCCTCAGTAGCTGCCACTACACCTCGTTTTTCCGGGGATCCTAACAAATTAAAAGAATTCCTGGATGCCTTGACGGTTTACTTTGCCTTTCGCCCCTCGCAATTTGTACAAGACAAGACCAATGTGGGGTATTTGATTAGTGCCTTATCAGGGCCAGCCTTGGCTTGGGCCACTCCTCTAGTAACCAGAAACGATCCCTGCCTCTCTAATTATTCCACCTTTATCACTACCTTTAAACAGATGTTTGAACGCCCTGGACTCGAGGCGTCAGCAGAAGAAGCTCTTTGCGAAGTCCAACAAGGGAATCAAGATGTATTACAATACATCACCCGTTTCAGACAATTAGCAGCAGAAACAACTTGGGTGGAACGTACCTTGGTGACACTGTTCCGTAGAGGTCTCAGAGAGGACATTAAAGATGAACTAGTGCACTCTGCTAGAATAGAGAACCTTAAAGGATTGATGGACCTGGCTCTGACGATAGAATATCGGTTGAATGAACGAAGAATGGAGAAAAAGAAGAATCGTTTGCCCTCTCACTCAGTACCGTCTCGCTCCTTCTCTCATCGTACCGAGGAAGTCCGTCCAGAACCTAAGGGGAATACCGAGGAAGAACCAATGCAGATTGACACGGTTCGAGGACCTTTATCAGCCAGTGAAAGAGAACATAGACGAAGGAAGGGGCTTTGTCTATATTGTGGTGCAGCTGGTCAACTAATTCGCACTTGTCCCATTCGTCCAACCAAGCCCTTGGGAAACGCCAACTCCCGTCCTCAGTAAGAAGGGTGAGGACGGGATATCGTGATATACCTTCTATTTGCTCTTCCAGGGAGGAAGGAACTGCTCTTTTTCTCTTACCAGTTATCCTTCATCTAACTGATGGCCGGGAAGAAAGAACCTTGGCCTTATTGGACTGCGGAGCCAGTGGCATCTATTTAGATGAAGCCTGGGCCAAAGAACGACAGATAGCACGAATACCTAAGGAAGTACCAGAACAGGTACACACCGTGGATGGGTCACTCTTGGCCTCTGGACCTGTACAATATACCACCCCTACCTTTTGTCTACAGTTTGGAAAACACCAAGAAAATCTTTCGTTTGATTTAATTTCATCACCACACCACGTCATGATCCTGGGAATTCCATGGCTCACACAGCACAATCCTTACATCAACTGGGAAACAAAAACCATTTCCTTGTCCTCTCACTTTTGCCAACACCACTGCTATCACGCCGGGGATTATTGGTCCCCAAAAGGTCTCTCAGCAGCACCTCCTAAGGTGGGATGCTCCATTAACGTCCTACAGGGAGTTCCCAGGCATTATCAGGATTATGCCGATGTATTCCAGAAGCCAGAAAAACCTGAACTGCCACCCCACAGAGAATACGACTGTGCCATTCCTTTAGAACCAGATACAGTGGTTCCTTTTGGACGGATGTACTCTCTCACAGAACCGGAGAAACAGATTCTGAAGGAGTACCTTGATGAGAACCTACAAAGAGGGTTGATTACTCCCTCTTCTTCACCCGCCGGGGCTCCTCTTTTTTTTGTACCAAAGAAAAGTAAAGATTTGCGTCCTTGTATCGATTTCAGAGGGTTAAACAGGATCACTATTAAAGATCGGTATCCGTTAACCCTCATAAAGGACATCTTAGAAGCAGTCAGAGGAGCAAAGAGATTCACCAAGCTGGATCTCCGAGGAGTCTACCATCTTCTAAGAATAAGAGAAGGCGATGAGTGGAAGACCGCCTTTAGAACACCCTTTGGTCACTACGAATATAGAGTAATGCCATTCGGGCTCACTAATGCCCCTTCCATTTTTCAAAGGTTCATGGATTCTATCTTTTCTGATCTTTTGCAACAAACAGTGGTGGTGTATCTTGACGATATTCTAATCTTTTCTGTTCATCCAGAGGAACATTCCAAGCATGTTCGCCAAGTCTTAGAAAGACTCCGACAACATTGTTTATTCTGCAAACCTGAAAAATACGAATTTGATCAGAAGGAAGTAAAATACTTGGGATATTGCATAAACCAAACCGGAGTCGCCATGGATTCAGACAAGGTGCAGGCTATATTGAATTGGCCATCTCCTTCTTCCATCAAGGAGACTCAGTGTTTTTTGGGACTAGCCAACTTCTATCGACAGTTCATAGCAGACTTTGCTCAGAGAACCAGCTATATTACTCAAACCCTTAAAAAAGAACACCTAAAGAAGGGTTTTTGTTGGACACAAGACACAGAGTTAGCCTTTCAGGAATTAAAGAAAGCCTTTATTCAAGCCCCTATCCTACGACACCCAGACACCAGCAAACAATTCATTGTTGTCGCAGACGCCTCAGAAAGGGCCATTGGAGCTGCCTTATTGCAAAGACAAGACGATGATGATTTAGAACACCCTGTATTTTACCTATCACACATTTTATCTGATTCCGAGCGGAACTATTCCGTGTTAGAACGTGAATTACTCGCCTTAAAAACCGCGTGCACAGAATGGAGACACTTTTTGATGGGATCAACGGAACCTTTTGAAGCCCGGACAGATCACAGAAATCTACAGTGCCTGAGAAACTTTCAGTGTCAAAATAGCCGGCAGGCTTGATGGGCTTTCTTTTTCAGCCAATATGACTTCTATATCACTTACATCCCTGGTTCTCAGAACATCCTGGCGGATGCCTTGTCCCGACGTTATCCTGAGTGCAGCGATTCTACTGTTCAGAACTTATTTGACAACGACAAGATCATTGGGGTAGCACAGACTTTTTTAGACCAAGTCAAGTCTGAATATGCCCGTCTAGACGAAACAGAGCTGAATAAGTTGCGTCCGCAACTGCATACAGATCATGGCTATTATTATCATGACGAGGCCCTGTTTTTACCCACTAAAGTAGTACAAACTGAAGCTTTACATATGTGCCATGATTCCCCTATCGCAGGTCATCGAGGAATGAAAGCTACCCAAGAACTTTTGCTACGCTCCTTCTGGTGGCCAACTCTCAAGACTGATACTGAGACATATGTATCATCTTGTCCTATATGTGCTCAAGCCAAGACACCCCGTACCAGACCAGTAGGATTACTCCGTCCATTACCAGTTCCCCCCGGCCCATGGCACACTATCTCCACAGATTTTATGTGTGCATTACCTTCCTCAATGGGAAACCACGTAATAATGGTAACCGTGGACTCCTTCACCAAGATGGCTCACTTCACGGTCTTAAGAAAGTTACCAACGGCAAAAGAATTGGGTCAAATCTTTACTCAAGAAATCTTTCGGCTTCATGGGTTACCTCAGGTCATTATATCGGATAGGGGTCCTCAATATATCTCCCGATTATGGAATCAATTTTGTAAGACCTTGGGAATCAAGGTGGCCTTGTCCTCCGGGTTCCACCCTCAAACCAACGGGCAGACAGAACGACTCAATCAAGGTCTCGAACAGTATTTACGTAGCTTCTGCAATGCTACACAGAGTAATTGGGCTACCTATTTACCGCTTGCAGAATTCTCCTATAACAACTCCCTACACAGTGCCTCGAAGGTCTCTCCTTTCTATGGCTCTTACGGTTTCCATCCCAAGGCCTTTCCAACTCCCCTGAGAGATAACTCCAATCTTCCTGCCATCTCTTCCTATGTTCGACAGCTACGGGGTATACAATGAGTTATCCATTCCAACCTTGTGGCCACTAAGTTCCGCATGAAAAGGATAGCAGATAGGAGACGTTGTGCGACTCCTCAATATCAGGTTCATGATAAGGTTTGGCTCTCCTCTAGATTCCTACCTCTCCGACTCACTCAGAACAAATTCAAACCTCGCTTTTATGGTCCCTTCATAATTCTCAAAAAGATCAACCCAGTGTCTGTGCGTCTTCGCCTGCCCCGTACGTGGAAGATCCACCCTGTATTTCATGTCTCTCAACTGAAACCTTACCGTCCCGATCCTTTTCATAGGCAATTACCCTGTCCCCCTCCTCTGTTGGTTGATAATGTGCCTGAGTACGAGGTTCAGGAAATCTGTGACTCTCGGTTTTTCCATGGGCGCCTCCAATATCTTATTCATTGGAAGGGATACCCTATGAGTGAGTGTTCCTGGGAGGATGCCCCTTCAGTTCATGCTCCTCTTTTGGTCCGTCGCTTTTTTCAACTCTTCCCTCACAAACCTGGGGCCTCGGGGGGGGGCATACTGTCATGCCGTGGCGGCCGCGGCTCTTGCGGCGGCCGCGGCCGTGGGTCGCCGCGGCGCGGCACTTCATTCATGCCACGGCCGGAGCGCAGGCCGCGGGGGACGCCGCGGCTGGCGCGCGGGCCGCGGGGGATGCCGCGGCTTGGGCGCAGGCCGCGGATGTTTCAAGGAGCCTGATTAGGGGTCGCGGCACTCGCCGCGCCCCTTTCTTTACGTTCTGCCATAAAGGCAGACGCGGCAGAGCTTGAGACCCCGAGTGGGTTTCAGGCCGGACCGCGTGTAGCGCATTATGCGCATTTACATCTAAATCTCTGCATGCTGCTTTTCACATCTGCTCACCACTTACCAATTCTCCAGTCAAAAGCCGAACCCTTGCACATGGTGGTATATTTGTACCTGCCTTTTCCTTTCCCAGAATTCTGAGCACTTCCTCTCTTCCCAGTATGCATTGTTCTTTCTTTTTTAGGTGCATGTACCTGATTCACTATTGCATTCTTTTCCCCAATCCAAGATGGTGGTATTTCTACTTCCTGTTTCCTACTTCCTGCCTAGGGGTATATAAGGGGAATTCAGCTGCTGGTTCATTGCGTTGCAACACTCCTTGGTGGTAGTCACGCTCTGATTGATTTCTTCCTGCGAATCCAGTGTTTCCTGACCTGTCTTGGTTCTCCAATCTTCCTGATCTTCAGTCCTAACGCCTTGGTGTCCTCCTTTGTTTCAGGGAGTTCCTGTGGAGGTTTTTTACCCTACTGGGGTTTTTCCTCTGGGACTCCTTCTGGAGGGCACGGACTGTAGTGGTTTGCTCTAGCCAAACAGCACCGTGGCTACCGGAAGGGGTCGCCCCTACCTCAGCCAGAGCAGAACCTGCCGGAACCGGGGCCGTTCCCCTACGCCTCTCAACTTCGACGGTAAGCCCATTGAAAACCGTGACAAGATGTTTTTGAGATCTGCATTAACAATGCATCTAGGCTTTTCTAACTTGGATAAACACCACCAAAGTGGCTACTTTCCATTTTTTCTAATGATCTACTACTATTTTCAGAACTGAACGCTGCACTTATAGAATCCCATATTTCCCTCCTCTTAGCCATTTATCTCTGTGGGAGGGGTAGGTGGCACCCCACCACTGCTCTTCTGAGAAAGTAAAACTGGAACGTCTGGCCTTCCTGCTGCAGAACACTTTTTTAGTTAATGTCTACCTGTCTGAGCCCAATAGTAGTTTAACCTTAGTCACTGCAAACTAGTGCTGAATCTGAATTCAATGAGGATAAGTCCCACCAGTAATGGAGGGATGCTGAGAAATGTGAAACAGCAGAGTGACTGATTGGCTAGGTCTGGCACCTGGTAGAATAAGTATTGGGTCCTTCAACCACTACTTCTTCCAAAGCTAGATTCTGGATTCAATGATGAGTTATACACCAGTACAGAGGAGAAGGTCATAGAAGATCTAGTAGTAGTACCTCTGCAAGATGCTTCACTCCAACTCAGGTTAGGACTACACCTGAACAAGTCTGTGGAACTGTTACAGGTGGTAACCTGGTCAGAGAAAACGAACAGCTTGCTGTGAGAGATGCTTTACTATGACTACCAGTGGGAGTAAACAAATTGTCATGCAGAGGAGAGCCCAGCTGCATTACTGAACCTGTGTAGAACATCCCAACACCTGAAAATGTTACTTTTGAGCTTTTGAAGTGTCTTTGCCTTTTGCTAGAAGTAAATCTGTTGGTTTTGGCTTGATGTGCACTGCATAAGATTCTTCAAGTAGCACAATGTGTTTCCTGTAGGATAACAATGGCCACAGGTCCACTGTGAATGTGACAATTAGCTCTAGAGAACTAGGGGCCAGATGTAGCAAACTTTTGCGAGTCGCAAATGGCCCGATTCGCAATTTGCGACCCCGCAAAATCGGAAATGGGATGCAAAAATCTCATTTCCGATTTGCAAAATGCGATGCGAGCCGTTACCGACTCGCAAAATTTGCGACCCCATTTTGAGACCCGCAAATAGGAAGTCGCAATTTGCGAGTTGCATACCATATGCAATAGCAACTCGCAAATTGCGACTAGTCGCAAAAAGACCATTTTGCACTTCCAATTTACCACTAACTCAGAGCAGGTGGTAACCATTAGCAAAGTATAAAATGAGACCCAGAAGGCATCTGGGTTACTCTAGATGGCGGAGATATACCTGATAGCAGTGAGGAGGAGAGCCCACGCCGCACAGCAGAGGAGGAGGAGGAGCCAGAGACAGGAGAAGATCTACAGAACAAGACAGACACTCTACCAGCAAACTGAGGAGGACATTTATGATAAATATAGACTTAGCAGCGCAGCTATACTAGATTTAATAGAATTACTCAAACTACAGCTAGTACGCCAGACTGTGCGCGGCTGCGCCATCCCTACGCATGTGCAAGTGCTATGTTCACTGCACCTCTTGGCCTCGGGTAGCTATCAGGGGGTCATTGCTGTGGCAGGTGGGGCATCCCAAAGTGCACTATCACGGTTCTTTAGGGCATTCCTAGATGCCTTACTCACTCACATGTCCCAATACATATCCCTCCCCAGGAATGAGGCAGAAATCAACAGCACCAAGTTGGAATTTTACAGGATTGCCAACTTCCCCCATGTCATAGGGTGTGTAGACGGGACACATATACAAATATGCCCTCCTGCAAATCTGGAATATCTGTTCTGCAATAGGAAGTGTACCCACTCACTCAATATTCAGGTGGTATGTGATGCTCATTATATCATCACTGACATGGTTGCCAAATTTCCAGGCAGTACTCATGACTCCTACATTTTTAGGCACAGTGGGATACACCAACCCCTGGAACTTGGGGAGTTTGGAGACGGATATCTCCTAGGTAAAGCTGAATACACCTTGAAGACATACACACAGGTCAATGTGCAAACCACCCATGCCTTGCTAACATTCTACGTTTTGTGCCAAACAGGTGACAGTGCATATGCACTACGTCCATGGATACTGACTACGTACTTAACACCCAGCAATGATTGCGAGAGGCGATACAACAGTGCACATAAGAGGACCAGGATCCTGATAGAACGTACCTTTGGACTGTAGAAAGCAAGGTTCAGATGCCTCCACAGAAGTGGAGGTGCCCTCCGGTATACCCCAATAACGGCTTTCAAAATAGTTGTTGCATGCGCTATCCTGCACAACATTGCCACCAGACGTGGGCTACCTCTCACCCCTGAAGACCGAGATTCTGAGGATGAAGAGCAAGAGCAACCACATCACCATCATGGGGATAGGAGCATCGCAAATCAAGGCAGACTGAGACGGGATCACATTGCAAACCAATACTTTTCAAGGTACGTGCCTACTTCTACCATACTCACCAATATAACAAGGAGTCCATGTGTTAAGTGAAAAGAACAAGTGATTTAATAAGTGCAAATAACCAAACTATGTACAATAGGAACAGTTCAGGGGCTTCAATAGTCCACCTGGCATGGGACACATTGACGTCATGTGCCCCAAACCCAAGGACAGTGTGGAGCTCACACCCTACGGCGGCCTCGGCCAGCCTGGCTGGTACTAGAGGGGTCAGCAGTACTCTGCCTTGTGCTTCCACTACGTAGCACCCTGGTGTCACTGGCAGAGACACTGCTGACAGTGGAGCCCTCCTCACTGTCCTGTGGCGTGTCGCCTGTGCCCCTGGCCACCTGCCGTGCCTCCATTAGGTCCATTGCATGGCTGAGACGGCCCCGTGCCACATCACCCGCAAAGTGGCCCATGTCCACCTGGAGGCTGACTGTGCGCCTAGACAGCCCTGTTGTGTTGACAGCCAGCCTAACTATAGAGGAGGCCATCCTGTCCAGGCGTTGCAACAGCTGGCGGTCCCTGCGCCGTGCACTGTCACTCTGCGTTAGCAGTCCTGCCACTAGTTGGCGCATAGACGGTGCAAGGTCACCCGTGTTGTTACCGATCACCTGCAACTCCGAATGTACCTGCTGCATTCTGATGGCATGATTTCTTTCAAAGCGCTGCAATACCCCACTAATCCTCCTTAATTGTTGGTTTTGCAGGCGCTGACCCCGTAGCAGTTGGGCCTCGGTTGGTGATGTGGAGGCATGCCCTGACTCTGCCTGCTGCTCTGCTGTTGATATCCTACGTCGCCTGCGAAGCGGTGGAGGCCCTGTATTGTCTGCCGGGGCACTCTGGCTCGTACCTGGTGCAGGCTCGCACACCACTGTTGCAACAGGTGTTTCCTGAGAGGGCAGGGTGTTGGTGGTGCAGGTAGCTGTGGTGGCTGGTCCTGTTGTCTCCTGTGTGTGCTGGCTGACCATTGGCCCCTGGCTGCTTGGGCTGGTGGGGGTGTCTTGTGGGAGACCTGTGGGACATAGGGAACACACTGTCAGTGTTTACTATCTGTTATCAACTTCCTAATAAACTATTGCCTATGAACTGCCTACTTGACTACATTGCCCATAATGCATCATTCTGGTGTTTGCTACTCTGAAATGGAGCTATCTTGGTTGTGCATGCCCCTGTGTACATGGTGGGTGGGGGTATGGCATTCATGAGGGTACATGCAATGCACATGGTACTCACCGGTTGATGGTCCTGGCTCAGAGGTGTCCAGATCTCCCATCCCGCTTACAGCCTCAGGCTCTAGGGTCTCTTCTACCCTTTCCTCCAGGGGTGTGGGTGGTGGTACCGTTGATGGTCCCCCTCCTGTGCCTCTCATCTCCCAGAGCCGCTCTGCCACCCTCTCCTTGGTCCGGGAGCGCAGGTCATACCACCTTTTCTTCAGTTCTTCCACACTCCGGTGGCTGACCCCCAGGGAGTTTACCTTGTCCTGGATCTCCTGCCAAATTTGTTTCTTCTCTGTGTCTGGCACTGTGAGGGCTGCCCTGCCAAACAGCTCGTCATGGTGCTGACAGCACTCATCAGTCAGCACCTCCAACTCCTTTTCAGCAAACTTTAGCTTCCTTTTCCTAGGATTGTCAGCCATGGTTGCAGGAGCTTTGTTTGTTAGCTGTGCTGAAGTTGGAATGGGTGTGGTCGTCCCTCCTCCCAGGTGTATTTGTAAACTTCCTGGCTGTGATGTCATCATCATGTGCCAGGAAGTGTTTTCCTGAGTGTTCTGTGGAGTTTTCCAGAGTGTTCTGCAGCACCTGCATTAAATTTTCAGCACAGTCGCTATTTGCGACACCCACTCGCAAACTGCGAGTCCGGTTTTTTGCGCGATCGCAAAATGCGACCTCGCAAACAGCGGACTCGCTATCTGTGGTGCGACTCCGTGTGTGAGTCGCAAATTGTCCTCGCACTTTCTACCTGCATTGCAGTTAGCGACTCGCAAATTGCGAGTCGCAAATACTCGCAATTTGCGAGTCACTATTTTTCAGCTACCTACATCTGGCCCTAGAATACCACATGGGTTCATGTCTGCACCCCAGAAGGTGCTTGATTTTTCTGATGTTCATTGTTCATCATATCTTTATGTGTTCATTAACATTCTTAAGTATAATTAAAGATCTATCCTTTTTAGATCAGGCATAGAAGCATTCAAGCACTGCTTTTCCGATGTGCTGGTATGTATCTAGTCTTTTAACCACACCTACTGCACGCTCATCACTATCAATCATTCGTGGGCTTGCCTTTCAAAAACCCTTTCTTTTCGTTGGTAACTGCTTTACGTTTGTCCCTCATTAGGGGGGTTTTGTTGCTGACTTGACCATTGACCCTGTTACATGGATATTTGCACGTTTGCTGATAATTTTGATTACAAGCAAACTTCTTTTTCCTTTTGTGTGTCTCCTTCACGTTCACAGCGTGCTTTGAATTGGTTTGCTTATGTCAGCTGTTTTACTTTTTATTTTCAGTTTGTGTGGCAAGAAAAGTCCAGTTAGTAATTTACAAAACTAATAGCTCCAGTTCGAGCAAACACGAGGCCCATTGCATTACAAATGCTTATATTGAAACCGAGCGGTCTGTGTGCATATGTTTTCTACTTGGTAGCATGAGAAGGCAGGCAATGGCGTTGGAATATGATGCACTTTATCTAATAGGCATGAGTTTGTGTCGCTGTTTTGTTGGGCTTGTGTTTTGTGTTATTTCACTTTTATTATAGAATAGCAGTGTGTGTGTGCATATGTTTTTGCTGCTTATACAGTGAAAAGGGAGCTAACGGCCTTTGAACAAAACGTGAGGCACCTAAATGGCACGAGCCTTTGTCAGTGTGTTGTTGGGCTTGTGTTTTGCATTTGGTAATTTAGTTTGTTAAAAAATTATGTAGTATGGGGATGGCAAAACAAGCTATAATTTTTATGCGGAAAGTAGCATGTGTACGCACTGGTAAAAGCACTTTTCTTTATTTTTTTACTTTGCATGGTTTTTATAACGTACATGGTTTGGGGGCAGTGATACATTCTTTTTCCAATTATATTTGGAATGCTTTACCGTGTTAATATTAAGCTTTATTTATTGACATTTAAAACATTTAATGTAGATCATATCACGCTTTATTGTTACCGTTTCACTTGGCTTGCTCTTCACTTTGATGTGCAAAATATGAACTTTAGTTACAACATTTGTTGGAAGTGTGCTTTACTACTGTGTTAGAGTGTCAGTGGGAGGTTGCTTTCCAGTTCTGATCACTTTGTTTAGAGAGTCCCTGTGGGAGGTCCCTCCTTGGGCGGTTTGGTTACCACCTTAGACATCGACCCTGTTACATAGATAATTGCACATTTGCCAATATGTTTGACTGTGAGCGAAATTATTTTTCCTTTTTTTGTCTCTTCTTCACGCTCATGCTCATGGCAGCTGTGGCACTTCAATCAGCTCGCTTATGTCAACTGTTTTACTTTTCACTTTCAATTGACGTGCAAGAAAAGTCTAGTTAGGAATTTACAACTTTAACAGCTCTAACACAAGCAAACACAAGACCCATTGCATTGCAAATGCTTGTTGTGCATGCAGCCAGTATCCCTTTGCCATAGGCTTGCATGGGTTCTTTGTTTCCCATACCTCCATGCTCCCTGTTGTTGTTGTTTGGCCAGTGTCTCTTTGAGTTGACATAGGCTTACATACAAACACCATGAGTTATTGAGCATTTCTTTTTGAAGTTTCTATTTTTTTCTTCTCTTTTATTTTTTCAAATATTTTTTTATTGTAATTTTATTTTTATGCCTTTTTTATTTGTCTTTTTTTAATTACTTTTTATTATGTTTATATTTTAGTTTTAGTTTTTATATGTTTTTTACTTTTTTACCTTTCATTTTTTATATCTTTTTTATTTTAATTTTTATATCTATTTTTTATTTTTTTAACTTTTATTATTTGTATTGTTAATTATTTTTAATTTTGTAAACATTTTTATTTTAACTTTTTTTATCTTTTTTTATTTTTGTTTAAACTTTTATTTAATTCTGCATTTTGGCTTGATCCATCCATCCATCTGATCCATTCCATTCCTCCTTTCATCCGTCCACCAAAGCATTTCTCCTGGACCTCCTTGACGCCATTGGTTATTTTATTTAAAAGATTATTCCATTTACCATTGCACCTCTCTCTGACTACCCCAGGTGTCTCCTAAAACGGATGTAAATAAAGCAAAGAGCTAGAACTGCCTGTTGTGCTGTCTGATTTGAAATGTAATTTTTTATGGAGTGGTGGTGTGGTGTGCCTTTACAATAAATACAAGGTAAATTACATAAGCAATCTACTGTGCTAAGATTGCATTTCTCTGTACTATTTTCACCATGCTGCAACAATGGTATGCCACTTTTCTTAACTACATGTTTTTCTTGCTTGGCTGAACTAGTAGACATGCAAAGCTCCTGCAATACCACTTAGAGTTACACAGTACTTATACACAAGTAAAGACAATACTCAGTGTTACCAAAAATAAAGAAAGTTTATTTGGGTGACTGTAGGAAAGTAGGAAAGTACCATCTTGCCTGGCATGTTATCCCCATTTTTACATGTATGTACGTTTGTTTATGTCTGTCTCATTGGGATTCTGCTAGCCAGGCCCCCAGTGCCCATGGTTTGTGGCCTGAATGTGTGTATCTGTGTAGTGACTAACTGTGCCACTGAGGCTCTGCTAACCAGAACCTCAGTGCTTATGCTCTCTCTGCCTTTACATTTGTCACTATAGGCTAGTGACCACTTTTACCAATTTCAATTGGCACACTGGAACACCCATATAATTCACTAGTATGTGGTATCTGGGTACCCAGGGTATTGGGGTTCCAGGAGATCCTTATTGGCTGCAGCATTTCTTTTGCCACCCATAGGGAGCTCAGACAAACTTTTACACAGGACTGCCACTGCAGCCTGAGTGAAATAACACACACGTTATTTCACAGCCATTTTCACTGCACTTAAGTAACTTATAAGTCACCTATATGTCTAACCCTCATATGCTGAAGGTTAGGTGAAAAGTTACTAAGTGTGAGGGCACCCCTGCACTAGCAAAGGTGCCCCCACATAGTTCAGGGCCATTTCCCCGGACTTTGTGAGTGCGGAGACACCATTACATGTGTGCACTACATATAGATCAATACCTATATATGGCTTCACAATAGTAACTCCGAATATGGTCATGTAACATGTCTAAGATCATGGAATTGTCCCCTCATGTTAAATCTGGTATTGGGGTGCCAGTTCCATTCATCCCCGGGGCTCCACTATGGACCCGGGGTACTGCCAAACCAGCTCTCTAGGGTTTTCTCTGCAGCTACTGCTGCTACCACCCCACAGACAGGGTTCTGCCCTCCTGGGGTCTGGGCAGCCCAGTCCCAGGAAAGCGGAACAAAGAATTCCTCTGTCGAGAGCTCTAGTGGGTTTCTGGGGAAATAGTAGTACTTTACTTCTACTTTCCAGGGTCTTGGGGTGGGGTTTCTTGGACACACTTAGGGCCTCATTCCAACCGCCGCCCACCTGGCTGGAACCGCCAGATGGCCGCCCTGCGGTCAAAAGACCGCGGAGACCATTCTGGCTTTCCCGCTGGGCCGGCGGGCGCCCGCCAAAGGAGCGCCCGCCGGCCCAGCGGGAAAGGCCCTGCAACGAGGAAGCCGGCTCCGAATGGAGCCGGCGGAGTTGCAGGGGTGCGACGGGTGCAGTGGCACCCGTCATGATTTTCACTGTCTGCAAAGCAGACAGTGAAAATCTTTGTGGGGCCCTGTTAGGGGGCCCCTGCACTGCCCATGCCAGTAGCATGTGCAGTGCAGGGGCCCCCAGTGCCCCACGACACCCGTTCCCGCAATCCTGTTTCTGGCGGTGAAAACCGCCAGAAACAGGCTGGCGGGAAGGGGGTCGGAATCCCCATGGCGGCGCTGCAAGCAGCGCCGCCATGGAGGATTCCCTGGGCCAGGGGAAAACCGGCGGGAAACCGCCGGTTCCCCTTTTCTGACCGCATAGACCGCCAGGGTCGGAATGACCCCCTTAGTGTTTTCTTACACTCCCAACAACCTTCTACACACTACACTAGCCTTGGGGTCCATTCGTGGTTCGCATTCCACTTTCATAGTATATGGTTTGTGTTGCCCCTATGCCTATTGTATCCCATTGTATTCTACAGTGTTTGCTCTATTTTCTAACTGTTTCACTTATCTGATTTTGGTTTGGGTGTATATTTTGTGTATTCTACTTACCTCCTAAGGGAGTATATCCTCTGGGATACTTTTGGCATATTGTCACTAAAATAGAGTACCTTTATTTCTAGTAACTCTGAGTATTGTGTTTCTTATGATATAGTACCTCCATGATATAAGTGGTATAGCAGGAGCTTTGCATGTCTCCTAGTTCAGTCTAAGCTGCTCTGCTATAGCTACCTCTATCAGCCTAAGCTGCTAGAACACTACTAATCTACTAATAAGGGATAACTGGACTTGGCACAAGGAGTAAGTACCATCAGGTACCCACTATAAGCCAGGCCAGCCTCCTTCAGTGACTGAAGGCCAAAAATATCTAAGAGGCAATACTCCTTCTGGAGGTGGTAAGTATTATATACAATATGTACACTGGACACCAAAATAAGGTAAGTAATTAGACATAGGATAGTGTAAACAATAGGAAATGCTATAGAATGCAATGGGAGAAACAGGTCTAGGGGCAACACAAACCATACTATGAAAGTGGAATCCGAATCACAAATTCCCCCCTAGACAATTGTAGTGTGTAGTGAATCGCTGGGAAAGAAAGAATACAGCAACGTTAAGTAAAATACCACACCCTAGAGCCAAGAATAGCAGGAGCAAAGTACTGCAAGTTTCCTTAGGACACACTACAAGTCATGATTAGAGTTATTGCAAGAACCAAGCAAGACTGCAAACAACAAATGGTGGATTCCTGGACCTGAAGACCTGTGAAGGAAGGAGACCAAGTCCATAAGTCGAAAGAAGTTCCTGAAAGGACAGGAGCCCCTGACAACCCAGAAGAGGGTGCAAAAGAAGAGTCCAGGGTTTGATGAAGCCGGCAGAAATGCACCCAAAGAAGATATCAGCGGGTTCCTGCATGATTCACTGGCTGTCCCATGAAGAGAAGTTGGATGCAGGTGAGTTTTGGCACTGGATCCGTCCAACAACCCTTGCTTCCGTCAAAGTCGCATTTTGCATCGAGTTGGTGCTATGTGGACCCAGGAGGAACCTGGGGATCTCAACTCTGTGTGAGGAGGAAGAGGGGTCTCTCAGGACTTCAGAGAGCCATCAGAACACCAGATAGCACCCATGGGAGTCCCAGGAAATAGGGACAAAGGAGGTGCAAAATGCGGTTGGTGCAGAACTACAAAGGAAGGTCCCACGCCGTCCGAGGTCAACTCAGAGAGTTGAGTGTTGCAGGATAGAGTGCTGGGGACCTGTGCTAGGCGGTGCGTGAAGGAATTTCATAATAATGCACAGAGGCCTCAGGAGGTGAAGAAGACGAGGTGCACAGGGGTACTGTCATTCTCAGGGAAGGCAAGGTCTTACCTCCTCTAAATTGGGACAGCAGGGCCTCAGGACAGTCTGTGTCAATGGGGTCCACCCTCCCTGTTCCAATGAGCACGCTCGTTGCCAGGTGAGGAGTCCCAGAGAACCGGTTGTCGACTTAGAAGGTGCCTGCTTGAGCAGTGGAGTTACTCTGTCACTCCACAGGAGATTTCTTCAGTCCTTCTGGTGCAGGGTGAAGACAGGGAGTCCTCACAGCATGCACACTGTTGCAGTTGGTGGCTGGAGCGGAAGTTGCAGAGGAAAAGTAGCCCTTCTGGATACTTTGTTGCTGTTATAGCAGTTCCTGGAGCAGTCTGCAGTTGATCTGAGGTCAGAGGATGAAGTAGTAGTTGCAGGGAATTCCTGCTGGAAACTTGCAAGTAGAATCTGAAGAGAACCCACAGGAGAGACCCTAAATAGCCCTGAGTGGGGGATTGGCTACCTTATCAGGTATGGACCTCTCAGGAAGGGTCTCTGACGTCACCTGCTGGCACTGGCCACTCAGAGGCCTCCAGTGTCCCCACACCTTGCAAAGCAAGATGGCTGAAGTCCGGTACACACTGGAGGAGCTCTGGGCACCACCCCTAGGGTGGTGATGGACAGGGGAGTGGTCACTCCCCTTTCCTTTGTCCAGTTTCACACCAGAGCAGGGACAAAGGGTCCCTGAACCAGTGTAGACTGGCTTATGCAAGGAGAGAACCATTTGTCCCCTTCAAAGCATTTCCAGAGGCTCTGGGAGGCTACCCCTCCCATGCCTGTAACTCCTGTTTCCAAAGGGAGAGGGTGTAACATCCCTCTCGCAAACAACATCCTTTGTTCTGCCTTCCTGTACTTGAGCTGCTCAAGCAAGAAGAGGGCAGACATCTGCCTGTGAGGTGGCAGTAGCTGAGGCTGCCTGGAAAACCTCAGAAGGCTGAATTGGCAGTACTGGGGGTGTTTTGCCATCTTAGATCCCAAGGTGGCTGGGCACTCCTCGAGCATCTAAGTGGCCAGTGCCAGCAGGTGATGTCAGAGCCCTCCGCTGATAGGGGTTTACCTGTTAGCTGTGTTAGCTGACCAATCCCCCTTTTATGGCTCTTTAGGGTCTCTCTCTTGGGTGGTTCTTTAGATTCAGATTGCAAGACTCCAGCAGGAATCCTCTGGATCCTTTACTTCACCTTCTTCCTGAAGAAACTGCATCTGAACCCTCCAGGAGCTCTACAACTGCAACAAAGAAGCAAAGGCGACTTCTGCAGCATTGTATCCTGTATTGTATTGTCGTGCATCCTCATAGGAAAGCCACTCTTCAGCCTGCACCAGAAGAAAAAATTAATCTCCCTTGAAGTGGAGGATTCACTTTCATGCTTCAGCAGGCACTCCTCTGCAGCGACGACCAGGGGCTTGCGTCTCCTCTCTAGAAGAAGTGCATGGACCCAGCAACATGGGTGGTGCACTGAAGAGGTCCGTACGGTCCTAATGTCCAACTGTCCAGATTTGGTGGAGATAAGAGCTTGCCTCCCCACGCAAGACAGTACCCCCGTGCACCACTTATTTTGCAGTTGCCAAAGCTTGTTGGCATCCTTCCATGAAGTTCATCATGCAATATGCAGCTCCAGCCCCAGCAATCCATCCTGCTTTGCACTGCCTCCTGCGTGATTCTCCGGCGGTGTGGGATCCCTTTGTGTAGTGCTGCATCAGCCTCCTTTTGCACCTTCTCTGTCCCCATGCTTTGGGGCACCTGTGCAAGCTGCCTGGTCTTCTGAGGGCTCTCTGAATTGCTGAGAACTCCCTCTGTCTCCCCCTCCTAGGTAGAGGCTACCAGGTCCCTCCTGGTCCAGGCAGTGCCATTTTCTGCTAACCGTGATCTTTGTGTGTGCCAAGGCTTGTTGACGGAATCCAGTGACATATACTAGACTGCAATCATCCATCCGGCGTGCGACATCATCTGCATCAACCAGGAATCCTCATTCATTTTCTTGGGTGCAGTACTGACTGTTCTTCTTCACCGGTGGTTCTGTTTTTACACCTTCATTAAGGTTAGTAGGGGCTTGTGTTGTCCCTAGACTCTTCAGTGCTTTGTGGACTTGGTCCCCTTCTTCCACACATCTTCAGGCCCAGGAATCCCTCACTGGTGTCTTGCAGTCTCTTCTGGTTCTTGCAACATCTTCTATCACTTGTCCTTGTGCGTTCTAGGAAAGTTACTGCAAATTACTCCTGCTTTCCTTGGCTTTGGGGTGGGTTCCATTACTTACCTTCGGTGTGTTCTTACACTCCCAGCGCCCCTCTACACACTACACTTGATTAGGTGGGAAACCGACTTTGCATTCCACTATTCAAGTATATGGTTTGTGTTCCCCCTAGGCCCATTTCTAACTATTGTGATTTTCACTATTTACACTGTTTTCTGTTTTAAAGCTATTTCTGCATGCTAGTGTGTGCACTGTGTATATTACTTACCTCCTAAGGGAGTATATACTCTAAGGTATTTTTGGCGTTTGTGTCACCAAAATAAAGTACCTTCATTTTTGTAACACTGAATATTTTCTTTCATGTGTGTGAGTATTGTGTGACTACAATGGTATTGCATGAGCTTTGCATGTCTCCTAGTTAGGCCTTGGCTGCTCACCCACACTACCACTAGAGAGCCTGGCTTCTAGACACTGACTACATTTCACTAATGAGGGATAACTGGACCTGGTATAAGGTGTGAATACCTTAGGTACCCACTACAAACTAGGTCATCCTCTTGCAGAAGTCACACACAGCTGCAAACTTCTTGGAGAATTTAATGGTAAGGTGTCTGTGTGGCTGCGACCCAGATGTCTTTGAGTTGGGTTTGTTGCCAGGGACAATAGCAATAACATGGTCAAGATCATGGCAGACAATGGCAATTTCATGTTCCTGTGTTTGGCGCACTGCATCAACCTGGTCGTGCAAGGCTTTCTTAAAAAAGAAGACATAGGGCCACATTAATGAAATTCAGGTTTTGTGACTCACAAATTGCGAGTAATAGCGACTCGCAATTTACGAGTTGCGAAACCTGATGTACAACAGTGTCAATTACACTGTTTGCGATTCCCAATGGGGTCGCAAATGACCTACCTCATGAATAATTATGAGGTAGATCGCAATTTGCGACCCCATTGGGAATGGCCGCTCTCACAGGGATGGTGGCCTGCAGGAGACAGCATGTCACCATGTCTGTGACTGCTTTTAAATAAAGCAGTTTTTTTTTAAAATGCAGCCCATTTTCCTTAAAGGAAAATGAGATGAATTTCAAAATGAAAAATGAAAGGTTTTCTTTTCATTTTTTCAGAGCAGGCAGTGGTCTGTGGGACCACGGGCGGCTCTGAAAAAATATTTTTGCAGCCATTCATAAAGGGGTATGGACCCCTTCCCGTTTGCGAATGGGTTAGAACCAGCTTGAAACTGGTGCTAACTGCCATTGTTTTGCGACCGCATTCGTGGTCACAAACAATCATACATACCATCTGAATTCAGTATTAGGAAAGGTCGCCCTTGTCACGCACCTTCCTAATAACGAATCGCAAAACCCAAACTGCAAAACGGTAACAAGTCACTGAGTCACAGTTTGGGCTTTGTACATCGCAAATAGCATTTTTAAAGTCACAAATGGCCCGATTCGTTGTTTGTGACTTGAAAAATGCTTCATACATCTGGTCCATAGTCAGCAACATACTCACCACCTGAAGATTCATCTGCACTTATTTCAGCCATCCTTTTAATTATTCAGCATAATAACACAATACCAGTTACAGCCCTGATACAGGAGGTGCCAACATGTTGAAGCTAATGCAAGTGAGAGAGCTATGACCTTGGATGTGGTCAAATGGGACCTAGTCAGATGCCTCACACAGATGATGCTTCCTTTTGAGGTTTTCACATGGGAAGTTAGCACGAAGGAGAGTAAAATGGCCCAAGCTATCCATTTATTGCATCTGCTACAGGAGCAGCTAAAGAAGGTGCCTGAAAGGTTTGCATTCGGGGTGCGAACAAAAACCCAGATGCGCATGCCTTGGTTACTAGTCTAAGCTATCGCTTGACTTGTAATGCAAGGCAGCAAAATGACATCATCTCGTCCAAAGAGTACATCTGTGCTAGCCTACTTGATCCATGCTACAAAAAAATTCTTCCCACTATCATTACTTTTTTTGAAGGGGATGTTTCACAGTACAAGAGGTGGATTGCTGAGCAAGCAGAACTGAAAGAGGAACGGCTGGAACTTAGAGTCCCACTCCGAAGCTCTGGGGTGCCGCCTTCAACTTCCAGAGAAGGCAGTCTTGTCTCATATCCCCCAACCCCACCAACAAGAAATCTGGTGACATCAGCTCAAAAGAATCTGGCCCAACCTCTACATTGGCTTCATTTCAAATGGCAGGTCATAAGTCCAGTGTAGAGGCGTGGAAAAAGCGGTCAACCAGTTGGCAGCACGAATGACCATACAGAGGATGTTTCAGGAGTATCTGGATGCCCAGAAAGAGGTGGATGTGGATCTAAACCCATTGGTGTATTGGTATGGGAAGAAGCACCAATGGCCAGAGCTCAGCAGGCTGGCAATAAAGTTTCTGGTTGTCCTGTAGCCAGCATGTTTGATGAAAGTGTGTTCAATGCAGCCAGTGCAGTTGTTACATTGAAAACGACCAGTCTCTCTCCTCAAAACATGGAGCGATTAACCATGATCAAAATAAACCAGCATTTCATACCACCTGAATACACCATTCCTGAAACACCAGAGGAGCAGGAAGAGGATGATTGGTCTGAATCAAGCTTGTTAGCTGATCAACTTTTGGGTGAACCACCACAGATTGAGGACAAACTCTGTTTCCCGGAGTGTGTATGCCAGTGCCACCACAGAACGTTTTCAATATTTCTCGTTCGGTTTCTTTTTCTCTTTCTTTGTTTTAAATAAAATGCTAGTGCACATTATGATTGTGTCAGATTTATACTGCCCCACCATTGATTTTATAGTCACATACAAGCCCAGATTGGAGTTGGCCCATGTGCAGTGAAGAAGCCTCCACATACCCTTCAGGACGTCGTAGATGCTGCCTGACTCCCTCCATGCCAATGCCTATGCCATACATCACCTAGCAGAGCTGTCCTAGAAGATTATTGATTAAAAGACTGCCACTGCCGATATCTAATGCCAGTGTGTAGATACCATCAATTAGGAGGTATTTTGTTCAACCATCATGCTAGGATTGGAAGAGGTAACAAAGTAACTGTTGCACCAATGAGTGGTGATATATTGGTTGATTGTGAATTTGTGTGATAACTGATTAATGTGGTGGCTGACAGTGAGGGAGGGAGTTCAACAAAACTGCTAACTTGGTTCTGATGATTTGCAATGTTTGGGGGCTGATGGGTGATCATCTTTTCCTGAAAGTGAATGGCCTTTCAAAAGTATTGTCATTTACTTGCAGGGTCTCTGTCTTTTTTTCTGGTTCCTCGTAACAAAACTGCCACCTTACTTACAAAACACAAATCTACACAAAACAATTCTCCAGTTCTGTTTCCCTATTTATTCTTCAACAGTAATGCACTTCACAAGCCTACCTTGCTCAGTTTGGGACTAGGACGGAGTTACTCTAAATCTGGAGGAGTAAGATGAAAGTACTCGGGACGGGACTACCTCAACAGCTAGAAAGGAGAACGTTTTTTATTTGAAAGAGAACCCATGATGATAGCAAAGACTCTGAGGCCTAGCACTCACTTAGCTCTGTGAACTGGAGAAAGTTGTGTTGGTTTGAAAATGCTGCTGTGTATGTGGTTGCTGCACTGCTAGCTCAAATATGAAACTCCTCTTGTGCTCTTGCTCTGCCTCTGAGTCTTCTTGTTACAGTCCTGAGTCCTTCTGACTCCTCATGAAGCTTATCTTGCTTTTGTTTTTCCTTTTCCTTCACTCTATAATACAGCTACTGTTCTTTACAATACACAGGACTTCTCCTAGTCCTCTCCTGCACAAATGAAACTTGCAAAGCTCAAGACTCCAGCTTACCTACCGGGCGGGTTCAGACAGGCACCAGAGTGACGGACATGCCAAGAAGAATGGACATGCATCACCCAATTTGGCAAAATAGTATCATTTTCCTTTTAACAATCATAATATTTAGATCTGGGTGGGTTACATTTAATCTTCCATATTTCAAAACTAGAAAACATACTATCTAGCGTCTCTCTGGGGCAGAAGGACTGTTTCTAAGGATTTACCGAACTGTGTCATACTTTCATATTTATCCCTTTATTTCCTTCCAAAACAGATTAATGATGGTTTGCTTGTCAGCGGCCCAGCAAATATTGTCATGGTTTCTTCTGTGTAGTCTTTCTCACTGTCACACCTTTCCCCAAATCCACTTTCCCATCTATTCATTGAGCCCTTAACCCTCTTCCCCTGGGCTGTGTGTTTTATTGAGGTGTGAGCTAATTTTACACCATAAATAAATCACACACTTGCTGGGGTGGCTGTGGTGAAAACAAGTAAGCAACACAAAAGGATGATGGACGAAGTGCTGAACAATGCAAACACTCACCCCCAGTCACAGATCTGGTTTTAATCCATCATTCTTTTGCTCACCATGCTACCCCAGTTTGGACCCAGCCATATGCAAATTAGTCTTGACCCTGTTCCTCATGGGAAAAGTCCAGCCAGAACTGCCAAATCAGGTCCTCACTGGACCAAAAACAAGCACCCTGGGACCAGTTTCAGGGTTTCACCCTTTATCAGCCAGGCTAGCTTGAATCAAGTGGCACAGTGAGGAAGGGACCCACGTCTGGCCATACCCTTCCCACTTAGGGCAACTTTAGCAACACAAAAGGATGATGGACCGAATGCTGAAGAATGCAATCACTTACCCCCAGTCACAGATCTGGGTTTAATCCATCATTCTTTTGCTCACCATGCCATACCAGTTTGGACCCAGCCACATGCAAATCAGTCTTGACCCTGTTCCTCATGGTAACTGTCCAGCCCGAACTGCCAAGCCAGGTCCTCACTGGACCAGAAACAAGCATTGTGGGACCAGTTTCAGGATTTCACCCTTCATCAGCCAGGCTAGCTTGAATCCAGTGGCACAGTGAGCAAGGGACCCACGTCTGGGCATACCCTTCCCACTTAGGGCAACTTTAGCAACACAAAAGGATGATGGACGGAGTGCTGAACAATGCAAACACTCACCTCCAGTCACAGATCTGGGTTTAATCCATCATTCTTTTGCTCACCATGCCACCCCAGTTTGGGCCCAGCCATCTGCAAATCAGTCTTGACCCTGTTCCTCATGGCATATGGCTAGGTCCAAACTTGTATGGCAGGGGCAGCAAAAAAACCAATGGATTTAGGCCCAGATCTCTGTACTGGGGGTGAATGTTTGAAATTGTTCAGCATTCCGTCCGTCACTTGTTCTTTTTGCATTTGTCGCCCTAAGTGGGAGGGTATGCCCAGACGTGGGTCCCGTGCTTCCCATGCCACTGGATTCAAGCTAGCCTGGCTGAAGAGGGGTGAAACCCCGAAACCGGTCCTAGGATGCTTGTTTCCAGTCCAGGGAAGACCTGTCCTGGCACTTCGGGCTGGACTGTTCCCATGGGGAATAGGGTCAAGACTGATTTGCATATGGCTGGGTCCAAACTGGAATGGCATGGGCAGCAAAAAAACAATGGATTTAGGCCCAGATCTCTGTACTGGGGGGGGAATGTTTGACATTGTTCAGCATTCCATCCATCACTTGTTCTTTTTGCATTTGTAGCCCTAAGTGGGAAAGGTATGCCCAGACATGGGTCCTGTGCTTCCTATGCCAATGGATTCAAGCTAGCTTGGCTGATGAGGGGTAAATCCCCAAAATCTGTCCCAGGATGCTTTGTTCCAGTCCAGGGAAGTCCTGACCTGTTCCCATGGTGAGTAGGGTCAAGACTGATTTGTATATGGCTGGGTCCAAGCTGGAATGGCATGAGCAGCAAAAAAAACAATGGATTTAGGCCCAGATCTCTGCACTGGGGGTGAATGTTTGACATTATTCAGCATTCCGTCTGTCACTTGTTTTTTTTTGCGAAAGCAAGTAAGCAACATCAACTCACTGTATGACATTCTACTTTTTACTGCCTGAGCAATATACCATACTGGCCCCATCAACATCTTCATTCATGCCTTGTGTGTGTGTTCTGTAAATGCTTAACCTGGTCCAAACACTCTTGACTCTGAGCCCGCTTCTGACTCCATGTTCTAATTTCCTAAGTTCAGTTTTATTATACTATAGCTCTCTACCATTGCACTGAAGAAATTGATATTCCTACATTTTATTATCATATCAGGCCTTCTTCTTTGCTGTGTGTCCATTCTGTCATTGTGGTAGTCTGGTATCAGTCTTCCTACAGTTATGATATATGGTAATGTCTCACTAGCTCTCTATTTTCTTTCAATCGAGTTGATAGCAATGGATAACCCTTTGATTAATCCTGTAGTTGGAGTTTGCATATGTGGGAGTGGCACTTTCTGCCAAGATCTGTCTTCCCTGTTAGTGTGCTAGCCGACTACTACTACTACTACTACTGCTACCTACCTACCTACCTCCCCCTCCCCCCCTTAAGATGCCATCTTGGGAAAACCCTGAAGTAACAAGAAGACTCCCTCACTTCACTTGTTTAGCTAGTGTTTAACTCCTACTGAAGAAGATGTTGTCTGTGTTTAGTGGGTTTTTGTAGGCAAAATAGGCAAGAGCAATCATCCCCTAGTGGTTAATAATAGCATGCAGATACAATAACATTGCATTTACATCCCCACAGGACCTCCACTCAACGGCACTGGGGAGGAGGTGCCACTAACATCCAGTCCCCCCCAGAAGAGGCCCACAGTGATGACAGCAGCTCTGCACGCCTGGATCACGATGACTAACCTGGCCCATCAGGGACCTCTGGACAGTCGCGACCCTGCCACAGTCCAAAACCATCACATAGCCTCTCCCCTCAGGAAACACCACCACTGCACCCACCCAGTGGGCCCATACATCTGTCCCCAGGACACGTCAATCAGCAGTGTGTCCACCACTACAGGGACCCGAGGCAACCCCACAAACCCAAGACAATCAGGGACCTGGGGTCAGTGGCAGTGGGCACATGGTTAAGGGGACAGAGGCACAGGGAAACTGGGAGGATTGCTGTGCGCTAGGGGGAGGACAGGCTCAGGGAACCCACTCTCCACGAGGCACTTGCAGGGATCCTGGGAGCATACCACCATTCCCAGGAGACCTTGGGCCAGAAAATGGCCAAGTTGCAGGAGACCCAGTGGCTGCAGGAGGGATAGTATCTGGGGATCAGGGAGGACCTCAAACACATCCACATCATCCTGGTCACCATTGCAGGGGTGCTGGCTGACATGGCCAACACCATGAGGGAGGCAGTGGCCCACCAACGGGCCTCTGACACTAGCCACACCGAAGAACAGCCCTACACCTCTGCCAGCGCTAGTGGACAGGAGGCCCTGCCACAGCACCCCACCCCCTGCAGAAGGAGAACCACCACGCAAAAGGTCCCTGCGATCCAGGCAGAAGCCAGAGATCATTGCCAAACCCCCGCCAGGAAATAAGACTCCTCTGAATGTCACCCTTGTGTCCCACTCTGTCACCCTGTCCACCTTGAACTGCCATTGCTACTCTTCCTATGCAACCTTGGACAATGCACCTGTGATACAAAGAGACTGGACTCCATCTGGACATTCCTCCACCATAACCCCAGCCCATTGCACATCCTCTCCACCTCTTAGCACTTAAATAAACACTCTTGGAACAAATACAACTATGGAGTCTGTCAATTGATTGAAATATGTATAAGTTCAACAAGCTGTAAACATTTCAAATCATATTCACAGTAATATATACATTGATATGACCTGTAGTGGGCAGCACTAAACACACCAGGAGCCAGAGTGGGCCGCAGAGATCTGAAAATAGAGATGCCAAAGGGTACAGTAAGTGGCCATAAATATAGGGAAATCAGGCTGCCATGTCCAATGTCTAACACAAAACTACAATGGAAGGTGAAGTTACAGTGTCTTACCTGTGTGTCAGTGGAAGTACTGTTGTATGAGTGAGCTTCTTTTGTCCAGATCTCTTCCTCTGTCTCCTTTTCCTAACCATCGACAGGCTCCACCGCTGCCACAAGACCATCTAAAGGCTCATCTTCCTGCAGAAAAGGCACCGTGCGTCTCAAGGCCAGGTTGTGCAAAGTGCAGCATGCAATGATGATCTGGCACACCTTCTTGGGTGAGTATTACAGGGATCCACATGTCATTTGGAGGCACCGGAACCTGGCCTTCAGGAGGCCAAAGGTTCTATCAATGATCCTCCTTGTTCCCCTGTGTGCCTCATTGTAACGTTCCTCTGCTCTTGTCCTGGGATTCCTCACTGGGGTCAGTAGCCATGAGAGTAACCAGAGTCACCTTCAAATATTCGAGGCATACCTGTTAGACATGCACTCACCCTTAGGGACAACCCCACACCCATATACCTACATCAACTGGGTGGGGACCATGGGGTCACGTATTAGCCACAACCGGTGCCTTTGGAGTTGAGACATCACATATGGAATGCTGCTATTCCTCAAGATAACAGCATCATGCACAGAGCCATGATACTTGGCATTTACATGGGAGATGTACTGGTCCGCCAAACACGCCATTCTGCACATTCAGAGAGTGATAGCTTTTTCTATTCCTGAACACTTGTTCATTCCTCCAGGGGGGGACAAATGCTATATGTGTACCATCAATGGCACCAATGATGTTGGGGATGTGTCCCAGGACATAGAAGTCAGCTTTCTCTGTGGCCAAATTCTCCACCTGGGGGATTACGATGTAGCTGCACATGTGTTTCACCAGGGCAGACAACACTCTGGTCAACACGTTTGAGAACATAGGCTGTGACATCCCTGATGCCATGGCCACTGTCACTTGGAAGGAACCACTTGCCAGGAAATGGAGCACTGACAGGACCTGCACTAGAGGGGGGGTACCTGTGGGGTGGCGGATAGCTGAAATCAGGTCTGCCTCCAATTGGGCACACAGTTCTTGGATTGTGGCCCTATCAAGTCTGTAGGTTAGGATAATGTGTTTGTCCTCCATTGTCGCCAGGTCCACCAGGGGTCTGTACACAGGAGGATGTCTCCATCTCATATTCCTCCTCAGCGGTTGAAGTCTAGGGAGAAAAACTGTGAGAAATATTCACACATCTATTGAATTAATGATGCATCTCTTCCTTTACAGAAACAGTATGTGCATTCGAGAGTCAGTTGATGTGCCTATGTCTGCTGTGATGCAGTTAGGTGCCATGCCCTGTACACCCTGAAATGGCGGCTGCCTGACCTCTGTAGAGAGAGTGGAAATGAGGTTATTCAGCTGACGTTGTGCACTGTAGCGGTCAACGTCGACGACTGTTGCGCAACTTCGCATTGGTTAACATTGGGCCCTATGGGTTCTAGGAGCCTATGGCGATGTACTCTGGCGGTGACGGTACGCACTGCCATGGACGTGACCGCCATTTTCTATCTGTTCACTCACTTGCTACCTGACCTTCAACAGGAGAGGACCTACACCTCAAGTGCTGCTGTGACCTGTGTCTGGAAGCGACAGCGGCTCAAGTGTCTGGGGAAAGGGCCCCTGCCTTCACCTCAGAGGAGTTGGAGAGACTGGCGGATGGGGTCCTACCCCAGTACACTTTACTCTATGGTCTTCCAGACAAACAGGTGAGTACACTGTGAGCATGATGCGTGGGCCATGAATGTATGGAGTGCTGTGTGTGTTAGCCTCAGGTAGGGGGGCTGAGGGGTCTTGGGCAGAGTGCCTCATGTATGGTGGTCAATGTCTGTGCATAAGGAGATAGAAGGGGTATGGTGGGCCATGAGTATGACGGTTCAGAGGGTATGACTAATCCTTTTTCTGCTGTCTTTTCCCTGCAGGTCAGCGCCCATCAGAAAAAGGGTATTTGGTGTGCCATCGCCAATGAGGTGCGGACCCAGGGGGTCTTTGACAGGCGGAGCACCCACTGCCACAAATGGTGGGAGGACCTGCGCCGCTTGGCAAGGAAGATGGTGGAGGCCCAGCTGGGGCTGGTCTCCTAATGAGGAAGGGGTGCCCGTCATACCCTGATCCCCCTGATGTTCTGCATCCTGGAGGTGGCCTATCCGCAGTTAGATGGGTGCTTGAAGACATCACAGCAGCCACAAGGGGGTGTGTGCAGATTCAGATTCATGACTTTGCGCGCGTTAAGGTTTTACCTCGGTGGAGGATGTGGCTCCTAGGCCAGGAGCGAACATGGCAGGGTAGGTCCCTTGTTGGGCCGGCTCTGAAGCACTCCAACCCCAATAGTGTTAGTGGCCATCTACTACTGGGCAGGGTCCTGTGGGTTTCAGGTGTAGAGCTAATGGCGTTAGGCATTGTACCCCATGGGCTTTTGACTGGCTGTGTAACTGGCAGTGCATGGCTAGTGAATAGGGCTGCTCCCTTTGAGTTGTGTACGCCATTGGTAGTGGTGATGCTGGTATTGACCAAGTGTATCATCTGTCTCTCCCCCCTTTTTGTTTTGTCACCCTGTCCTTGTGTGCATTATCATCATCTAGCGATGAATCAGAGGCACTGGTGACGGAGGGAGCTGCATCCCACATGGGTCTGGAGGCTGAATCCACTGACAGTGATGGCACCAGTGGGAAGAAGGAGCACCATGACGGAGACAGGAGGGGACACTACAGACAGTGACTCTTCCTCAGATGAAAGCTCCCTGGCAGTGGCGGACACCTCTGTGCCAACCCCAACAACAGGTACAGCTGTCATCTACTACTGGGCAGGGTCCTGTGGGTTTCAGGTGTAGAGCTAATGGCCTTAGGCATTCTACCCCATGGGCTGGTGACTAGAAGTGTAACTGGTAGTGCATGGCCTAGTGCATAGGGCTGCTCCCCATGTGTCGTGTACACCAACGGTAGTGGTGTTGCTGGCACTGACCAAGTGTATCCTCTGTCTCTCCCCCCCTTTTTGTTTTGTCACCCTGTCCTTGTGTGCATTAGCATAATCTGGCGGAGGAGCAGAGGCACCGGCGACGGAGGGAGCTGCATCCCACATGGGCCTGGAGGTCGAATCCACTGACGGTGAGGGCACCAGGGGGACGGAGGGCGAGAGGCAGGAGGGGACACTACAGACAGCAACTCCTCCTCCAATGGAAGCTCCCTGGTGGTGGCAGACACCTGTGTCCCAAACGCAACAACAGGTACAGCCGCTGCCCCCGTACCATCACCGCCCTCCCAGCAGCCCCTCCGCGTGTTTCCCATGCCTGCTTACCCAGGAGGGTGGGCATCTTCTTCGCCCCAGGCACCTCCGGCCCTGCCCCAGTCAGCCCTGCTATCCTCAGTGAGGAGGCTATTGACCTCCTGAGATCCCTCACTGTTGGGCAGTCAGCCATACTGAATGCCATCCAGGGTGTTGACAGGCATTTGCAAAACACAAATACATACCTGTAGGGCATTCACTCTGGCGTGGCGGCCCAACAGAGAGCATTTCAGGTTCTGGCCTCCGCACTGTTGGCAGCCATTGTCCCAGTCTCCAGCCTCCCCCTCCAATTTCCTCTACCAAGTCCCAACCCCCTCAAACCAAGCCTATACCAAGCACACCTACAGACCAGCAATCACCCAAATCAACACACAGAAGTGGCTCATGCAAACACAAGCACCACACTTCATCTCACAGTCACTCACACAAGCAGCATCCCCATGCAGGCACACCAACATCCACTGCCTCCACTGTGTCCCCCTCCTCCTCCTCATCTGCCTCCCTCCCAGTAGCGTCTCCACTCACACCTGAATTCACTACATCCTCATCCAATACCTCCATCACCAGCACGCCTTTCACTACACACCCTCACTGGCAGTCACCACCCCCACATCCATGCGCACGTCCCCTATGTCCTCTCCCACTGTGTCTGTGAACCCTCCTCCCAAAGTACACAAACGCAGGCACACACCCACCCAACAGCCATCCACCTCACAACAGCCTCCAGCCTCCAGTCACATCCACTACCTCTGTCCTTGGCAGTATGAAGCACTCTGGGCACAAAGCCCCCTCCAGAACCAGTGGAGAAAGGCATCCACTACCTCAGTCCTTGGCAGGATGAAGCACTCTGGGCACAAAGTCCCCTCCAGAAAAAGTGGAGAAAGACATCCACTACCTCTGTCCTTGGCAGGATGAAGCACTCTGGGCACAAAACCCCCTCCAGAACCAGTGGAGAAAGACATCCACTACCTCTGTCCTTGGCAGGATGAAGCACTCTGGGCACAAAGCCCCCTCCAGAACCAGTGGAGAAAGACATCCACTACCTCCGTTCTTGGCAGGATGAAGCACTCTGGGCACAAAGCCCCCTCCAGAACCAGTGGAGTATCACATCCACTACCTCAGTCCTTGGCAGGATGAAGCACTCTGGGCACCATGCCCCCTCCAGAACCAGTGGAGTATCACATCCACTACCTCAGTCCTTGGCAGGATGAAGCACTCTGGGCACAAAACCCCCTCCAGAACCTTTGGAGTATCACATCCACTACCTCAGTCCTTGGCAGGATGAGCACTCTGGGCACAAAGCCCCTTCCAGAACCAGTGGAGACTGTTATCCACTTGAGAGACTGTGGCTTTGCACTCCCCAGGATAAAGTGGTGGGCAAACCACCCACTGTAAAGAGTTGAGAGACTGTGGCTTTGCACTCCCCAGGATAAAGCAGTGGGCAAACCACCCACTGTAGAGACTTGAGAAACTGTAGCTTTGCACTCCCCAGGATGCAGCAGTGGGCAAACCACCCTCTGGAGAGACTTGAGAGACTGTGGCTTTGCACTCCCCAGGATAAAGCAGTGGGCAACCCACCCACTGGAGAGTCTTGAGAGACTGTGGCTTTGAACTCCCCAGGATACATCAATGGGCATGGAGCCTCCTTGTGAAGCTGGCGTCGTGCACTCATCCGGCTGAGGTGCCCCCCTTCCCTTCCCCCTGAAGTGCCTGTTTCATTTCGATCTGATGCCCCAGCAGTGATCTCGCCATTTGGAGTCTGGTATAGAGTGTGGGCCTCGCCCATGCATTTTGGGTCCAGTGGTCCACGGACTATGAATGGTGCACTATCCGGACTTGTATAGTTGGTGTACATAATTGTTTACACTGTATTTCAAGTTTTGACTAATGGATTTTTATTGATTATAATCGTTCAACTCATTTCCTTTTGTCATTGCGTTCTTCCAGGAGGGGTTGGGGGGTGTAAATGTAATGTTGCAGCATGTATTTGTGTGTATATTGTTGTGGGTGAGGGTGGGGGTGTTGCGTGTGTGTGTCACTCTCTTTTCCCTCCGCCCTCCCCTGTGTTTTAGGTGCAGTACTCACCATGGTCGTGGCCGCCGCCGTTTGTGCTCCTGGTAGAGGAGCAGGAATACTATCGCAGGGAGGATTTGGAGTTCTGCCTCCATGGCGTCCTGGTTCCTCGTGGGTTGTGCAGAGGTGAGTGTTATCCCTTCCAAGTCCTGTTTCCGTCGTGTTTTTGTGGCGTTGAATCTGCCCTGGAAAAGGTGGCGGATTGGCCTCTAATAATAGAGTGGGCAGTACATTGTCTTCCACCTATCTGTTGGCGGTGACCGCCATGCTGTTTGTGTGTACTGCTGTGGCGGTCGGAGTGTTAAAGTGGCTGTCTATGTTGGCGGTTTCTGCCATGGTCGTGATTCCATTTTTTTTACCACCGGCCAGTTGGCGGCCTTACCGCCATTTTAACACCGACCGCCAGGGTTGTAATGAGGGCCTATGTGTGCTTTTGCTGAGTAGCAGATAGAAGAAGCCATAAGTAACCCAACCGAACCAAGTAACCCCGTTGCTGAAATGCAGGGGCTCCTGAATCCGATGTCGAAAACACCCTTGTAGCTAGTAACAGTTATTGTCAATAAACAAGCTATTTGACTGACCAGCGACAACCCTGCCGCCACATATCCCCCTGCGACATCTGCTTCTGCAGCAGTGGAACGTAAGCCAACTCCTCCTACTTTACTGGTGTAGCAATAACAAAAGATTATCCAGTTTTTAGGTGTCAGATCCCAGTCCCAATTTTTTAAATAAAAACAATGCAACCACAATCATTACAGTTCAGGTGGGAGGGTAGTATCTTCTGTCAAAAATATCACTCTGTGCATTTTGTTGAAATGTTACAAAAGCCAGGTAGAGAAGCCAACCAAAAGCTTTCCGTAATAGAGGGACAGACAAGCCAACCAAAAGCTTCATGTAATAGAGAGGCATAGCTATAGCCTATGATTGACGATGACTCGAAATCATGAAAGACCAATGAAGGGGTGGAATACAAAATGGTCAATAAAAGACAGAAAAAAAGATAATGCAGGGATAACAGGAGTAAAACTTGGATAGGGGAGTTGGATGAAAAAGAGTCAGTATAGAAAAAGTAAACCAGGCAAAATCCAAAGTAGTATAAAAGTGGGGAGAGGTAAAAGTTAGGGAACTAATAATAATAATGACTTGAGATAACAGGACTTTCTGGGACGAGCAGAGCCATCAGCATTGGCGCTGGTGGCTGGCACCTCCCCAACTCCTGCTGAACCTCCCGGTGCAGTGCCCTTCTTCTTGCCCTGGGTGCTGATGTAAGATTAGAAAGAAGATTAATAAAAGACATTAGTGGTACCAATAATCTCCACAAAACTATTATATAACAGCCACATGAAATAACATTGTACTTAAATCAGATCACCTATGGTACTATATTAGTATGATCGACTATCTTTGAGTTGGCTATTCTCCTAAAAATCACTATCCCAAATTTCCATAAGAAAATCTACATTTAGACCTAATTTATTGCAATGAATGATCTTTCATTTTATTCTCATTTCTCAAGCCTCTTGATGGACCGACTCAGTCTCCCTTTTTTGCAACGCATACATACTAGCATCAATGTGAAATTGCTTGGGACCGCACGTCTCACATAAAGTCACAGAGAACACTAGCTCACTGATATCACTAATTCACTATGGCGTTAAGAGGATGACAGAGGAGTGTGCTTTGCAATTGCTTTTTGAATGATCAGCCAAAGTGAGTGCCTATCTACGGATATAAAAATCAATGATGTAGCAGCGAGCACCTCGCTATCTCTAACTTGATCAAATAATAAATGATAATCTAACCTAAACTATACATTACCTACTTCTGAGTGGAAGCCACATGCTGTATAAGTTTAGGATTGTAGAACACACACACAATAAAATATAATACGCAGCAAGCCCCTGTAGGAAAGTACTATCTTGCCTGGCATGTTACCCCCATTTTTGCATATGTGTATGTTTGTTTTTGCCTGTGTCACTGGGATCCTACTAGCCAGGACCCCAGTGCTCATAACGTATGCCCTGTATGTGTTCCCTGTGTGCTGCCTAACTCTATCACTGAGACTCTGCTAACCAGAACCTCTGTATTTATGCTCTCTCTCTGCTTTTAAAATTATCACTGCAGGCTAGTGACTAATGTTACCAATTCTGATTGGCACACTGGAAAACCCTTATAGTTCCCTTGTATATGGTACCTAGGTACCCAGGGTATTGGGGTTCCAGGAGATCCCTATGGGCTGCAGCATTTCTTTTGCCACCTATAGGAAGCTCAGACAATTCTTACACAGGACTGCCACTGCAGCCTGAGTGAAATAACGTCCACGTTATTTCACAGCCATTTTACACTGCACTTAAGTAACTTATAAGTCACCTATATGTCTAACCCTCACTTAGTGAAGGTTAGGTGCAAAGTTACTTAGTGTGTGGGCACCCTGGCACTAGCCAAGGTGCCCCACATTGTTCAGGGCAAATTCCCCGGACTTTGTGAGTGCGGGGACACCATTACACGCGTGCACCACATATAGGTCAATACCTATATATAGCGTCATAATGGTAACTTTGAACATGGCCATGTAACATGTCTAGGATCATGGAATTGTCACAATTCCATGCATTCCCGGGTCTCCAGTATAGAGCCCGGGTACTGCCAAACTAACTTTCCGGGATTTTCTCTGCAGCTACCGCTACTGCCAACTCTCAGACAGGCTTCTGCCCCCCCCACCCCCACCACCCCCGGGCCTGGGCAGCCCAGTTCCAGGAAGGCAGAACAAAGGATTTCCTCTGAGAGAGGGTGTAACACCCTCTCCCTTTGGAAATAGGTGTTAAGTGCCTGAGAGGAGTAGCCTCTCCTGGCCTCTGGAAATGCTTTGAAGGGCACAGATGGTGCCCTCCTTGCATAAGCCAGTCTACACCAGTTCAGGGATCCCCCCCAGCCCTTCTCTGGCCCGAAACTGGACAAAGGAAAGGGGAGTGACCACTCCCTTGACCAGCACCTCCCAAGGGGAGGTGCCTAGAGCTCCTCCAGTGTGTCCCAGACCTCTGCCATCTTGGATGCAGAGGTGTGAGGGCACAATGGACACCTCTGAGTGGCCAGTGCCAGCAGGTGATGTCAGAGACCCCTCCTGATAGGTGCTTACCTCTCTCTATAGCCAATCCTCCTCTGAGGGCTATTTAGGGTCTCTCCTGTGGGTTTCTCTTTAGATAATGAATGCAAGAGCTCACTAGAATTCCTCTGCACTTCCCTTTTCGACTTCTGCCCAGGATTGACCGCTGACTGCTCCAGGACCCCTGCATAACCGCAACAAAGTAGCAAGAAGACTACCAGCAACATTGTACCGCCTCATCCTGCCGGCTTTCTCAACTGTTTCCTGGTGGTGCGTGCTCTGAGGGCTGTCTGCCTTCACCCTGCACATCTACCCCCTGCTAACGCAGGCACCAAACTTCTGCATCACCGGTCCTCTGGGTCCCCTCTCATCCTGACGAGCGTGTCCAAATTTGGTGGAGGTAAGTCCTTGCCTCCCCACGCCAGACAGTAATCCTGTGTACTGCGTGAACTGCAGCTGCTCAGTCTCCTGTGCACTTTTGCAAGACTTCCTTTGTGCACAGCCTAGCCCAGGTCCCCAGCAATCCGTCCTGCATTGCCCAACTAACTGAGTTGGACTCCGACATCGTGGGACCCTCTTTTAATGTTCTGATTTGACCGTTGTCCTCAGATCTTCTAAGTGCCTGTTCTGGTGCTTCTGCAGGTGCTGCCTGCTTCTGCATGGGCTCTCTGTGTTGTTGAGTGCCCCCTCTGTCTCCTCCTCCAAGGGGCGACCTCCTGCTCCTTCCTGAGCCCTGGCAGCACCCAAAATCCTCAACCACGACTCTTACAGCTAGCAAGGCTTGTTTGCGGTCTTTCTGCATGAAAACAACTCTGCATCCTCCAGCACGCCATGGGACATCTTCTGACCAAAGGAGATGTTCCTGGCACCTTCCGTTGTTGCTGAACCTTCGGCTTCTTCCACCCGGAGGCAGCCCTTTTTCACCTTCTTCTGGGGTTTAGTGGGCTCCTGCCCCCCCTGGACACATACGTGACTCTTGGACTTGGTCCCCTTCTTTTACAGGTCCTCAGGTCCAGGAATCCGTCTTCAGTGCTTTGCAGTCAGTTGTTGTCCTTGCAGAATCCCCTATCTCGACTTTACTGTCTTTCTGGAGTAGTAGGATAACTTTACTCCTACTTTTCAGGGTCTTGGGGTGGGGTATCTTGGACATCCTTAGTGCTTTTTTACACTTCCAGTGACCCTCTACACACTACACTAGGCCTGAGGTCCATTCGTGGTTCGCATTCCACTTTTGGAGTATATGGTTTGTGTTGCTCCTAGGCCTATTTTCTCCTATTGCATTCTGATGTGTTTTACAGTGTTTGCACTACTTTTCTAACTATTCCTTACCTGATTTGGTTTGTGTGTGTATATTTTGTGTATATTACTTACCTCTGAAGGGAGTTTATCCTCTGAGATACTTTTGGCATATAGTCACTAAAATAAAGTACCTTTTTTTTTTAGTAAATCTGAGTATTGTGTTTTCTTATGATATAGTGCTAAGTGATATAAGTGGTACAGTAGGAGCTTTGCATGTCTCCTAGTTCAGCCTAAGCTGCTCTGCTATAGCTACCTCTATCAGCCTAAGCTGCTAGAACACCTCTATTCAACTAATAAGGGATAACTGGACCTGGCACAAGGTGTAAGTACCACCAGGTACCCACTATAAGCCAGGCCAGCATCCTACAGCCCCAGGATCTCCATGCCTAGCAGGTCGAGCAGGTCCTGCTCACAGTCGATAATATCCGCCCAGCGCTGTATCAATTGGTGGGTGGTGCGCTGGAACTGGGTGGTGGCCCTGACCAACTTGCGCACCATAGCCTAGTGCTGCCGATGCTCCGCAGGGGGTAACCGCTCCCAGGCCTGCCACCTGCTGCCAGCATTGAGGGGAGGTGGTGCTGCACATAAAACCAAGCCAAGTGCTGCCACCTCCTCCTCACTGAAGATGGCCGCTGTTACACCACTGCTGCTCTGCCATGGTGCTGGGTGGGTAGGGTAGGAGAAAAGAAAAAGAAACAGGAGCAAAAGGAAGGAAAAAGGGGAAAATAAACAAAACTACAAAAGCACAACATTAAAACAGCATAAAAATAATGAGACACAAAAAGAAACACTCATACAATAAATACAAATATAGGGGTAGGTGAAGTATGGGGTAGAGGATTGCAAATATTAAGGACAGATACAGGTAGAAGTCACAGTACCATACACAGAGTGAAAATCAAGATGGCCGTGCCCTTGCAAACCGCATGGTGCAGTTCGAGCGAGGTTTTGAACGTGAGTACGCACTTTGTGTTGTGTGTGACGTCAAATGAAATGCAAATCGAACCCTGTGTAGCACAGCAATTTTTTTGCCTGTTTGTGGAGTTTCTCATAGTTCAACTTCACACACTCCACCCAGGCCTAGTTTTCTACTGTTTCACATTTTCCAGTACACTATTTTGACAAACTCCTTAGTTCTCTGACCAGCAGCTCTTTTTTGTCAGTACATTCTCTACATCATGTCCTTTTTTACTCTCATTGTCAAACAGATAGTACTGTTTCATCAGTTTTTTTTGTCCTTTCTATCTTTCTCAGCATTATAAATCCTCTGCTTTAAAAACAAGTAGATATCTGAAAAACAAATTATATTCTACTTCATTACATACCATAATTAATTCAGTGTACATATAAATGTTTATCTCAGTTTGAAACAGGCCGTCTAAGTCTCTAACTGTCAGTGTATAAGTCTTGACATAAGTCGCTCTATGGGTGGGTGTCTAGCTGTGACACTGGTTCAGTGGATATCTGAGTAACTGTATCAGTGCCTCTGTGAGTGTGTCACTGGATGTGAAAGTAGCTGTTTACATTTATCAATGGCTGTGTTTCTGACTGCATGGGTGTGTGTTTATGGGTAGGTAAGTGCCTCTATTGATTGGTAACTGACTTGTTAGTTAGTACTGATTCTGTTGGTGGTACATACATAATTGCTATGTGGGTGTATGAGTGGATATGCAATTGCCTCTGTTGCTGTATCACTGGGTTTGTAAATGACTGTTTGGTTTTGTAAATACGTATATGAGTGCTTATAGTGTTGGTGACTTGGTGAATAAATGGGTAAATGTGTGTGCACATGTCTGTCTACCTAACTGTCTGAGTGCTGGGTATATGAATGGCTCTGGAAGTGTGTTAGTGGATATAACATTGCCCGTATGTATCGCTGAACGACTACATAAGTGGATCTATAGGTAAATAAATTCAAATGTGAATGCTTTTATTGGTGTGTTTGGTGTGTTTCCGAGTGCCGTAGTCGCTGTATACCTATATGCGTGTTGATACATAAGTGCTTTTTCTGGGAGTATAACTGGTTGTACCAGTGCCTACCTCACTATTTATAGGCAGGTGAGAAATTACATAAATGGTTATGTTGGTGTGTAAGGGCCTTGTTATTTTGTTACACGTTGTGTATAAATAAGTATCCTGGGTATGGTCGGTTAGTAAACTAATGTGTACATTGCAGGGGCCTGTGTTGGATCTCATGTTACAGTTTAAGTCCCATTACATCCACTCTGCCTTTCTTCCTTCTAAGGTCTATAAAATCAGTACTATTGAGTTGGGTAGCAAAAAACATCTCTTATTCAGCAACAAATTTTCCTTCTGGAGGAACATGCACTTTACAAATACACGTTTTGTTAAGTTATATGAGTGCTTTTATGGGTGGGTGATTCAGAGTGTAAATGGTTGATTATATATTTCAGTGAATATATCAGTGCCTCTGTGAGTATTTTACTGGATGTGTTTGTAGCTGTATGTGTGTATGACTGGGTGTGCTAGTGACTGTATTGGTGTTTACATGTGTATGGAAGTGTCCGTATGTATTGATAAGAGGCTCTTTCAATGGGTGTTTGGGTGTGTAACAGTGTATGGAAGAGGCTCAAGTAGTGGTGGATACATAAATGCTGTGCGGGTGTATAAATGTATGTTAAGTGCAACTGTTGCTGTCTGACTGGATGCGTGAGTGGCTGTATGGTTTTGTAAATAGATTTGTGAGTGGCTACATGGGTGGGTGATTGGGTGTATACCTGAGTGTATGGGTATGATGGAGGATGTGTAACTCAATATCTGAGTTCTGAGTACATAAAACACTGTATAGATATTTGAGTGGCTGTAACAGTGCCTTTACGGGTGTGTGAATGACTATGTAATTGAATGTATATGTGAGTTAATGGGAATGTGAATGGTTTTATCGGTATGCACTGTGTCAGTCACTGCATCTTTATGTGACTGGTGGATATATAAGTGCTTTTGTAGAAGTGTACGTAGGTGTACATAGGTGTGTAAGTGCCTGTGTGACTGTGTGAGTGGTTGTAAATTACATACTATTAAATTACATACTATGAGCAAGCACCCACATAACACATTCATTTTTTAAAAGTTTTGTACAGATTCATCAAATGGTGGCAAACTGATTAAAGGAAAAAATATTTGGTCCGTCTGTACTGAACAAGTTAAAAAACAAATATATAAAGAATGCATATGGAGCAGGGTAAGGACAAGCTGACTGACCCCCAGAGGTAACCCACACAGAGGGTTCTGTGGTACACCTGTGAGTAACAAAGCAGCCCTCCTGTGAGGAACAGCTGTACTCTTATGGGAGTTGTACCACAGGACCAGGCATGGTGCAGCGGTACCAAGGATGTGACACTGTATCACAAGTACTACTGCAATACCACAGAAAATAGATAAATAAATCAGGAAAATGTGGATTAGGGGTCTGTGGAGGGTAGGATGCCCACCAGGAGTTTGCCATCCACTGGGGGTTGATTGCCCTCAGTGAGTTGGGTAGAGGGTTAGCCATAGGCCAAGGCTAGTGGTCAGCCCCCCTTTCTGAACATCTGAAGGATGTGTGCAACAGCAGTTCGGCCACCCACAAAGGATTGGGCACCGGCCTTGCAACTAACCCTCTGCTGAGCATAGCAAGGGCCATGTGAAGCAGGGGAAGGCCAAGCTCTGACAAAGGCAGTGTGTGGTGAGAGGTTGGGCTCCTGCGGTAGTCAGGCACAGGCTCTAACTTCTGGCCTGACCATGCATCCAAACCCTTTCTGCGTACTGCAAAGGATGTGTGCTACAGAGTTTGACTGTCCATGGGAGGTTGTGCACCCTTAGGGTGTTGTGTTCAGGGCCAGGCAAGTAGGAAGGCTCTGCATTGCATCCAATGCTACATATTGCCACCAGTTGTTTGTGGGGGAGGTTGGGTACAAGCAGGGTGTTGCGTAGAGGGCCTGGCACTAGGCTTGGCCCTTCTACCATATCCTCTCTTACCACAGCCAAAGAATGTCCATTTAGGTTGGTCATCTGCAAGGGGGGGCTGGTCAACCATGGGCGATTGGGAACAGGACTTGGGCAGATGCCAGGCACTACAGACAACTCCACTGCTGCATGTTACTTACTGTTGTGCTTAGTAGGGCGGTTAGGTGAAGATGATCCGCACACTTAAAGACATTTACTTAAAAAAACAAAGCCTAAGGTGATGTTATAGTTAGGTATGATAGTAGGATCAGTGATGTCATCAATGATGCAATTTAACATACCAGAAGTGATGTAATATTTAAGGTCATAATCATTGAATGGTGGGGGAAAAAGTTATAATTAGCTCAGTTTCTTTTTAAACAGTAGTTTTCTGTAATATTTAGATATTTATATTCACTGACAAAACCAAAGGTTAAACAAAACTTTATAGTTAAGTGTGCTAAACAGATCTGTTTTTGTTTAATAGAACACTCTGACTAGTTACTAAAAAACTAAGTTTAACGTAAAGTTTTAGATAGTTGAATATGTCAGTAACAACATTAACATTTGAACAAAAAAAAAATACACTTGCACCCCGCCCTGCACTTGCTTAGTCAAGGCCCTGTGGCAAACCCCCCACAGGGCCTTAAAGACTTGGTGGGCCAAGTGTCTCCTCTCCCTGAGCCTCACTAGGCCCTAAGGACGTTATCTTCCAAGGTCTTTTTTTATGAAAGGGGAGGGGAGCCATGTGGCCCCCCCTCCCCGAGCCTTGCTAAGGCTTGGGAACTCCACCCCTTAGGGCTGTTTTTTTTTTAATTAAAGGGAAGGGGGGCAGAGGACCCATCCCTCAGGGCTACTCCTGAAAATAAACGGGAGGGGCTGCGCAGCCCCACTCCCTGAGCGTTATTGGCCCTGGGGGCTTTATCCCCCACGACCCACAGTATAAAATGTGGGCATCCTGGTGTCCATCCAGGCTACCCATCATGCATTCTTTGAGTGCTACCCCAGGGCACCTCAGCCTCAGCTGGCGCCCAGCCTGGAGCGGGAGCCATCATTGCTCCTGCCCATAGAGACCAACTTCATATGCTGCTCCCTCCAGACAGGAAAAATATTTTTATCTGTTTCCTTGGCAACATTAGTGTGGGCGGGGAAACAGATCAAAGGTGTTTTCCCCCGGGAGCGGGCTGCCCAGGACATAGCTAGAGAGCCGGTCCCGGGGGAAAGGCACCTCCAGGTCCTCCTCTCTTTAGAGGCTAGGGGAGGGGGTGCCATGCAGTCCATCTCTCTATTTTTGACATATTTCAGGCCCAGGGGTGGGCTCCCCATGGTCTGTGATGGTTACAGGAGGTGTGGGGGGTGAAGCCCGCCTCTCCGTATTAAAAAATGTCAGCCTTTGGGGTGGGCTCCCTGGGGACTCTAATGGCTCGGGGATGGTGGCTGCATGGCCCCCCTGCCCATATTCAATAATTTCAGCCTGAGGGGTGGGCTCCCTGGAGCCTGTGATGGCACAGAGAAGGACATTTTGCATCTAAGTCCCCATATACAACAATTTCGGCCCGGGGCTGCTAGCAACATTTTTCTCATGCGGCTAGTAGCCAATCAGAGAGCTCGCTCCCACAGAGTGAATTGACCCGGGGTAAAGATGTCTCCTGGGCCAATCTGAACACTATATATTTTTTAATTGAGTTGAAGGGACTCTCTCTGGAGTCCCTCAAACCTAACCATTGTGATACGTAATTTTTGGTGAGCCTGAATAACTCAAAAATAAATACACCAAATCACAAAAAGCACAATCTGCGTAAAAAGATCTAGCTTCCTGCCAAGTTTGATGTAATTCGGCTCAGCAGTTTTTCACTGTAGCCCTTGAAGTCTGGGGATTTTGCATTTTGAAACTCCCCTTTTATGTGGATTGACGCATAATGGAATACCCCGAAACTTTCAGGCAGAAACAAATAAAAAATTAGCACCTTTTTGGAAAGTTTTTACTTTAAGTTAAGTTTAAGTTTAGGTCATTACCAACACAAGGAATACTTTTCTACGGAACAGCTTACCTAAACTATAACTACCCAGTGGAAACTGCCACTGGGCTATATACATATATGTATATGTATATGGCATAAAACTTGTAAGTCCACTAAACAAGAAGGTGGTAGGTAAGGAAACATCTACAGAGACAGAGGAGCTACATTCCAAGAAGGGGAAAAAAACAAGGTTTTAAGTTGCTTATGGAACACTAAGAAAGAGTCTAAAGTCACAATATCTACAGATAGAGTGTTCCAAAATGTAGCCACCACTACTGAGAAGGAGCAGCCACCCCACCTGGTTTTCTGGAATCTGAAGATGGTCACCTTCCTGAGAGAGTATGATCTGAGCACTCTTTTAGGGGTGTATTAATTGAATACTGTTCTGAAAGGTGCAGGCCCTTGATGGTGAAGAGCCACATAGACCATGCCAAGAGCTTTATATATCACCCGCTTTCTGACTGGCAGCCAGTGAAGGGTTCTGATAATGAATAAGAAGAAGCTCATGTCCTGCTGACCTGGGTGTAAAAATAACCGACAAGTTTTTATCAGATGCAACCTGAGATGATGAGGGGCCACAAGTCTCTGGCCACCAAAGTTCAGATCACATTGAGTGCTGTGCCCCAAAAACAAAATGTCTGTTTTTTTCAACATTCAATTTCAGACATTTGTCCTCCATCCAAATACTGATGCCATTTCATATATTGTTTGAACTTGTCGGCTGTCAGCAGCAGATTGTCTCATATGGAGACAATCATTTTATTGTCATCCTCATAGGATAACACCTGGAAGCCAGCAAGTGGGGAGACATACAAATTAAATAAGGTGGGGCTGATGGAGGACCCCTGCGGAACACCCACAGGGGAGCTTGAATGTCTCTGCTCCAAAATTACCTCAGCTGACTGTTTGCACCCTGTCTGTCAGAAAGGAGCAAAGAAGGCCCAGAACAGTGGCCCTCATCCCGATCTATTGTAATCTTTGGTCCAGGGTGACTGCTGATATTGTGTCAAATACCACTGACAGATCCAATATTACCAAGATAGTGGCACCCCCCCGGTCTACTTGGCAATGTATGGAATCTGCAGCTGCTACCAGTGGCGACTCCATGATGTGACCACCTATGATCCCATTTTGAGATGAGTCTAAAAGATCCTGTGAGTTGATAAACTCAGCCAGCTCATGTTATCTATATTTTTCAAGCATTTTTGACGACATGGGAAAAGAGAGATGGGGTAAAGTAACTATAACTTGTGAGCTAAGGTAACTATAACTCATGCCCTTGCCATACAAATGTTGCAGTGATAAAATCAAAGAAGCCAAACAGATCTCATCAATGATGTATTATATGGAGTAATTAGCTATGCATGGTGAAGTATAGTTACCTTAGGGGGTGAGTTATAGTTCCTTGAAAGAACTTTAACTATAACTGCTGGATTTCTATCGTTTTGTACGAGTGAATTCATAACCAAACTATAACCTCACTGTAATCTTTGTTTTTTTAAGTGAATTTATATGTTTTTTAAATCCGGTTTCCTAGCTATAACGTCCCTGTAACCTTTGTTTTTTTCAGTGAATTTCTATGTTGTATTTATCGTAAAGTAATTTTCATTATAATACATTAATCCAACCACAACCATGCATGGCCTTCTGATGTGTGCAGCGTGGGTTGGCTGCAGGGTCTGGCCTATGTCCAGGCCCTCCCTCCAACCCCAGTAGCCACCCAACCCTGTGCTGCACACAGCCTCTGGCCATGTGCAGCAGGAATTGGCCACAGGGCCTGCCTCTCTGGGTGTGAGCATAGGTGTGAGAGTGTGTTTCTGGGTGTGAACGTGGGTGTGAGAGTACCTACCTGGGTGTGAGAGGGTCTATGTGGATGTGAGAGTGGGTGTGAGAGTGTCTGTCTGAGTGTAAGAGTAGATGTCTCTGTGTGTGAGTGTGTGTGACAGTGTCTCTGTGAGTGGGTGTATAAGAGTCTGAGTGGGTCTGTGAGTGGGTGTGTGTTAATGTCTGAGTGGGTGCATGAGTGCCTAAGTGAGCATGTGAATGAGTGTGTGAATCTGAGTGGGTCTGTGAGTGGGTGTGTGAGTGTCTGCGAGGATCTCTTGAGTGAGTGCATGAGGGTTTGAGTGGGTGTATGAGTGTCTGAGTGGGTCTGTGAGTGGGTGTGTTAGTGTCTTAGAGGGTCTGTGAGTGAGTACATGAGGGTCTGAATGGGTCTATAAGTGGGTGTGTGAGTGTGTGACTAGGTCTGTGAGTGGGCACATGAGTGCCTGAGAAGGTCAGTGAGTGGGTAGGTGAGTGGGTGCACCAAGGTCTGAGTGGGTATATGAGCATCTTTGTGGATCTGTTACTGGATGTATGAGAGTCTGAGTGGGTGTGTGAGTGAGTGAATGAGTGTGTGCAAGATTGTCGGAGTGGGTCTGTGAGTGGGTGTGTGAGTGTCTTAGAGGGCCTATGAGTGAGTAGAGAAGGGCCTGAGTGGGTCTGTGAATGGATGTGTGAGTGCCTGACGGGGTCTGTGAGTGGCTGTAGGACGGTGGCTCTCTATACAGTGTACAAAAATGGTGTTGGTTTCCATAGGTAACAAATAGACCACCTAATGCTCTATTTGTATGGTAGAGTGGTCAAGCAGTTAGGCTCATCTTGAAGATATGCTAAGCATTTGCTGTACGCTCAGTATCAATAAATGTAGACTCACACTCAGAAGAATAACTCAGGACCAACTTACAAAAATACTTCAAATGTTTGTAAATGTTTTAAGACCAAGATCATCAAAATCTAAGTTGAATCTAACCAAAAGCAAAATTGCCCACCTGTTTTCCCACTCAAGGTGGGGGGAAAACAATTGGGCAGCCATCTGCTGTTAGCAGCAGAGGTGAGGGTCTGATTTCAAAGGCACTAAAGTCTTTGATACTGACCGCTGGTGCAGGGTGCCTGCCTAGGGGAGAAGATGAAGCACCTCCACCCAGGAAAGACTTTGGGTGTCATTCTAACCCTTGCGGTCGTCGACCGTCAGGGCTAAAATGATGGGGGCACCGCCAACAGGCTGGCGGTGCCCCGCAGGGCATTCTGACCGCGGCGGTTCGGCCGCGGTCAGAAGTGGAAAACCGGCGGTCTCCCGCCGGTTTTCCGCTGCCCTTCTGAATCCTCCATGGCGGCGCAGCTCGCTGCGCCGCCATGGGGATTCAGACACCCCATACTGCCATCCTGTTCCTGGCGGTTCGCCCGCCAGGAACAGGAGGGCGGTATGGGGTGTCGTGGGGCCCCTGGGGGCCCCTGCAGTGCCCATGCCAATGGCATGGGCACTGCAGGGGCCCCCGTAGGAGGGCCCCACAATGAATTTCACTGTCTGCATTGCAGACAGTGAAATTCGCGACGGGTGCCACTGCACCCGTCGCACCTTCCCACTCCGCCAGCTCCATTCGGAGCCGGCGTCCTCGTGGGAAGGTTGTTTTACACTGGGCTGGCGGGCGGCCTTCTGGCGGTCGCCCGCCAGCCCAGTGTAAAACCCAGAATACCCGCAGCGGTCTAATGACCGCGGTGCGGTATTCTGGAGGGGGGAACTCTGACGGGTGGCCTCCGCCGCCCGCCAGGGTGAGAATCACCCCCTTTGTGTTCTGGCTCCTGCGAGCAGAGGGTCACACCCCAGGAGTCCAGACTTCTGACTGGTGGTGGCAGGCTGGCTAAGACCAGTCAGCAACCATGCCAAAGCTTTGCAAGGGGCACCTCTAAGGTCCCCTCTGTGTACTTTTTATAATAAATCCAACACTGGCATCAGTGTGGTTTAGTATTCTGAGTTGTTTGATACCAACCAGCCCAGTATCCAGAGAGGCCATCATGTAGCTGGGGAACTCGTAATGACCAGTGTCCATCACATGTATTTGTCGGCGGGAATCACGGCCCACCCCACCCCACCACCGCCAAGCACACCCACATCCCGCCCTCCAAATAAAGATGCACAAATCACCTCGGCGGACAGTGGAGGCCGGACGACGATTGGCGGCTGCGACCGCCACGGGCGGCAAGTGGGCCCAACAGCAACCACTGCACACATTGGCTAGGCTTTGCACCCACACACCTGACATACATCCAGAACACCATAAAACACCCCCAGACACACCCCACAACCCCTTGCAACAAAACCAGGACCAGAAGACGGAGAGCACCAGAGCCAGACAGAGAATGCCAGCAGACAAGACACGCATAGCGACCCAAACAGGAGCACCCAAACACCATTCCCAGTCCCGACGTCATCCACCACCCTCACCATGTCCCCCCCAAAAATCCACGCTTCACCGAAAAGTAGCTAAGGACCATGGTGGATGAGATCCTAAAAGTGGAGCCACAAATATTCAGCTCCGAGGTGCAGCACACACCCATCGCCTGGAAAATGGAGCTGTGGCAGACCATCGTCAACAGGGTGAATACAGTGGGACACCATCCACGCACCACGGACGACATCCACAAGAGATGGAACGACCTGCAGGGGAAGGTTTGGGCCCTGGCATCCAGGCACCACATCGCAGTGCAGAAGACTGGGGGAGGGCCGCCACAAACACCACCCGACTACACCAAATGGGAGGGGAAGGTACTCTCCATCCTGCACCCAGAGGGACTCACTGGACTCACTTGAGGAATGGACTTGGGTAAGTCATCTACATTTACCCCATATACACCATACCTGTAATGCATGCACCACCCCACCCCACCCACACCCTCCTAGACCCACACCCCTCCTAGCCATTACCCACCACATCCACCACCCTGCACCCCCCACAACTCACTACCAGGCCCACATCACTCCCGCTGTGCACAGCCACCCACCCCTTCACGTTCCCACAATGGAATAATAAACCCACCACTATGTAACGCCACCACTGCCACTAGATGCTATGGCCACCTCACAAAGGCACCCTTGAAAGCCACTGAAAGGCACACCAGCACTAAATTGTACAGTGCTGCCCACCCCAGACCATCCTGCATATGTAACAAACAATTCTATGTCCCCCAACGGGCACCACCACCCATGCAACCCTAATGGAGGGGACAAGGAGTGCCACAGCATTCCAGGGAGACAGAGGCACATCACAGGACACTGGGGAAGGATCCCTGGACACTGATGAGCAGGCATGCCCTTCTCACAGCCCTGGATGCTCACCATGCAGCAGCCCCACCCAGGAAAACACTGTCACCCCTAACACCCAGTCAAGACCAGCAGGCCAGGGGAGGTGAACCCACACCAGTGGACCCAGGGCATAAACAGGTGGAACACAGCAACAGAGGCCACAGTCACCCACCCCCAACACGCAGGAAGACGAGGGCCCCAGTACTAGTGGCACATCCAGACCTGCACAGGGGACACAGGCACAGGGGGCCAGGGCAAGGTCAAGTGCCCCAGTGGGTCAGGGGGTAGGGCACCGGATAGATGCAGCAGCCCAGGACGTCATTGCAGAGGTATTGGGGGCATACCAACATACCCAAGACAGGTTGGCACAGATTGTAACCACCCTGGAGCAAGGCCAGAGGATGCAGCTGGAACACCACCAACAGACCATGGAGCAGTGGAAAGAACACAATGCCACAATGGCCACCATTGCTGGAGCACTGCTGCAGTTGGTCAACAAACCCTCAGACACCCAGACCAGACAAGAGGCCCCCACAACAGCCCTGGACAACCAGCAACAGTTGTCCAAAGCAGCTGAAACTGCACAGGAAAAACCCTCCCAGGAATCACAAGGGCACACCATGTCACCCCAAGTAGCTCCACAGCAGGCGCCCAAACGTAGCCTCAGGCCAAGATATGGCACTGGAAACCCAGCAAAGAACAAGCCCCCTACCAACAATTGACACTGCTGCTACTGCCAAGCAAGAAATTAACACACCCATTCACAAACTGCACTTAGCTGAGGGCTAAATGATGAACAGAACTACAAATAGGACCCACCTATAAAATCAAACAGGCCTGCAACCAAGTCGGTTTTGAGGACAACCAACCATAACGACTTCCATCATTGTACATAGCACATTTCACTGTATTCCACCAATAAACAACATATCTCACCTGTAACACTGTCCCCTGTCTTCAATGTTGAACAAAGTGGAGTAATGATGCAACAGGCAGGGATAAACTTTATTGTCAAATTGTGCATGCTGCTGGTACAGTGCGTTTCTAAAAATTCAAGAAGGGAATGCTTATGTTGTCTGTCTGTACCATGCTGAAGAGGTCCATGACTCGCATATCATGACCAATTCCCCCTAGTTGACATGGCACACTTACAGTATCAGTCACTGACCACATATACAGGCTGAGGTCCCAGACAGTTATTGGAAGTAGAGTTGTATCAGTTGGTTTCTGGAATTTACATCTTCCCCTTCCTCATCCTCACCATCACTCTCCTCACCTCTCTGAGGTAACAGATCAGGACCTACAGCACCCTCCACCTCAGAAAGGGGGATTGAATGTCTCACTGCCACATTGTGCAGCATGCAGCAGGCCACCACTATCCTACACACCTTATCAGGCCCATAGGCCAGGGAACCCCTAGAGATATGTAGGCACCGAAATCTAGCCTTCAGGAGACCTATAGTACACTCTATCACCCTCCTAGTACGTCCATGGGCCTCTTGTATTTCCTCTCTGCATCTGTCCTGGGATTCCTCACTGGTGTCAGGAGCCAACGCAAGTTTAGATAGCCAGAATCACCTAGAGAAATGGTCAATACAGAGTCGTCATTGGAATGTCCTTAGTCTGACAGGCTGTTTTTCAGCAATGTGTCAGTTAGTGACAGGCACCCTTACCTATGATCTACCCTCTGTCCTCTTAGAGTTGTTCCATCTTTTGTGACACACTACTGTTCCTTAAAACAAATTAATCATGGACTGAACCAGGAAACATGGCATTCACATGGGATATGTACTGGTCTGCTGTACATACCAATTGCATGTTCATGGAGTGAAAGTTCTTCCTGTTTCTGTACTCCTGTTCACTCACTCTTGGTGGGATGATGGGTATGTGGGTTCCATCGATGGCACCAATAACATGGGGAATGTTTGCAAAGGCATAGAAGTCTGACTTGATGGCAGGGAGCAAAGCACTTTGGGGGAATCGCACATAGGATTGCAGATATACAAATGCATTTAGAAATCTTGTAAGTACCTGGCTGAACATTGGCTGTGAGAAACCAGCACCCATGCTCACTGTCACTTGAAAGGAGCCTGTGGCCAGGAAATGGAGTGTGGAGATCACCTGCATCTCATTTGGAATGGCATGCTGATTATGATTTCCAGGAGTCAGTGCAGGATCCATTAATGCACATAGGTCGTGAGTAGTTGCACGTGTGAGTCTGTAAGTGATAATGATCTGACGCTCCACCATGGTCCCCATATCCACAAGTGGTCTGTACACAAAAGGTGTCCTTCCTCACCACAAGGGACTGTACCTGTGAGGGGTAAGAACAAGGAGTCATGTGCATACATACACAGGCATATTTGCTAAACACATTCACTGCATTCTTCATAGTAGTGTCTGTACAATAACTGCAACCTGATAGATGTACATTGTCACCACTGAGAGGGAATGGAGTAAATCATGTGTGATAATATACTCTATGGATAGAGACATATGTGAATCATATGGCTAGTAGGCCCAGCATTGTGACTAAATTGAATTTCAAGATGCGTAGGTGAAGGCAAAATGTCTGCCCACAGTAGTTCTGCCCCTTTGTTGTGGAAGTGCCCTAAGACCGCTAGCGATTGACGTCACAGCATTCGGCGGTGTTTACCACTGTTTGCACCCTCATTGGATAACATGGATGCCAAAGGTGAATCTTGGCGTATCATGATCGCCGCCGGAGGTGACGGTGCATTCCGCCGCAGAATGTAAGCACGTTCGTCATTGTGTGCTCACTTGACTCCCTGATTTTGTGCGAACAAGTACTCCACTCCGTGTACTACTGTGGCCTGGCTATGGATGTTCCACATGGTGCAGGGGAAAGGGCCCCGGCCTTCACCCATGAAGAACTGGAGAAACTGGTGGAAGGGGTCCTGCCCCTGTACGGTAGACTCTACGGCTGGCCAGAGGTACAGGTGAGTCCGGGTTTGGGGGGCACTGTGTGTGTAACGGATGGAGTGCATTGCTCTGATGTGCATTCCTGTGAGCCAGGATGGGGCTTGGTGCATGGAATGCTGCGTGCCACTGTCCCGCATGTCTGGGAGTACTGTCTGTCCTATGTCTAACAATCAGCCAGCTATTGCCATCGTGCAGGTGCCTGACCTCTGTGTTTCTTCTCTGTGTCTCCCTACTAGGTCAGCGCCCACCAGAAGAGGGCACATTGGCATGCCATCACCAAAGAGGTACGGGCCCTGGGGGTCTTCAACCGGCGGAGCACCCACTGTTGGAAGAGGTGGGAGGACCTGCGGCGCTGGGCGCGGAAGATCAGTGAGGCCCAGCTGGGGAAGTCCTCCCAACGTGGTAGGGGTGCCCGTCGGGCACTGACCCCCTTAATGCGAAGGATCCTGGCGGTGGCTTACCTAGACCTGGATGGGCGCTTGAAGGCTGCACAGCAGTCACAAGGAGGTGAGTACTCAAAGCCCACACTTCGGCCTTGAAGGATGAGTGTGTGTGCGATAGAGTCATGGGGCTTAGAGCAGGGTTTTGACTGGTGTCCAGCTACTGTCTGCTCCCCAAATGGTGTAGGGGTGTCCCTGTCAGGTTTCACCTACCTCAGCTTCAATGCAATGACAGGATATGGGTGTAGGTCAATGTACTGCTCAGTAGTCAGGGCCATGGTCATGTGCCTAGTGCACGGTGCAGCCTGTTGGGTGTGTCTGCTGGGTAGGTGTATGTCTGGCCATTGTGTATCAGCATTCAGCTACTTACAAGTGTCTCTCCTGTTTTGTCTCCCCATCCCTGTTATCTTTTGTGTGTCTGGTACAGCATGCACATCAGGCAAGGGAGCTGAGGCACGGGCTAGTGGGGAGACAGCAGCCCACGGATCCTCGGAGGCAGAGACAACAGACGCCCAGGTGGACCAGTGGGTGGGAGGGCGAGGGGACTTCCACGGGGGAGGCTACTACCACTGGTGGTAGTGACTCTGAAACCTCCTCCGATGGGGGTCCTCTGGCGGTGCCGGACAGTAGTGGACAAATCACGACCGAGACATCTTCCGCCACCACCCATATCATCAGTGCCCTCCTTTCTGCTCCCCACCGAGTTGGCTGTGCCCCCCCACCCAGAAAGGTGGGCTTCTCCTTCGCCCCAGGCACCTCCTTCCCTGCCCCAGTCAGCCCTGCTGCCCTCACAGAGGAGGCTATTGACCTCCTGAGAACCATCTCTGTACGGCAGACAACCATTGTCAATGCCATCCAGGGGCTAGCATCAGAGGTGCAGCAGACTAATGCCTATCTGGATGGCATTCACGGTGCCATGTCTGCCCTACAGAGATCTTTTCAGGCTCTGGCCTCCTCTTGGACGGAAGCCAGTTTCCCTGGCCATTCCGTCCCCCCTCCAACCTCCTCTACCCCTTCCAGCACCCCACTCCCTTCACCCTTCCAAGGCACACATTCAGACACACAGTCAAGCACTTCAACACACAAAAAACACACTTCCAAACACAAGCACCACACCTACCACCAAAAGCATTCACACAGCCAACATATACCTGCACACACAACACCGTCCACTTCCCCCAGTGTGCCCACCTCTTCTGCCACCCTGTCTGTCCCCTCTACATGCACACCCTCATGCACTGCACTGTCACTCACTGTTACTGCTCCTCTTCCTGCACTCACCACAAAAACAGACATCCATACATGCACCCCATACACCACACCTGCACTTGCCACCTCCACTGTAGTTGACCCATGCAGCACATTCACACGACTTGCAGGCACCCACTCAACATACATCCACACTAGCTGCCTGTCTTCTCCCACTGTGTCCACCCCCCCACCTCCCATAACACTCAAACGACACCCATCCATCAGACATCCACCACACCACAGCATACTAAGAAGTCACTGGCACCCACTACACGCACACCTACACCCCATACATCAACTCCCTCTGCCTCCACTCCCATGCCCTCATCCATGTCCACCCCAATTGCTCCCAAGTAACTTTTCCTCTCCTGTGTCGACCTGTTCAAACCCACAGGCCCACCCCGTCTTGTCCCGAAACGTGCCCACCTCCTTGCCCTTTCCGTTCCTTCAACATCGCAGCTCACCGCGGTCCAGCCTTTCCATTCCTGTGCCCCTTCTCCACTTAAGAAAAAGGCCTGCTCTAAGCCTAAGGCATCCAGCTCTGCCCGTGCCAAACAGCCCCCACCCCTTCTAAGGAGAAGCCTACCCCCCTCCAACCTTCTCATGCAAGTCAAAGTCCCACCCCCGTCGTAAGTCCCCACCCCACCCTTTACCCACATTCCGTGAGGTTCCTGGATCACCCTATGGTGCCCTATGGTGCCCTGTTGAGTGGAGTACCCAGCACTTGTGGGAGTCAGGTGTGGCCAGTTGTGGCCAAGGAAAATTGACTTTTTATGGACTGGCCTTTGACCCTGTTTTCATCATTTCGCTCAGTGAGCTTCATAATAAAGTTTTCGCTTGGCCTGTGTTTGGGCTGCACGCAGTTCCACGCTGGTGTTTGTTTATATAATTTATGGCTGTGGTGCTATTGTATTTCCTATGGCCAAGTTGCAGTGGCCTTCGGTCGGGTAAGTCCCTCTTGGTGTGGGGTGTCTGACTATTGCTGCTGGGTAGGGTTGGGGGTGCTTTGCGGGTGGGTGGGTATGTAACTTTGCCTTTTCCTCCTGTGTTTTTTAGGTTGCGGTACTTACCGTCGTAGTCTTCGTCGGCGGTCTCGGTCATGTAGATATGTGGCAAGGAGCAAGGCTGGCATGATCTGCAGCTCTCTGTCCATGGCTGCCGCTGCACGTTTTGTGAAACTCCAGTGAGTGTTTCCTTCTATTTGTTTCATTTCAGCCTGGCTTTGTGTGGTGGTTGTTCCCACCCCGGAACTGGTGGGGGAATGGTGGTTCATAATTTGATGGGCGGGTTGGGCCTTTCCGACGGCCTGTTGGCGGCCTCTGCCGTCATCAGCGGGAATCCTTTTCTGCCGGTGGGTGGAGCGCAGAATGCGTGAGTTTCGTTTGGTTCATTATTTGGCGGTCCGGACCGCTCCTCTGTTGGCGGTTTCTGCCGCCACTGCCGCGGTAATGAATGGACAGCCATGTTCATAATGAGGGCCTATATCTTAAGATTTTGCAAAGACACAGTATGCATTATAGTGTACCATGTCTTAGGGCTGAAAGGCCTGCCAGAGGGGGGACTTACCTATATTGCATGCAGTGTTAGTGAACAGTGCACTCTTGGTGAGTGCCATGTCGAGTTTGCAACAGTTAAACACACCTTCTCATGCACTCGCAATGGCAGTCTGCATGAGGCTGGTGTGGGGCCTCTCAGAGTTGCACAATTGGTGCTGCAGCTGTGGGGGGCCCTCTTTAGTACCCATGTCCTAGGTACCAGGGGTACCATTTACAAGGGACTTACAATGGTGGCTGAAGTGCCAAACATGGTACAGTATTTGGGAAAGAGATCTGGCCCCGGGAACCTGTTTAGCAGGTGCCCTGGGCACTTACAGTTTGAAACCACATAATTTTCTAAGCAACCCATGGGGGGCTACCATGTCAAAAGTTGCCCTTTGTCATACTACCAGCCCCCGGACGGAAGGGGATGAAACTACCGTTCCTCTGGGGAGTCTTCATCCTTTACGTGGAAGAACCTGGAAAAGCCATCTACATTAGCGTGGGCATTGTAAGGTATGTGTTCCACTTTAAAGTCCGTTCCCTATAGGCATATGGACCACTTAAGCAGTTTGGGGATTTCACCTTTCATCTGTTGAAGCCACCTGAGAGGCCTGTGATCTGTCTGAACTTTGTTGTGAGAACCAAACAAGTATAGCCTCAGCTTCCTCAAGGCCCCGACCATAGCAAAGGCTTCACTCTCTATGACACTCAATTTTTGTTCTCTGGGGAACAACATGCTGGTCGTGTCCCTCATTAATGGGCTGGGAAAAGGCTGCTCCTATTCTAAGTTCTGAGGTGTCTGTTTGGACAATACACTGCCTGGAGTAATCTGGAGCTTTCAGGACTGGGAAGTGCACATTGCTTCCTTCAGAGTGTCAAAAGCCTTTTGACAACTCACTGTCCAGTTGATCTTTTAGGGCATTTTCTTAGAGATAAGTTCTGTGAGGGAAGCCACTATGGTGTCACAATCCCTCACACACCTCCTATAGTACAGAGCCAAGCCAGGGAATGCCCTGACTTGGGTCTGGGTGGTTGGAGCTTCCCAACCCAGAATTGTCTGGATCTTGAGCTGTAGTGGCTGAACTTGGCCTCCATCTACCTGGTGGCCCAAGTATACAACCTTTCCCTGCCCTTAATGGCACTTACTGGGCTTGATAGAGATGCCTGTCTTTTACAGGGCCTCAAGGACCTTTTGTAGGTGGATCAGGTGATCCTGCCAGGTGGAGCTGTAGACAGCAATATCATCTAAGGAAGCTGCACTATAGGATTTCAGTCCAGTCAGGGCTTGGTTCACCAACCTCTTGAAGGTGGCAGGGGCATTCTTTAATCCAAAGCACATTACAGTGAGATGATAGAGCCCACTTAGGGTGGAAAATGGTGATCTATCTTTTGCTCCAGGGATCAGACCAATCTGCCAGTGCACAGAGGTAAGATCAAAGATACTCAGGTATTTGGCTCCCCCTAATCTGTCTCTGAGCTCATCAGCTCTTGGAATTGGGTGTGCATGAGTTTTTGTTACTGAATTGAGGCCCCTGTAGTGAACACAGAACCTCATTTCCTTTTTCTCTTCCTTGGAGTAGAGTTCAGAGAGTGAAACTACTAGACTAGCCCAGGGGCTCTCAGAGGGTTAAATGACACCCAAATTCAGCATCTTGTTGACTTCAACTTGGATGCTTTCTCTGACATGGTCTGACTGCCTATAAATTTTGTTTTTGACAGGCAAGCTGCCTCCAGTGTCCACATCATGGGGACACCAGTTAGTCCTACTAGGAGTCAGAGAGAATAGTTCAGTATACTGGTTGAGGACTTACCTTCAATCGACCTGTTGTTGTCCTGTGAGGGTGTCTGAAAAGACCACGCCATCCACAGAACCATCTTGTGGGTTCATGGAAGGAAGATCAGGGAGCAGTTCACTCTCTTCTTCCTGTCCCTCATCTGTTACCATGAGCATGGTCACATCAGCTCTATCAAAATAGGTCTTCATGTGGTTGACATGTATAATCCTTTTGGGAATTTTGCAACTACTAAGGTCAACCAGGTAGGTGACTTCCCCTTTTCTTTCAGTTATGGAGTAGGGCCCAGACCATTTAGCTTGGAAAGCCCTTGGAGCCACATACTTCAACACCCAAAATGTTTGCCCTTGATGGAATGCCAACATTGCAGCATTTGTGTCATACCAGTGCTTCTGGAGCTCCTAGCAGGCCTGAATGTTTTTGGTTGCTCTTTATATATACACTCAGCCATCCTTGAACAAAGGCCAAGTACTTAATCCACAATGGCTTGTTTAGCCTTTTTGAGATGCCTCCCCTAGCCTTCTCTCACAAGACTCAATGGACCCCTAAGAGGATGGTCAAACAAAAGTTCATAGGGGAAAACCCTACTCCCTTTTGTGGCACTTCCCTATAGGCAAAAAGCAAACATAGAAGTAAGACATCCCATCTCCTTCTAAGGTTTTCAGGGGATCCTCCAATCATGCCTTCCAATGTATGGGTAAGTCTTTCAACCAGTCCATTGGTTTGTGGATGGTATGGGGTAGTTGAAATACAGGTCACTCCTCACTCCTGCCACATGTTTCAAGTATTCACACATGAAGTTTGAACCTCTGTCTCATATTATCTCTTTAGGAAAGCTAAACCTGGTAAAAAAAAAATACCCAGAGGGCCTTGGCCACTACAGGGACAGTGATGGTTTGAAGAGGAATAACTTCAGGGTATTTAGTGGAATGGACTCTCCTTCTGGATGTCTGACATTGGGGGTCCACTGCCCCAGGTATTGGCATGTCTTGGGTCCTGAAAAGTGCAGTACTACCAAACTTGGCACACTGGTAAGTTGAGTCCTTTTGCTCTGTTGGGTGGATGTTGGTTGGGCTGCTTTGTCTGGTTCAATGGTCAACGGACAGTCAGTGAACTGGACTTCACTGGTGTAGGAGACTGGCCTGGTTTGTAGCAGGTACCTAAGGCACTTCATACCAGGTCCAGTTATCCCTTATTAGTGAAATGTAGACAGTGTCTAGAAGTCAGGCTATCTAGGGGTAGTGTGGATGAGCAGCCAAAGCCTAACTAGGAGACATGCAAAGCTCATGTAATACCACTGTAGTCACACAGTACTCACACACATGAAAGAAAATATTCAGTGTTACAAAAATAAAGGTACTTTATTTTGGTGACACAAATGCCAAAAATACCATAGAGACTATACTTGCTTAGGAGGTAAGGAATACACACATTACATACACTAGTATGCAGAAATAGCTGTAAAAACAGTTAGAAAACAATGCAAGCAGTGGAAATCACAGTAGTTAGAAATAGGCCTAGGGGAACACAAACCATATACTAAGAAAGTGGAATGCGAAAGTTGGTTTCCCACCTAGGCAAGTGTACTGTGTAGAGGGGTGCTTGGAATATTAGAAAACACCAAATGTAAGTAATAGAACACACCCAGAGCCCAGGAAAGCAGGACTAATTCACAGTAACTTTCCTAGAACATACAAGAACACGATAAAGAAGATTATGCAAGAACAAGAAGAGAATGCAAGATACCAATTATGAATTCCTGGACCTGAAGAAGTGTGGAAGAAGGGGACCATGTCCAAGAAGCACTAAAAAGTCCAAGGAAAACAGGAGCCCCTGTTAACCCGGATGAAGGTGCAAAAGAAGAACCACTGTTGAAGAACAATAGTCAGTACTGCACCCAAGAAGATGGATGCAGGTTCCTGGTTGGTGTAGATAATGTCCCACGCCGGATGGATGATTGCAGTCTGGTTTGCGTCACTGGATTCCACCAACAAGCCTGGGCACATGCAAAGCTCACGTTTAGCGGAAAATGGCACTGCCCGGGACCAGGAGGGACCTGGTGAACTCTACCCAGGAGGGGGAGACAGAGGGGGCTCTCAGCAATTCAGAGAGCCCTCAGAGGACCAGGCAGTGAACACAGGATTCCCACAGCACGGGGACAAATAAGACACAAAAGGAGGTGCACGCAGCACCACACAAAGGGATTCCACGACGGAGAACCTTGCAGGAGGCTGTGAATTGCAGGGAGGAGTGCTGGGGGCTGGATCTCTACGGTGCACAAAGACCTTTGTGGAAAGATGCCAACAAACCTTGGCAACTGCAAAACATGCGGTGTACGGGGGTACTGTCTTGCGTGGGGAGGCAAGCTCTTACCTCCATCAAAGTTGGACAGCTGGACGTCAGGACCATCGGGCCCACTTCAGTCCTCCACCTGTATTGCTGGATCTACGTACTTCTTCAGGAGAGGGGACCCTAGCCACCTGTCATTGCTGCAGAGAGGTGCCTACTGAAGCAGAGAGGTGACTTCTTCACTCCAACGGAGATTCCTTCGTTCTTCTGGTGAAGGCTGAAGATTGGCTGTCCTCTGAGGATGCACGACCTGGAAACAGTTGCAGTTGCTGGCTGGAACTGAAGATACGATGTTGCAGAAGTTGTCTTTGCTTCTTTGTTGCAGTTGCAGGGTTCCTGGAGGGTCCAGATTCAGTTTCTTCAGTAAGCAGGTGAAGTAAAGGATGCAAAGGATTCCTGCTGGAGTCTTGCAATCTGAATCTGAAGAACCACCCAAGATAGAGACCCTAAATAGCCCTGAAAGAGAGATTGGTCAGCTACACAGGTAAGCACCTATCAGGAGAGGGCTTTGATGTCACTTGCTGGCACTGGCCACTCAGATGCTCCCAGAGTTCTTGCCACCTTGGAATCCGAGAAAGCAAAATCCAGGGACACTCTGGAGGAGCTCTGAGCACCACCCCTGGGGTGGTGATGGACAGGGAAGTGGTCACTCCCCTTTACTTTGTCCAATTCCATGCCAGAGCAGGGACTGCGGGTCCCTGAACCAGTGTAGACTGGATTATGCAAGGAGGGCACCATCTGTGCCCCTGAAAGCATTTCCAAAGGCTTTGTGAGTCTACCCCTCCATGCCTGCAGCACCTATTTCCAAGGGGAGAGAGTGTAACATCCCTCTCCCAAAGGAAATCCTTTGTTCTGCCTTCCTGGGATTGAGCTGCTCAAACAACAGGAGGACAGAAACCTGTAGGTGAGGTGGCAGCAGCTTGCGCTGCCTGGAAAACCTCAGAAGGCTGTAATGGCAGTATTGGGGGTTCTCTAAGGAGACCCCAGCATGCATGAAATCATACAACCAGTGCCTGCAAAAGCCTTGGGGTATGATTCCAACATGTTTGAAACCAAACATGGCCATATTCAGAGTTACTGTTGTGAACCTGTACATAGGTAGTGACCTATGCCCATTGCACATGTAAAATGGCATCCCCACACTCACAAAGTCTGGGTAAATGGTCCTGGACAATGTGCCTGTGCCCTCACACACAGGTACTCTCCACCCAGCCTTCAGGGTTGAAAGGCCTGACATATGGGTGACTTATAAGTGTCCTTGTGCAGTGTAAATTGCAGTGAACGGGCGCATGCAACATTTCACACAGGCTGCAGTGGCAGTCCTGTAGAAGCCTTTGCATGGCCTCCCTGCGGTGGCAAAAGAAATGCTGCAGCCCGTAGGGATCCCCTGTGTTAGAAATGGGGTCTATGGACGGCAGTCAGGTTACTCCAGGGTCAAACAAGGACCCTCACTCTAGTCAGGGTAAGTCACACACACTCCAAAGTATCCTGCGCCCACCCACTGGTAGGTTCGTACTGAGCAGTCAGGCTTAACTTAGAAGGCAATTTGTAAAGTATTTGTGCAATAAATCATGCAATAACACAGTGGAACACCATGAAAAGACACCACACAGGTTTAGAAAAATATAGAATATTTATCTGTGTAGATTAATGTGAAAACAATCAAGATTGGATAAATACAAGTTGAAATATCACTTTTGTAATGATAAACAGAGTTTTTAGTTCTTAAAAGCAACAATGGTTTCTTGCAAGCATGAAGGACCTGGTTTGCATCTAAATTATCCACACGGGACCTCAGAGGAGGAGATGCGTGGAAAACGGGGAGGTGTGCGTCGGTTTCTCCGGGTGCACAAAGACAATGCATCAATTATTTTCCATGCAGCAAGGACCTTGTGTTGATTTCTGGCACGCAGGCTTTGATCCTCTTCGGGTTGCAGGGTATTTGGATGCCACAGGGACGATGCGGAAAAATCCTGGGCATGCAGAATTAAGCCATAGGAGCTGCGTCAATCCGGTGGGCGATGCCGTGAAATTTCTGTCCACGGCAGGTGTTGCGTCGACTCCTCTCGCAGGAAGTCGGGCAGCGTGGTTCAGGCTCGGCGATGCATCGATTCGATGGGCCGTGCGTCGAAGTTCCATTTGCAAAGCTGGTGCTGCATTGATCTTCACTCGGGGAGCTGGGCTGCATCGTTCCGGTTCGGCGATACATTGATTTTCTCACTGCAGGGCAGGCTGTGCATTGATTTCGACAGGCTGTGCATTGATTTTCACTGCACAAGGAGTTCTTTGCAGAGATTAAGGCCCTCATTACAACCTTGGCGGACGGTGTTAACTTGGCGGTAGCACCACCAACAGGCTGGCGGTAACTACTGCCAAATTATGACATTGGCGGTTTGGCTCATGCCAAACTGCCAATGTACCACACTGTCCGCCATGGCGGTAACGACCGTCAGGCTGGAGACTGATGTCTCCAGCCTAGCGGCCGTCACTAGTCCCCCTGTGGGATAATGACCCCGCATACTGCCATGGTTTTCTGTGGCGGCTGTACCGCCACAAAAACCTTGGTGGCAGGCACTATCAGTGCCAGGGAATTTCTTCACTGGCACTGATAGGGGTCTCCCCCGCCCCACCCCCTCTCCACAGTTCTCCCCCAACAGCCACGTCCCCCTACCTCCCCCCAAAGCTGATAGGTTACCCTCCCCTCCCCCACCCACCCAACTCCACGGACCCTCCCCACCCCCCACTCATGCATGCACACACCACACATGCACGCGCATACACATGCACACATGTACACACACATGTACACGATACACCCTGACACACCACATCCCCTGCATTCATACACACACTCACACACCCCCTCTGCACACACACAGTCACACCCCCAATCACGCACACACCTGTCTCTGTGGTCATCCGGGAGGTAACGGGTTCCATGGGGCCTGCTCCGCCGCCAGAATCCCGTCACCACAACACCGCCACGCCGAAGACTGTAATGTAATTCAGTGGGCGGTGTTGTGATGACGTGGCGGTGACGGTGGAGCAACCTCCACTGCACCGCCGACCGCCAGCATGACTGCTGGCGGTTCTCTGCCCAAATTATGGCGGAGAGGCAGTCATAATATGGTGGTCGGAAGACTGCCAACACTGGCGGTCTGCGGTCTGGCGGGACTTTGGCGATCTTCTTAGAAGACCGCCAAAGTCATAATGAGGTCCTAAGTCTTTTTGGCCTTGAGACTTCAGGAAACAGGAGTCAAGCTCAATCCATGCCCTTGGAGAACACTTCTCAGCCGATCTAGAGGGCAGCAGGGCAACCGTAAGGCAGCAGTCCTTTACAGAAAAGCAGTCAGTTGAGTACTTTAAGCAGCCAGGCAACTTCTCTCAGCAGGTTGCAGGTTCTGATTCAGAGTTTTTTTCCCAGGAGGTAGCTTGTCAAGAAGTGTCTGAGTTGGTAGGGTCAGGGACCCAGTTTATATAAGTGCACAACGTCCATTTCAGTGCAATCCTGTCTGGCAAGGTCCCAGTAGGGGGCTTGGCAGTCCACTTTGTCAGGGCAGGGCACTGTCCTTTGAAATGTAAGTGTCAGGCCCTCCACCCTTCCAGCCCAGGAAGACACATTCAGCATGCAGATGTGTGCAGGTGTGACTGAGCATCCTGTGTTTGTCGTTGTCTGGGTGTAATGCACAAGGGAACTGTCAATCCAGCCCAGCCCAAAAGTGGACTGTAAGGCACAGCAGTTTTTAAGTGAAGAGAAATGCTCACTTTCTAAAAGTGGCATTTCTAAAATAGTAATATAAAGTCCAACTTCACCAGTCAGCAGCACTTTGTATTACCATTCTGGCCATACTAAATATGACCTATTTACTCCTTTCTAATCAGAATCTACCACTCAAACAGTTATGAGGGTAGCCTTAGTGTTAGCCTATGAAAGGAGCAGGCCTCACAGCAGTGTAAAATTAATTTAGGAGTTCTACACTACCAGGGCACATAGAACACATATATACGTGTCCTGCCTTGTACTTACACGTACCCTGCCCTATGGGTTACCTAGGGCCTACCGCAGGGGTGACTTAAATTTAGAAAAAGGAGAGCTTAAGGCTTGGCAAGTACATTTAAATGTCAAGTGAAATTGGCAGTGAAACTGCACACACAGGCCTTGCAATAGCAGGCCTAAGACATGTAAGGGGCTACTTATGTGGGTGGCACAACCAGAGCCGCAGGCCCACTAGAAGCAATAAATCTACAGGCTCTGGGCACATGTAATGCACTTTACTAGGGTCTTACCAGTAGATCAAATATGGCATTTGGATATAAACCAATGTTACCATGATTTAAGGGAGAGGGCATATGCACTTTAGCACTGGTTAGCCATCCTAAAACCAGCAAAAACAGTGTCAAAAAGTGGAGGGAGGCAGGCAGAAAGGTGGGGATACCTAAGTACCATATATTAGGTACGTATAAGGCAATTGTGGGTGGAAGACTGGATTATCAGTACTGTATAACCATAATTTAAGGGAGGGAGCATAACTAATGGAGTCCTGATTAGCAGGATCCCAGTCAAACACACTGACAAAAAGGCCAAAAGTGGGGGGTAACCATGCTAAAAAGAGGCTATTTTCCTACAACTGGTTTCTTGCCTGCAGGGTGCAGGGAGTGATTCCTTCACTCAGAGAAAGGTTCTTGGCAATTTTTAACCTGTTTTCTTAGAGTCCTTCAGTTGTCCAGTCAACACCTCAGCTGTGATTGTCGGGTTTTGGGTGAAGCATGCAGGATGTTGCACCTTTTTCTTCGTACAGCAGTGCTTCTGTTCTCATGCCTTGGGTCTTCTTTGTTGCTGGTCTCCATGTGTCCATCAAGTCTGATCAAGAGATGCCCACTAAAAACTGCATTTGAGTGGGAGTTAGGGGGAATACCTAGTAGTGGCCAATTGGCCAACTACCTTAGAGTAGTCACACCCACTAAGTGACCACTTCCTGTGGGGAGGGGTCACATCCCTAACCCTGACGGCTATTTTCCTACCATCCATGATAGGGGAAAATGAAATGGAGTGGTCACCTCGCCTGCCAAACCTGAGGGATGGTAGAGACTGAGGGGCCAATCCTACTATTATGGCTAAGTTTTCTCACTGGTTTTTATGCTCAAAGTAGGGGAAAAACAATTGGGTCAGCCATCTGACAGCTAGCAGCAGAGGCGGGGTCAGATTTCAAAGGTGGTATAGCCATTGAGGCTGACTGATGGTGCAGTGAGCCCACCTGGGGGAGAAGGTTTAACACCTCACCCACGAAAGGCTTTGTGTTCTGGATCCTGAGAGCAGAGGCTCTCACCCAGGAGTCCAGACTTCTTTCTGGTGGTGGCAGGCAGGCTAAGACCGGTCAGCAACCATGCCAGGGCTGTTAGGTTTTGAAGGGGGCACTTGTATGGTGCCCTCTGAGTACTTTCTTATAATGACAAATCCAACACTGGCATCAGTGTGGTTTTATTATTCTGAGTTGTTTGATACGAAACAACCCAGTAGTCAGAGAGACCATCATGTAGCTAGGGACACGTGTCCAGCACATATATTTGTCATGACATTCCTGTACACTTACTCTGTCTTAAACATTTTGCAAAGACAAAGTAAATGTACCTATCTTAGTGCTTGTAAGGTCTGCAAGAGGGGTGACTTACATATATTGTATGCAGTGTTAGTGGGCAGGGCACTCTTGGATAGTGCCATGTCGAGTTTTTAACTTTTAAATAAACCTTGTAATGCACTTGCAATGGCAGTCTGAATGAGGCTGGTGTGGGGCCTCTCAGAGTGACACAATTGGTGACACAATTGGTGCTGCTCCTCTGGGGGCCCCTTTTCAGTACCCATGCCCTAGGTACCAGGGGTACCATTTACTAGGAACTTGCAAGGGTGGCTAAAGTTGCAATATATAGTACAGTTTTGGAGGAAGAGATCTGGCACTGGGACCCTGTTTAGCAGGGCCCCAGGGCACTTACAGTTTAAAACCACATTATTTTCCAGGCAAAAAAGTGGGGGCCTACCATGTGAAAAGAGGCCCTTTCTCATAGCATGCCACCAGGAATGCAGTGATTGGTTCGCTGGACCCACACCAGAAGGTTGTTGCCACCATTTGAATTTATGAGGCACGTTCCAGGGTGTGAAAAAAAGTAGAATAAGTGGTCACGGTGGATGTAACCTTACTCCATGGGTGGAATATAGGGTTATATTTTTGGGACATACTATGTGCAGAAAACATCAAAAATCAGTTTTCCCATCACGTGTGATATTCGCAAATCTGTTGCAATGTTCAGTGCGGCACCTGCCTGTAAGGCTGGAAGGAATTGACGAATATCACTGAAAATACATTAAAAAAAAAAAATCGCACACTCACACAGACTCTCATACACCCGCTCACAGACCCACTCAGACTCTCAGGCACCCACTCACAGATCAACGCAGGCATTCGTGCACCCACTCACAAACTCACTCAGACACTCATGCACCCAATCACAGACTCATTCTGACACTCAGGCAGCCACTCTCAGAACCACTCAGACACTCATGCTCCCACTCACGGACCCACTGAGGCACTTGTGCACCCACTCTGAGCCCCATGCAGACACTCATGCCCCCAGTCACTGACCCACACAGGCACTCATGCACCTACTGACAGACCCACTCAGGCACGCATACACCCTCTTACTGGCCTACTGAGAGACTTATGCATTCACTCACAGACCCACACAGACACTCATGCAACAAATCACAGACTAACTCAGACAATAATGAATCCATTAAGTGACCCACTCGGACACTGATGCAGACACTCACAGACCTACTGAGGTACTGATGCACCCACTCACAGACATACCTAGGTACTCATGCACCCACTCACAGACATTTTGAGGAACTCATTCACCCAGTCTCAGACCTACCCAGAAACTCATGCACCCATTCACAGACCTATTCAGACAGTCATGCACCCTCTCACAGACCAACTCAGACACTCATTCACTCAATCACAGATTTACTCAGACACACATGCACCCAGTCACAGACCCACTCAGGACCTTATGCACCCATTCACAGTCCCACTCATGCAGACACTCACAGATCCACTCAGATACTCATGCAAACACTTACAGCCCAACTCATGTACCAACTCACAGATCCACTCAGACACTCATGCACTCACTCAAAGACCCACAGAGGCACTCATGCACTCACTTACAGACCCTCTCATAGACACACACAGTAACTGACAGACCCCTCAGGCACTCATGTACTCACTTAAAGATCTAGTGAGAGATTCATACTTCCACTCACAGACCCACTCAGACACTCAATCACCCACTCAGACACTTATGCACCCACTCATACACCCACTCAGAAACTCATGCACCCAGTCGCAGACCCACTCAGGCACTCATGCACTCACTCACAGGCCCATTTACATACTCTTGCACCCACTCCCAGACAAACACATATAATCATGCACTCACTCAAAGACCAACCCAAGCACTCATGCACCCACTCACAGACCCACTAAGGCACTCTTACACCCTCTTGCAGGCTGTTAGAAATGAGGTCTTTGGTTGACAGTCAGGTTACCCCCTGTTCAAGCAAGGACCCTCACTCTAGTCAGGGTAAAAGAGAGTCACCCTCAGCTAACCCCTGCTTACCCTGGTAGCTTGGCAGAGCAGTAGGCTTAACTTCAGAGTGCTAGGTGTAAACTATTTGTACCAACACACACAGTAACTTAATGAAAACACTACAAAATGACACAACACCAGTTTAGAAAAATAGTAAATATTTATCTAAACAAAACAAGACCAAAACGACAAAAATCCACAATACACAAGTCAAGTTATTGATAAAAATGCAAAAACTTCTTTAAGTAGTTTCAAACACACACTAACGCTGTTAGCGTGCAAAAGAACTATGGGTGCGTCAAAAATAACCCAGCACAGGTGAGTGCACATCAAAAAGATCTTGCGAAGCGTTGATTCCACTCACGAGCGGGATCTTGCGTTGTTTCTCCTTTCGCCAGGTCGGGCGTGTCGTTTCTTCTCTCCTCAGGAGAGCGATGTATCGATCCGGTCAGCACTCTCGGGTCCAGGCAGGCCTTGCATTGCTTTTCCACGCCCTGTGGTACTTGAGTCATAAATCCAGCCGCAGGATGATCCGAAAACCCCACAGCGTGGTTGTGATCTCCCAGCCTCTGTCAGCGATGCTGCGCGTCGTTTCTCCCACTCCGTGTGTCGATTCTTCAGTCACATTTGCTGCGAGCGTTGATTCTCAGCTGTGGATCCGGCGGCGCATCGTTTCTTCAGCCACAGATCGGAGTTGCGTCGATCTTTTCCCCGCATTGTGCTCTGTGCGTGGATTTCCTTGTCTTTAGGCTGACAGCTTCTCCTTTCAGGGTCCCAGGAACTGGATGGGCAGAGTAGGAGCCTCTCCAGAGACTCCAGGTGCTGGCAGAGAGAAGTCTTTGCTGTCCCTGAGACTTCAAACAACAGGAGGCAAGCTCTAAATCAAGCCCTTGGAGATTTCATCTCAAGATGGAAGGCACACAAAGTCCAGTCTTTGCCCTCTTACTCTGGCAGAAGCAGCAACTGCAGGATAGCTCCACAAAGCACAGACAGGCAGGGCAGCTCTTCTTCCTCAGCTCTTCAGCTATTCTCCAGGCAGAGGTTCCTCTTGTTTCCAGAAGGGTTTTCTAAAGTCTGTGGTTTTGGGTGACCTTCTTATACCCAATTTCTCCTTTGAAATAAGCCTACTTCAAAGTAAAGTCTCTTTTGAATGTGAAATCCTGCCTTGTCACCAGGGGGATGGAGACTGCATTGTGTTAGGGCAGGCACAACCCTTTCAGGTGTAATTGACCACTCCTCCCCTCTCTTCTAGCACAGATGGCTCATCAGGATATGCAGGATACAACCCAGCTCCCTTTGTGTCTCTGTCTAGTGTGAGGTACAACCAGTCCAATCAGTCCAACTGTCAAACTGACCCAGACAGGGAATCCACAAACAGAAATGGTATAAGCAAGAAAATGCTCATTTTCTAAAAGTGGCATTTCAAACACACAATCTTAAAATCAACTTTACTAAAAGATGTATTTTTAAATTGTGAGCTCAGAGACCCCAAACTCCACATGTCCATCCGCTCCCAAAGGGCATCTACACATTAATCAGATTTAAAGGTAGCCCCCATGCTAACCTATGAGAGGGACAGGCCTTTAAACAGTGAAAAACGCATTTAGCAATATTTCACTGTCACTGTCAGTACATATAAAACACATTACTATATGTCCTACCTTAACCATACACTGCACCCTTCCCTTGTGGCTACCTAGTGCCTACCTTAGGGGTGTCTGACAATGTAGAAAAGGGAAGGTTTAGGCCTGGCATGTGGGTACACTTGCCAAGTCGAATTTACAGTTAAAACAGTAGACACCAATACTGCAATGGCAGGTCTGAGACATGATTACAGAGCTACTTATGTGGGAGGCACAACCAGTGCTGCAGGCCCACTATTAGCATTTGATTTACAGGCCCTATGCACCTCTAGTGCACTGTACTAGGGACTTACTAATAAATCAAATATGCCAATCATGGATAAGACAATTACATACACATTTAGTAAAGGATCACTTGCACTTTAGCTCTGGTTAGCAGTGGTAAAGTGCCTAGAGTAACAGCACACATCAACAACCTGGCGAACAGAGGCAAAAAGTTAAGGGAGACCATGCCAAGGATGAAAAGTCTAACACATGCACACTCATGCACCCACTCACAGATGCACACAGACAATTATTCACCCACTCACAGACCGACTCAGAGACTCATGCATCCACTGACAGACCCCTCAGGCACTCATACACCCACTTACAAATCTAGTAAGAGACTCATGTGTCAACTCACAGACCTACTCATACACTCAATCACCCACTCACAGACTCACTCACACACGCATGCACCCAGTCAGAGACACACTCAGACATCCATGCACCTAGTTGCAGTCCCACTCAGTCACTCATTCACCCACTGTAGGAGGCTGGCCTGGTTTGTAGCAACCTTTGACCCTGCTTGCAGGTAGGTCGTTCCCCGCTCCACCTTCCATACCACCACCTTTTTCCCGTTCCCTCTTGCTTCTTTCCCCGCCGCTGCATCCCCTGCAGTCCCTCCCGCCTCCCCCCTCGTTCGCTCACTGTTTTTTCTCTTCCCTTTCCCACCGCTGCGTCCCCTGCGGCCCCTCCTGCCTCCCCCCTCATTCTCTCACCGTTTTTTCTCTTCCCTTTTCCCGCCGCTGCGTCCCCTGCGGCCCCACCCCCCAGCCCTCTCATAGGACAAGCCCTCCCACCTCCCAGCTGCCTCTCCCACCCTCCCCACCTCTTATGGCAGCTGTGGCGCGGCCGCACAGTGTCCGCGCCGCTGGTGCGCCAAAGGCGCACCAAAGGTAAGCCCGTTTGAGCCCGTTCGCGCCTGGACCGCGCCCAGCGCCACCCCCCCTGGTCCGCGAGACCCTTGCATCTCCAGACGCCGCTACACTGCCGACCAACTCAACGCCCTCAATCCCGGCTGCATCACAGCATGCTCCCAGTCCTCACCCAGGATCACCCACGGACCCTTCACATGCCGCACCTGCAGATTCACCTGCGACAGAACAACGAAACCAACAAAGACCGAAACTAACCATCTCCACTGCATACTCCTCAACACCCGCTCCACACGCAAGCACGCCATCGAGCTCTGGGACCTGCTCGACTCCACCGCCCCAGACGTAGCCTTCCTGACCGAAACCTGGTGGAACGACTCCTCGGCGCCCGACATCGCAATAGCCATCCCGGATGGCTACAAGATCATCCGTAAGGACCGCAACAACAGAATCGAAGGAGGCATAGCCATCGCCCACAAATCCTCCCTCAAGGTCGACACCGACACCAACCCACATCGCCGGCCACACACTTGATCCCATCTTCTCCTCAAGCGCCCACGTCACCTTCAACCATACCACCGTACTCCATTGGACCAACCACCACTGCATCCACTTCACCTACAAGAAACATACCGAGCACCATCGCACCCAACAACCACCCCGTCGATGCTGGAGCAAAGTTACGGAAGACCAGCTTACCAATGCCCACGCCCAGAACCCACCCCGACTCCACCTACCCAGACACCGCCGCCAACTACCTCACCCTGTGGATCAACGACTGCGCCAACACCCTCGCGCCACTCAAAAAACCCGCCGACAACCTAGCCAGAGGAAAAGCCACCTGGTTCACCGATGACCTCCTAAATTCCAAACGCATCTGTCGGAAGATAAAAAAGGAATGGCTCCTCAAACGCACACCTGACAGCCTCACAGCCCACAAGGACGCCACCCGCAAGCACCACCAACTCATCAGACAAGCCAAACAATCCCACTTCAAAGACCGCCTGGACAACAACGCACACAACAGCAAAGAGTTCTTCAGCATCGTGAAAGGACTCTCCAACCCCAGGGCCAACATCAACGACATCCCTCCATCCCAAGAACTCTGCAAGGCACTGTCCACCTTCTTCCACCGGAAGATCACCGACATCCACAACAGTTTTGACGCCACTCCCACGCCAGACCCCACCCCGAACACTCCACCTGTGCAAACCACCTGTCCTCCTGGACCAACGTGAACAACACAGAGACACGCAAGATCATGAACTCCATCCACTCAGGATCTCCGTCAGACCCCCGCCCCCACCACGTATAGAACAAAACCGACTCCACCATCGCCCCCCAACTACGGAAGGTCATCAACATCTCCTTCGAAACAGCAACATTCCCTGAAAAATGGAAACACAACGAAATCCGCGCCCTCCTCACGAAGCCCAAAGCAGACTCCAACAACCTCAAGAACTTCCGACCCATCTCCCTGCTCCCCTTCCCAGCAAAGGTGATTGAAAAAATCATCAACACACAACTAACCAGCCACCTCGAAGACAACGGCATCCTAGACCCCTCCCAGTCCGGCTTCAGACGAAACCACAGTACCGAAACCGCCATTCTCGGCGCCACAGATGACATCAGACGCCAAATGGACAACGGCGAAACATCAGCCCTCATCCTCCTGGACTTATCTGCCGCCTTCGACACAGTCTGCCACCGCACCCTGGAATCACGCCTCCACGAAACCGGAATTCAAGGAAAAGCCCTCGACTGGATCATCTCATTCCTCTCCGGCAGAACCCAGAGAGTCAGCCTCCCCCCCTTCCGCTCCGAAGCCACCGACATCATCTGCGGCGTCCCCCAAGGCTCATCCCTCAGCCAGACGCTGTTCTACCTCTACATGGCCCCCCTTGCACAAGTGGCCCGACAACACAACCTTAACATTCTCACCTATGCCAACGACACCCAGCTCATCCTCTCACTCACCAAAGACCCGCGCACCGCCAAAACCAACCTCCACGAGGGAATGAAATCCATCGCCGAATGGATGAGAAACAGCCGTCTGAAACTGAACTCGGACAAGACGGAGGTCCTCATCCTCGGATCCACCCCCTCCGCCTGGGACGACTCCTGGTGGCCCACCGCACTAGGAACCCCACCGAAACCGACCGACCATGCTCGCAACCTGGGCTTCATCCTCAACTCCTCCCTCACCTTGTCTAAACAGGTCAACGCAGTTTCCTCCTCCTGCTACAACACACTCTGCATGCTCCGCAGAATCTAGAAACAAGAAGAACAGTGACACAGGCCCTCGTCAGCAGCAGGCTGGACTATGGCAACGCACTCTACACAGGCATCCCAGCAAAAGACCTACTACGCCTCCAACGCATCCAAAACACCTCCGCCTGACTGATCCTCAATGCACCACGCCACAGCCACATCTCCCACCATCTGAAAAACCTTCACTGGCTCCCCGTGGACAAAAGGATCACTTTCAAGCTTCTTACCCACGCTCACAAAGCAATCCACGACACCGGACCAGCCTACCTAAACAACAGACTCAGCTTCCACACCCCCACCCGTCCGCTCCACTCCTCTAACCTCTCCCTCACCGTCGTCCCCTGCATCCGACGAAAGACCTCCGGCAGCAGATCCTTCTCATACCTCGCGCCAAAGCCTGGAACACCCTCCCCACCAACCTGCGACAGACTAAAGACCTACTCACCTTCAGAAGACTCCTCAAGACCTGGCTCTTCGAACCAGTAACACCAGCTCCTCCCCTTCCCCCCCAGCGCCTTGAAACCCTCACGGGTACGTAGTGCGCTTTATAAATCCAATGATTGATTGATTGTATTGGGTACCTTGGGTATTTACACCTTGCACCAGGTCCAGTTATCCCTTGTTAGTGAATGTAGTAGTGTTCTAGCAGCTTAGGCTGATAGAGGTAGCTATAACAGAGCAGCTTAGGCTGAACTAGGAGACATGCAAAGCTCATGCAGTACCACTTATAGTCACACAGTACTTATACACAAGTAAAGACAATACTCAGTGTTACCAACAATAAAGGTATTTATTTGGGTGACACAGTACCAAAAATATCTTAGAGACAATACTCCTTCAGGAGGTAAGTATTATACACAATATATACACTAGACACCAAAATTAGACAAGTAAATAGTCATACAACAATGCAAACAGTAGGAAATCCTATAGATTGCAAGGGGAGAAAATAGGTCTAGGGGCAACACAAACCATATACTAAAAAAGTGGAATGTAAATCACGAATTCCCCCTAGACAAGTGTAGTGTGTGCAGAATCGCTGGGAGAGTAAGAATACAGTTAAGGCAAGTAAATTACCCCACCCCAGAGCCCAGAAAAGCAAGAGTAAAGTACTGCAAGTTTCCTTAGGACACACCACTTCGTTTTTGTGATTTTGCAGCAGCCAACCAAGTCTGCAAAGAACAACTGCTGGATTATTGGACCTGTAGATCTGCAAAGGAAAGGGACCAAGTCTAGAAGTTGAAAGAAGTTCCAGGAAGGACAGGAGCCCCTGCCAACCCAGAAGAGGGTGCAAAAAGAGAGTCTCCAGTTAGTAGAAGACTGCAGAAATGCACCCTAGGAAGATGCCAGTGGGTTCTGCATAATGCAAAAGATGTCCCACGGCGTGAAAATTGTTGCAGATGAGATTTCGTGTTGGAAGGTGGCAAGCCTTGGCGACGGCAAAAGTGTGGTTTTCATCAAAATGGTGCTGGATGGACCCAGGAGGGACTTGGGACTTCAACTATGTGTGAGGGGGCTCTCAGCACTTTAGAAAGCCCTCAGGATGTCAGCCAGCACCCCAGAAGCCACAGGATATTCAAAGGAGGTGCAAAATCTGGTTGATGCAGCACAACATAAGAAGGTCCCACGCCTCTGGATAACAACTCAGCGAGTTGAGCATCACAGGGTGGAGTGCTGGGGACCGGGGCCAGGCTGTGCACAAAGGAATTTTGCAAAGAGTACACAGAGGCCTCAGGAGGCGAAGAAGACACAATACACAGGGGTACCATCGTTCTCGGGGAAGACAAGGTCTTACCTCCTCCAAATTGGGTCCGCAGGACCTCAGGACAGCCTATGTCAATAATGTGCACCCTCTGTGTTCTTAGGAACATGCTCGTTGCTGTGAGAGGAGTCCCAGGGTACTGGTCGTCGCCTTGGAAGGTGCCTGCTTGGAGCAGGGGAGTGATTCCGTCACTCCACAGAAGATTTCTTCAGTTCTTCTGGTGCAGGAAGAAGACAGAGAGTCCCCAGTGCGTGCACACCATGGAAAACTGTTGCAGTTGCTGACTTGGAGCTGAGGTTGCTGAAGAAACGTGTCTCTTGTAGACACTTTGTTGCAGTTACAGCGTTTCTTGGAGCAGGCTGTGGTTAATCCGAGGTCAGAAGAGTCTGAAGTGGTTGCAGGGGATTCCTGAAGAAAACTTGCAGGCAGAATCTGAAGAGAACCCACAGGAGAGACCCTAAATAGCCCTGAGAGGGGGATTGGCTACCTTATCAGGTATGGACCTATTAGGAGGGGTCTCTGATGTCACCTGCTGGCACTGGCCACTCAGAGCCCTCCAGAGTGTCCCTACACCTTGCAAAGTAAGATGGCTGAAGTCTGAGACACACTGGAGGAGCTCTGGGCACCACCCCTGGGGTGGTGATGGACAGGGGAGTGGTCACTCCCCTTTCCTTTGTCCAGTTTCCCACCAAAACACGGGGGGGACGGGGTCCTTGAACTGATGTAGACTGGCTTATGCAAGGAGGGCACCATCTGTGCCCTTCAATGCATTTCCAGAGGCTGGGGGAGACTACCCCTCCCCAACCTGTAACACCTATTTCCAAAGGGAGAGGGTGTAAGACCCTGCTCTCAGAGGAAATGCTTTGTTCTGCCTTCCTGGGACTGGGCTCCCGTCTCTGAGGTGGCAGCAGCTGTAGCTGAAGTGCAAGCCTCAGAGAGCTGGTTTCTCAGTACTAGGGGTCCATGCTGGAGCCCCCAGGATGCATGTAATTTGCTCCCCAATACCAGATTTGGAATGGGGGGACAATTCCCTGATCTTGGACATGTTACATGGCAATATTTGGAGTTACCATTATGAAGCTACAGATAGGTATTGACCTATATGTAGTGCACATGTGTAATCTTGCCCCCGCACTCACTGAACTATGTGGGGGCACTTTTGCTAATGCAAGGGTGCCCTCACACTTAGTAACTTTGCACCTAACCATCAGCTTCTGAAGAATAGACATATAGGTGAATTATAAGTTACTTAAGTGAAGTGAAAATGGCTGTGAAATAGTGTGTGCACTATTTCACGCAGGCTGCAGTGGCAGTCCTGTGTAAGGGTTTGTCTGAGCTCCCTATGGGTGGCAAAAGAAATGCTGCAGCCCTTATGGATTTCCTGGAACCCCAATGCCCTGGGTACCTAGGTATCATATACTAGGGACTTATAAGGGGGGGGGGGGTCCAGTGTGCCAATTGAAATTGGTAAATGAAGTCACTGGCCTACAGTGACAAACTTAAAAGCAGAGAGCTTCAGTGACACAGTTAGGCACTACACAGGCATACACATTAGGTCACAAACTATGAGCACTGCGGTCCTGGCTTGCAGGATCCCCATGAGACAGGCAAAACACACTGACATATAGGTTTGTATCTATGAGCATTGGGGTCCTGGCTAGCAGGATCCCAGTGACACAGTAAAAACACACTGACATACACTCACAAACAGGCCAAAAGTGGGGGTAACCATGCTAGAAAGAGGCTACTTTCTCACACCCACTCACAGACCCATTCAGACACTCAAGAACCCGCTCACAGAACCACTCAAATAATCATGCACCCACTCACAGAGCAATTCAGGCACTCATGTACCCTCTCACAAACCCACTCAAGTACTCATACACCCACTCGCAGACTCACTCAGACGGTCATGCACCTGCTCAGAGACCCACACAGGCACTCATGCCCCCACTCAGAGACCTAGTGTGAGACTTCTGCATCCTCTCACAGACCTACTCAGACAGTCATGCACCTACACAGAGACTCACCCACACACTTACTGACCAACTCACTCATGCTCCCACTCAGAGACTCATTCAGAGAGATACGTATAGTACTCCATGACCATCTCAGACAGTCATGCACCCACTCAGAGACCCACTGGGGCATTAATGCACCCATCTCACATCCATTCAAACACTCTTGCACCCACTCACATACCCACACAGAGACTGACTCACACACTCACTGACCCACACAAACACTTTATTTTAAAAACAAATCAAATAAAAAGAACAAGTTTCTGGGAAATAGTATGGCTCTGAGAAGAGCCTTTGTGTTTACTATGTGTATGATAATTGCACATAAAAAAGGATGCAGTGGTTCAAATTGCTAAGAAACACCCAGTTGTTTTTATCTGTGAAGTTAACACCTTCACTTCTATATATTCCATCCATGTCACAATGCATGTTGGTGTTGTAGATAGAGGCTTTGGCATATGTTAGAAAACACAGAGGTAGTTCCCTTAATTGAGCAAAGATATTGTTCATTAGGATTTCCAGTCCTACTTCTGTAAGTGTGTCCAGGTCATTGTCACCACAGTGCACAATCATGAGGTCATGGGGTTGGGAAACTCTAATGCTTTCAACCAAAGGCAGTAACCAATGCCACTTTAAGCATATCTGGCCAATCCAAGTTATGTCCACATATAGCGAACCCAGGTCCCTGTCAATGCCAATTTTTCTAGCATACTGTCTTGCCCAAAACACAAAGCTGTGTCCCACAATCCACACAGTAGTTGCACACAGGAGGAATCCGGAACTGATTGAGATAGGTTTCAAACTGAAAGGCAGCTACAATGGAGGACGAGTTGTTTAAAGAAAATGAGAGATTTCATTGGATGATGTAACTGTGCATAGAGTGAAAATTAGATAGTGATGTGGATGAAAAAGTAAATATAACTGTGATTATGGTTAAAGTAAAAAAATGTAATGCACTTTTGGATATGGTTAAATGTTGCAAGATTCAGCTACACCTGGTGTAATTCAGTTACAGAGTAATGTGCAGTTTCTAGAATGTGTTGTGAACATTTGACCTACTGGTTCTAGTGGGTTGCTAGGGAAACTCTGCTAAGAGAGTGTTGGTGGAAGGGTTTTAATTAGACTATAGTCTGTTTTTGTAAAACTAGATTTGTTTAGTATCATTTTTGAACAGTGAGGGTGTGTTTTTGCATTGAGAAGTTCCTTATTAAGTGTAGAGTAGTTGCAAAATATAAAAAATAGTAAGCTAAATATGTCTTTAGATCCCCATACTTATTAATGAATTCATCACAAATTTACACCGGGAGCCATGCTGAGGGTAGTGACAAATTCACAAGTATGCACAAATAACCTACGATATTTGGCTTCTTCACAGAAGTGAAGAAAGGGTTAACACACAATACCCATTGATAAGTACAGTAACAAAAGTTAAATATGAAAGGCATGTTTTTATTTGCTGACTTCAAAAGCATAGAGCCACTCATGCACCTAGTGAGACAGTGAAAATGGCACTAATACATTTACACACACCACCTGAGAGCAGTTATCTCAGTCAATCAATCAATATTTGTAAAGCGCGGCTACTCACCTGTGAGGGTCTCAAGGTGCTGGGGGGAGAGGCCTCATCTGAACAGCCATGTCTTGAGGTTCTTCCTGAAGATGGTGAGTGACAGGCTTTGTCTGAGGTGTAGGGGTAGGTTGTTCCAGGTCTTACATATACCTCAACTCTGAGTAGGCTCTAGGTATGCCATAAAGCATGGTGCTTTGTGTTTAAAATGTAACACGTCGTGACTTTCAGTAAGTTACACATGCACTTGCAGGCCCCTATGGCTATTACTACATATAAAATGCCACCAATAATACAACTCACATACCTAGTTCCAAAAGCATAAAGCCTCTAAAACACCCAGTCAGATAGCAGCTAAGGCACTTATACAATCATGTGCACACTCAGACAGCAGTTGCGTATCCAGCAGTATCAGAGCCACTTGTACAGATCCCTGTACTCAACAACACAGCTAGTAAGCTATTCATACAGCTACATACAATTACAATAAGAGATCCATAGAGTTATAAAAATAAAGTGTCATATATCAGCATACTTAAACATCTCTAGCACATCCATAGAGGGGGTCTGAAACACTCACTCAGATATGTAGCCAAGTAGTGACACAACCTACTCACCCATCCGGAAGTAGTCATTGAAACATTGGTCGGGCCTACTACTGCAGAGCCTATGTGTGAAGCTTTACTGCAAGTTCAATTTCACATGAAAAAGCCCTTTGCCAAGCCTTAAACTCAACTTGTAGTACACAGAACTGACCTCTGAGGTAGGCTGTAGGTATTCCATTAAGCATGGTGCTTTGTGCTTAAAAATTAAGACATGTGCTTTTGACTTTTAGTAAGTTGCACGTGCAATTGCAGACCCCTATGCCCAGTTACACATTAATTATACATCTATTGTCCTACCCATACTGTAACTCACATACCTATGTGCACAAGTACAAAGCCAGTCTGAGTTACTTATACGCACCCCTCAGTTAGCCCGTAGGTAGATCGTAGGGCAGTGTGCTTTGTGCTTAAAAGCTAAGACATGTCCTTTTCAGCTTTACTGAGTTACACATGCACTTGAAGTCCCTAAACCCATTTATACATCCTATCTCCCACCCATACTGCAAATCATCTATCTATTTAGAAAGCCATATAGCCACTCATAGACTCAGTCAGAAGGTGAAAGAGGAACTTATAGATTCATGTGCACACCCAGACAGCTGTTATGTATCATCAGTATCACACATTTACATCAGATGCACACATTTACAGATCCCTGTAGTTAGCAACGTAGCCATTAACCTATTCATACAGCCACATATATTGACATTTAGAGACCCATAGAGTTACTAAAAGAGCCAGTTATATAGCGACATACTTGCTCAAACATCTGATGGCAATCCTGTAGAAGGACTCATGCACTCGCTCTGATATGTAGTCAAGTACTGACACATCCTAGTCGCCCATTCAGACAACTACTCCTTTAAACATGGGTAAACACTCAGGAACATGGTAATGCATATGTTAGTATAACAATACAAAGACTGAGGCATTCACTGACACAGTTATAGACACAGAGACATAAACATGAAAAATAATAGAGTCAAAGTTAAATACTTAAAATATGCAATTTAATAGTATGTAATGAAGAGATAAATGTATTTATTTCTTTTTTCTTTTCAGACATCTACTTCTACTTAAATACAGAAAGTTATGATGCCATCATAAACAGAAATAAGAAAGACACAGAAACAAGAGTACTATATCCTCGCAGCTTGGAAACAAAGGGGGCAAAATGCAGAGAAGGTGATGAAAGAGAAAAGAGATGCTGGTAAGAAAACAAAAATATGTTTCAATATAGAATGTGAAAAACTGCAAAGAGAGCAAAGGGAAGTGGATAAAAGGCAAAGTTTTGATCGGGTAATAAAGAGCAAACAGTGCATAACATTGAGTGAAAAAATCGAACAATAAAGCAGATGCTTTAGCCAGAAGACCGGGGCAGTTTAAAGAAATAATAGTTAGAATGTTTCATAGTTGGGTAATTCAGAATCTCATAAAACTACAAAGCAGTATAAAAGGAGAACATAAGCAATCAAACAAACGGGACCGTGTTGAGGCTGTAGTGGATAAGGCCTCTGCCCTCAATTGATCCTGAGCAGGATGAGAACACTGGATAAAATATTGTTGTCTATGAGGAAAAGAAGCCAAAGGAAAAGACTTGTGAATAGAAGTAACTTTTGCAACAATTTTCAGGGGCAAATAGAAGCATTCTTCCAGTACCGTGCCTTATTTTAATGAAGAAAGCTACTTCCAAGAGAACACATTAGTTCATGCAGTTAAATTAACTAGACGATGTTATGAAATGATAGATGGTCCTCCCATCCCAAAAGAGGAGATGGTACCTAGGAATGTTGAAGAAGTGAAAGCTGAAGAGGTAGAGGGAAGGCATAGGCAGGCACCTGTGTACAAATGGAACTGTAGCAGTGTTTGAAGTGTTCAGCAGGAATTGTAGTGAATCCTAGTTCATTTTATTAGGATAGAAGGAGTTAGCTTAGCCGTAGGCTTGTAAACTCGTGACCCCGTCACCTAGTGACTTTTAACCTACTTAGCTTGCTCTGTCTTAGCCCATTTAATTATTTATTTCCTCTAAGATGGCTGCCTTGTTTATAGTTAGGCCACTTGTTATGAGTTTATTATCAGTGTCACTGCGCCAAGGCGTCAAGATCAAGCACAAAAGACAAACAAACAGTAGGTGTTCACACTTATGGATTTTCCCTCTCTATACTTTCAAGGGATTGTTGATATTAATTGTCGTCCCAAGCATGCCTGTTATCTATTGTTTTGAAATATACCTACGTCAGGGGACCTTGTAGATCTGTATAAATACATCACACTTCAGACAGATAAATCAGAGGGATTCCGACCAGAGGGCATCGCCACCATCGATGATACCGATGCTGCAGTCGTCTTGGCGCTGACCAAGTCTTTGTGTCCCTACGGAGTCTGATATAGAGACCTCATTCCAAGGTAACGAGGGTTGGGGGCTCCTCTCATGGACACGGCTTTGGCAGATTAGGTTTAGCAAACCCAGCTCTCCTTTAGGTAGGAGGTTAGGCCTATTCTCATCAGGGTATTAGGGCATATTCCATCTCATACAGATATATATATTTCTTTCATATATTACAAAAATGGTGGGGGTCTTTATAACCATGACTCTCTTCTTCACAATACTGTTGCTTGGTATATTCATTTTCCTAATCATAGCAGTTCATGCAACGTATCGCAAATTGCAGTTATGTTAAATAAAAACTATTATAACTTCACTGCATCTGTGTTATTGCCTTTGTTTGTATGAGACATAATATATCTGTGAGAAAAGGGTAATTTCCGTTTAACCACGACAACCCTGAGATATCTTACTTTGAGTCCATGCGTAAGCGACTGCTACAAATCACCTTTAACTATTGTGTTTCTGGTGAGGTACTGCTAGTGAGCCGGTAAGGTTTGGACAACAGTTACAACTAGTTGTAGGAAGAGACTTAGTCACCTACAAACGAAAGTACTGTCATCCTGAGACCAGCAGTCTTGCTCAGAGCAAGAGTCCAAACTACGACATGGCGCCACCAACGATGGTGTTTAGGCACTGATTTACGGTTACCCTGATTATCACTGTCTCACAGACAACAGGTACCCTAAGTACCATTATACGGAGAAGTCCGTGGTCTTTGGGAGAATCCTCCTCAGCTGAACAGGTAACACCTAATTAAGCTGTAGGTTGTTCGAGCTCAAACTCATAAAAAGGAAAAACTTCCCCTATTTGGTGTTCCGTTTCTCTAAACAACTATGGCTAATACCATAGACATTCCTGCAAATGCTAGACATGCACTTACACAACATTTAATAGCGCATGGCCTTACAGAAGAGGGCGGGGATGTTACTTTGATTGTAGAAGCGACTGAAGCATACCAAACAGAAACGTTTTACTGTTGGGTTACCTTTCCTGAGGCTGACCAACGAACGCACACATTTCACACATATGACATTGCGAACGTACCTGTAAGATACGAAGCATACCAGTATCATGAGATATCGCTCACATATCAAGAGCATCAGAACTGGATTGAAGGCGCCCTACCACATGTACTAAGACGGTGAGGCTGGGTCCTTTAAGTAATGAGGGACCTACATGGCCTATGTTTGCCACATATACACCTCACCCAGGCATACAGAATATGCCGATCGCAGATTTACGGGTATTACATAATGAATTAGTGGCATTATATAGACGATTAGTTCAGTTCGTAATGCGAACGTTGAACACTACACCAGTGCGTCTAGCACCGCCATTATCTGGTGGATATCAATTGGCTACTGGGATTAACCCACAGACAGTGCATACTATTATGGGTAAAGTGCCCACGGAACGGGACAAAATACCGTTCTGTATTGCCCAGAAAACTAATCAGCTGGAAGCTGTGTTTCCCCATACGGGACCACAGGAAAAACATAGGCTGCTCACTATGTGCTTGCCGTTTGGGATGGTTCCCTCGGTGGATGACTGCGCCACATGGGGTACAGTCTTCGCTGCCGTGTATACTACCACACATGGTACCCCGAAACTTGCCAATTTACCGGAGGTGTTAAAACAAATACAAAATGAACATGGGGTTGCACCGGCCCTGGATCTGGGGATGAAATGAATGCGTAACTTTGACGCCGTCTCCTCAATAATACTGAGTAATGTTAAAGGGTAGGCTGTGGCACTGGCGATACGCCAGCGTCTCTGGGAAACTCCAAATGTGGAACAAGAGAGACAGCTACCGAAAATAATTTCTGATACCTATACTATTATAGGACGGGATAGTTTGGGAGCCAAACCTAAAAAATTGGAATTACCAGGTACCACCCATAAGGAAGGTACAAAGCAGGCACAAGAGGGCTCTAAAAAGCGCTGGGATAACAAAAAGATTTCAAAGAAAGGAGAAATAAGAGAGCTGATTCTCCACATCCGGAGTACTCTGAAAGGAGGTATAATCTCAGAAATAGGGAGCACATTAGAACTCCAGACAGATATACTGATTCACGTCCCTCTCGTTCCTTTCAGGACGCACGGGATAAACGTAGCGAGAGGGGGGGCCGTCAAGATCGACGTCCGGAATACGTGAAAGAAAAGAAAGACTCACCACAGTCTACCATTAAAAAAGAAGAAAAGACTCCTCAGCAAAAGCCACAGGCTAAGAAGAAGAAGGTGTCAACACTGACAGTTAAAAATGCCTGTAGTATTGAGAACACTGTTGAGGAACAAGAAGTGGGCCATGACTCTGCTGGACAGCGCGGCAGAGGTCACGATATGTCGCCAGAGTCGGAAAGATCATCTGGATGCGACAGCAACTAGCGATTACATCACAGTTGAGCCGGCGGATGGCCGCGTTCTCCCACCCGATAGGGTTTATGATTTAACGATTCAGATAGAGGGGGACGTGGAACTAATTATTAGTGTAATATTTTGGGATGAACTTACTAGTGATATCCTATTGGGTGAGAGAGACTGGCCCACTGAACACGCCTGCAAGCTCCCGCATGGGGAAGATGTCATTTTGCCTTCTTTCTCCGATCTTGTTCCAGAGGCAGATAAGAAAGCCTATGCTGTTGAATGGGCTTTAGCGCAGGCACCTGCATTATACCGTAATCATGTCGGTTGGGACAAGGACTCTCCTTGTCATGTTATTCCCGTTCGGTCTACACCCCAACCACAGCCACAATACCCTGTTAAACATGACCCGAAAGCTCCGGTGACGGAGATGCTGTCACAACTTGAGTACCAGGGAGTGATTGAGCCCTGTACATCGTCAATTAATAATCTACAATTTCCGGTTGAAAAGCCAGATCATTCATATAGAATAGTGGTTGATTATAGACACTTAAATTGTCATACATGCACATCTGCTATACAAAATTCACACAGCACAGCGTTGATAAATAATATAGGGGGTCATTCTGACCTCGGCGGTAAAAGGCCCTTACCGCCGGTCAGAAGACCGCCATAACACTGCCGCGGCCGCGGTTAACCGCCACGGTCATTCTGACCCACAACGGCCAAACCTCCAAAAATCCGTCCTCCACTGCAGCCCGCCACATCAGCGGGCAGCGAGAAACTGGAGATGACCAAACCTCCACCGTCACGCCAACAGAAATACGCCCATGCCATTACGACCCACGAATCCACACGGCGGTCATTCAAACGCGGTATTCCATTGGCGCTACACACCGCCGCGGTCAGAATACACACACAGCACCAAAACACAGCCACATTGGACAATTTGAAATACACACACCTGATACACATACACACACCACTCCCACACAATCAACCAACTATAAAACACACACCCACATCACCCACAAACCCCTGCGACCATAATTACTGAGAGAAGGAGAGAGAGAGACACAGCAGACAATCCATAGCAAGACACACTGAGGCACACTACACCATCACACACACCACATAGTAGCACAAAGCACCACTCACCAACATACTTATAATCACATACACCACCCCACACCTCACCCACACCACCCCATGGCACCCCAAAGGCACCCACGCTTTTCGGGCCAAGAACTCCGGGTCATGGTGGAGGAAATCCTAAGAGTGGAACCCCAGCTCTTCGGCTCGCAGGTGCAGCACACCAGTATAGCTAGGAAGGCGGAGCTATGGCAGCGGATCGTGGACAGGGTCAACGCGGTGGGACAGCATCCCAGGAATAGGGAGGACATCCGCAAAAGATGGAACGACCTATGGGGGAAGGTCCGATCGATGGTCTCCAGGCACAACATCGCGGTCCAGAAGACTGGCGGCGGACCCCCACCCACCCCTCCCGAATTCACATCGTGGGAGCAAGAGGTCTTGAACATCCTGCATCCTCAGGGCCTCGCAGGAGTAGCCGGAGGAATGGACTCTGGTAAGTCCAATCTCAACTACTATATCCCCCCCACCCCACCAGCATGCCAACCCACACCCCCACCCTCACCCCCAACCCCCCAGCACACATCCTCCCTGACAATGTCTCACCAGCACAACCCACCCATCCCAACACCAACTCCTGCATGCCAACACAAATCATGGGCACCCATCACCTAAGCATGACCACTGCACTAACCCCCCCCCCCACTAACTACCCTCACAACACCTCCCTCAAGGGAATGCCTGCACTGGGGGACAAGGGCACCCATAACACGCACGCTATTGCACACACAGAAACAATAACCAAACTCTCTTACCCCATGCAGGACCCGAACGACAACACACCAGCCAGGAGGGTCCAGAAGTGTCCATCCCACCACCGGAACAGGCCCACACTGAGGATAGCAGCTCTGTCGACAGTGAACCTGATGACCAGCCCGGACCATCGGGGACCTCTGGGCAGTCGGTTCCCCTCAGGCAGCCACAGGCCACACCAGACCCGACCCCCTCTGCCAACACCAGCACAGCTCCCACCCAGCGGGCCCATGCCTCTGTCTCTAGGACAGCTCAATCAGCGGTGTGTCTGCCACTACAGGGCACCCAGGCTAACCCAACACCCCAACAACAACAGGGACCTGGGGGCAGTGGTAGCGGGCACACCGTCCAGGGCACAGAGGCCGGGGGAAACCGGGCAGCTCGGAGGGCTGCTGTGCGACAGGGGGGGGAGGAGAGGCCCAGGGAACCCACTCTCCAAGAGGCCCTCACCACCCTCATGGGGGCATACCACCACTCCCAAGAAACGATGGCGACGGTACTGGCCAGGTTCACTGAGATCCAGGCACAGCAGGAGGAACGCTACATGGGGTTCAGGGAGGAGCTGAGAATCATCGGGACCGCAATGGGGACCATCGTCCTGGCCCTCTACAGGATATAGGACGCGTTGCGGGACCATGGTGCACCACACAGGGCCCCTGTCACTAGCCCGGACCAGGAACAGCCTACCACCTCCGCCGGCGCTAGTGGGCGAACCAAGCAGAAGTCAGGTACTGAGTCAGACAGCACTGAGAAGGGAAGGGAAAGGCAAAAATTAATGAAAAACATCTGTGGGGAACTACAGAAAGTACAGATGCAGGAGGCTATAAGCAATTGTGAAATGGCGTGGGTGATTCTTACCTGTGTGTTACTGGAAATACTGTTGTATCACTCTGTCCCTATTATCTGTGTCGTCCTCAGAGTCTTCCTCCTCTTCACTCTCCACAGGCTCCACGGCTTCTACAACACCACCATCTGGACCATCCTCCTGCAGGAAAGGCACCTGGCGTCGCAAAGCCAGGTTGTGGAGCATACAGCATGCCACGATGATATGGCACACCTTCTTTGGTGAGTACATTAGGGATCCACCTGTCATATGCAGGCACCTAAACCTGGCCTTCAGGAGCCCAAAGGTTCGCTCAATCACCCTCCTAGTACGCCCATGGGCCTCATTGTACCGTTCCTCTGCCCTGGTCCTGGGATTCCTCACTGGGGTCAATAGCCACGGCAGGTTGGGGTAACCAGAGTCACCTATTAGCCACACACGCTGTCTCTGTAGCTGTTCCATCACATAGGGAATGCTGCTATTTCACATAACATACGCGTCATGCACTGACCCTGGGAACTTGGCATTTACATGGGAGATGTACTGGTCAGCCAAACAGACCACCTGGATATTCATTGAATGGTAATTCTTCCTGTTCCTGTACACCTGTTCATCGTCATTTGGGGGGACTAAAGCCACATGGGTCCCATCAATTGCACCAATGATGTTGGGGATGTGTCCAAGGGCATAGAAATCAGCTTTCACTGTAGGCAAATCACCCTCCTCTGGGAAAATGATGTAGCTCCGCATGAGTTTCTTCAGGGCAGACAACACTCTGGATAAGATCTTGGAAAACATAGGCTGAGACATCCCAGATGACATGGACACTGTTGTCTGGAATGAGCCAGTTGCAAAGAAATGGAGGACAGACAGAACCTGCACTAGAGGGGGAATTCCTGTGGGTTGGCGGATGGGGGACATCAGGGCTGGCTCCAGCTGGGCACACAGTTCATGGATGGAGGCTCGGTCAAGTCGGTATCGTAGTATTATGTTGCGTTCTTCCATTGTGGACAGGTCCACCAGCGGCCGGTACACGCGAGGATTCCTCCTTCTCATCGCTAGTCCCAGCGGACGGTGCCTAGGAAGGAGAATATGGAGTACAGAGTCAATCCACTCACAGGTACGTACAACACAGCTTGCACAGTACAGGTAAATGTATGGTTTGATATGTTTGTATGTGTGCCATTGCAAGGCCTAGGCCTGTGTGACGCATTAGAAATTAAGCCATGTGGGCCCTTGAAATGGCCGATGCCTGACCTGTGAAGTGGGACAATGGGATGTGAGGTCACTGCGCTGGCGGGGCACACCGTGGCGGTAGGCGGTCGAAGACCGCTGTGCGAAGACGCATTGGTTAACATTGAAGCCTATGGGTTTCAGGAGCCAATGACGATGTGCGCCGGCGGTCGCAGGACGCACCGCCGCGGTACGCACCGCCGCGGGCGTGACCGCCATTTTCTATCTGCTCAATCATTCGAGACCTGATCATCCACAGGAGAGGACCTATACTGCAAGTGCTGCTGTGAACTCGGTCTGGAAGTGACAATGGCTGCTGCTACTGGTGAAAGGGCCCCCGCCTTCAGTTCAGAAGAGTTGGAGAAGCTCGTGGACGGGGTCCTCCCCCAGTATGCGCTACTCTACGGTCTTCCAGACCAACAGGTGAGTACACTCAGTGCACATTGAATGGGTTATGCCTGTGTGGAGGGGGGGGATGTAAGTTGGTGGGGTGTGGAGGGAATGAGGAGTGCAACGCACGACAGATGAGAGAATGGGAACCATGACAAGGTTGGGGAGGGGGGGGCATGTACTCCAAACATGCAGATATGTGACGGTTTCTCTTTCCCACCCTGTACATGTCAAACAGGTGAGCGCCCACCAAAAAATCGATATTTGGCGTGCCATCGCCAAGGAAGTCAGGAACTTGGGGGTCTACAACAGACGGGGCACCCACTGCCGCAAGAGGTGGGAGGACATCTGCCGCGGAACGAGGAAGACCGCAGAAACACTGCTGGGGATGGCCTCCCGACCTAGGAGGGGTGCCAGTCGCACCATGACCCCCCTGATGTCCCGGATCCTGGCGGTGGCCTACCCTAATTTGGATGGGCGCTTGAGGACAGCACAGCAGACACAAGGGGGTGAGTATCCGCACATTCTCCTATCTGTATGCGCATTGGAGGCGTCTGGGTGGGGGAGGAGGCTGTGGGTGACATTAGGCCAGGGCGCTCTCTGTAGTGTAGTCCGCTCCCTTAGGCATGGCCCTGTGCCCCCGCCCCCCACCTCTGTAGGGTGCCAAGTGCAGCTACCCATGCTCCAGCATCACACATGTGCACGTGTGTTGTCCCTAGACCTGTTTGCCTAGTCAGAAGTACTGAGTAGTGTACCCCAAGTTCGCGACTTAGTGCACGAGGCACCTGTGTCTGTCCTCTCCGCAAAGGGTATTGCTAAGGCATGCACTCAACTTTGTTTCATTTCTCCCCCCACCCTAAATCTTTGTCTTCTTGTGTTTTAGCATCATCCGGCGGAGGAGATTTGGCGTCGGAGCAGGAGGGAGCTGCAGGTCACCAGGCCCCGGTGGGCACTGACACAGACACCGAGGGCACCAGTGATCCGGAGGGCGAGGGGAGCACCACAACGGGGGCCGGTGGAGACACCAGCGACACGGACACGTCCTCGTTTGGGAGCTCCCTAGCGGTGGCGGAACCATCTGTGCCCCCCGCAACAACAGGTACAGCCGCCACCCAGCGCACCAGCACCACCCTCCCAGCAGCCCCTCAGTCTTCGCTCCGTGGCCGCTCGGCTAGGAAGGCGCGCGTCTCCTTCGCCCCAGGCACCTCAGCCCCTGCCTCTGTTACCCCTGCTGCCCTCAGTGCGGAGCTCATTGACCTGGTGAGGACGGTCATTTTTGGGCAGACTACCCTTCTGAATGCCATCCAGGGGGTGGAAAGGGAGGTGCATCGGAGCAATGCCTACCTGGAGGGCATTCATTCGGGTCAGGCTGCCCATCAACGAGCGTTCACTGCTCTGGCCTCAGCACTGACGGCACCCATTGTCCCTGTCTCCAGTCTCCCTCTTCTATCTGCCTCCACCCTTTCTCTGTCTCCTGTACCTCAACCTATCCCATCCACACCATCAGACCAGCCTGCACACACCTCAACACCCAAGGCCAGCTCATCCAAACATAAGCACCACAGAAAACACAAGCATTCACCCAAGCAACACACAGATGCAGACATATCAACAGTCACTACCACCTCTGTGTCCCCGTCCTCCTCGTCTCCCTCCTCCCTCCCTGTGACGTCTACACTCACACCTGCATGCACCCCAACATCAGCCAGTTCTTCCACCACCAGCAAACCCTCCACTACAGTCCGCACACCTGCAGTCACCACCCCCACTAGCATTTACACGTCCCCTGTGTCCTCTCCCACTGTGTCTGTCACCCCCTCTTCCAAGACACATAAACGCAGGCAGACACCCAAACAACAGCCAACCACCTCACCACAGCCTACGTCCCAGTCACCTGCACCCAAGGACAGCACACCTGGCTCTCATACAACCATATCCTCTTCCTCCACTTCTCTCACCACTACTCCTACCCCTTACCTTGGTCCCAAGAAAAATTACCTCTCCAGTTTTGACCTCTTTCCCTCCCCCGACCCACCCCCTCCAACTGGGAAAAGTCCCAAGGGCACCTCAGCCACCACCAGCCCAACTTCTACAGTGCAAGTGGTGCATGGCATGTGGAGTCCACCCTTTGGCAGCAGTAACACTTTGGTGAGCAGCAAGGGGACAGCCAGCCCCCTCCCCAGGCAAGAGGACCCGGAAATTGAAGGGCCGCCGTGAGCGGACAGAGACGGCTGCCCCCAAGGAGGTGACTCCGGCCACTTCACCGGCCACAGCAGCCAGGGGAGGCAAGGGCCCGAGAGCCCCATCTAAGGAGCGGAAGGACAGCAGGGCGGAGAGGACAACCACCAGGAGCGCGGAGCAGGAGGGCCCCACAAGCCCCATCCCGGCTGCAAGGGACGACACCAAAGGGCCCAGGACTCACTCCCCGAAGGGGCCTAACACAGCACGGTCGGAGGGCGAGTGAGCAGGGTGTCCAGGCCAGGTATGACTCCCTTGACATACTGCAAGAGCACCGCTGAACAGGGCCCCGCCGTGAAGACAGGTACTGCTGAACAGGGCCCCGCCGTGAAGACAGGTACCGCTGAACAGGGCCCCGCCGTGAAGACAGGTACCGCTGAACAGGGCCCCGCCGTGAAGACAGGTACCGCTGAACAGGGCCCCGCCGTGCAGAAGAGCACCGCTGAACAGGGCCCCGCCGTGAAGACAGGTACCGCTGAACAGGGCCCCGCCGTGAAGACAGGTACCGCTGAACAGGGCCCCGCCGTGAAGACAGGTACCGCTGAACAGGGCCCCGCCGTGAAGACAGGTACCGCTGAACAGGGCCCCGCCGTGAAGACAGGTACCGCTGTAGAGGGCCCCGCCGTGCAGAAGAGCACCGCTGAACAGGGCCCCGCCGTGATGACAGGTACCGCTGAACAGGGCCCCGCCGTGAAGACAGGTACCGCTGAACAGGGCCCCGCCGTGAAGACAGGTACCGCTGAACAGGGCCCCGCCGTGCAGAAGAGCACCGCTGAACAGGGCCCCGCCGTGAAGACAGGTACCGCTGAACAGGGCCCCACCGTGAAGACAGGTACCGCTGAACAAGGCCCCGCCGTGCAGAAGAGCACCGCTGAACAGGGCCCCGCCGTGAAGACAGGTACCGCTGAACAGGCGGGCCATGAAGGACCACCAGTAAAAGCACCGCTGGGCCATGAAGGACCACCAGCAGCTGAGACCCTGCAATGGAGACCGCCATCTCAAGCACCGCTGAACAGGGCTCCGCCGCCTCAAGCACCGCTGTACAGGGCACTGCCATCTCAAGCACTGCTGAACAGGGCACCGCCGCCTCAAGCACCGGTGAACAGGGCACCGCCGCCTCACGCACCGCTGGACAGGGCACCGCCATCTCAAGCACCTCTGAACAGGGCACCGCCGCCTCAAGCACCGCTGAACAGGGCACCGCCGCCTCAAGCACCGCTGAACAGGGCACCACCATCTCAAGCATCGCTGAACAGGGCACCGCCGCCTCAAGCACTGCTGAACAGGGCACCGCCGTCTCAAGCACCGCTAGCCCATTAGTGGCAGGGGCACTGACGCAACTGAGTCCGTCACGGGGTCAATGATGCACTCTGGGCACCATGCCCCCTCCAGAACCAGTGGAGAGATCCATCCACTACCTCTGTCCTTAGCAGGATGAAGCACTCTGGGCACCATGCCCCCTCCAGAACCAGTGGAGAGATACATCCACTACCTTTGTCCTTAGCAGGATGAAGCACTCTGGGCACAAAGCCCCTCCAGAACCAGTGGAGACTGTCATCCACTACCTCTGTCTTTAGCAGGATGAAGCACTCTGGGCACCATGCCCCCTCCAGAACCAGTGGAGAGATACATCAACTACCTCTGTCCTTAGCAGGATGAAGCACTCTGGGCACCATGCCCCCTCCAGAACCAGTGGAGACTGTCATCCACTACCTCTGTGCTTAGCAGGATGAAGCACTCTGGGCACCATGCCCCCTCCAGAACCAGTGGAGACTGTAATCCACTTCTGAGTCTGTGGCTTTGCACTCCCCAGGATTGAACAGTGGGCAACCCACCCACTGTAGAGACATTGAGAGACTGTGGCTTTGCACTCCCCAGGATGGTCCAGTGGGCAACCCACCCACTGCAGAGACTTGAGAGACTGTGGATTTGCACTCCCCAGGATTGAACAGTGGGCAACCCACCCACTGTAGAGACATTGAGAGACTGTGGCTTTGCACTCCCCAGGATGGTCCAGTGGGCAACCCACCCACTGCAGAGACTTGAGAGACTGTGGATTTGCACTCCCCAGGATGGTACAGTGGGCATGGTGGCTCCTCGTGGATCTGGCGTCGTGGACTCATGTGGCTGTGGTGCCCCCCCTTCCCTTCCCCCTGAGGTGCCTGTAGTTTTGACATCGGATGCCCCTGCAGTGTTCTCTCCAAAGGACTCAGGTCTTGTGTGTGGGCTTTGCCCTTGTTTCGCAGAACCTTGGCCCATGGACATGTTAGATTCATAGGATGTGCAGGACTTGTTACTTCAGTGATACACTGATGTGTATATCTTTTTGGTTTTTGTAAATATTTTTCACGGTTGCTCAATTATTTCCAGGTGCTTTTTTTGTACATGAAAATGTATTCCAAATTTGGTTGTGTCGTATTTTTAAAGGGTCTTTGTGTGGTGTCACTGTGACTTCCTGCTCTGCATTGGTGTGTACATATTGGGGGGGTCGCATATGTGTATGCCCGTAACCTTTCTTCCTCCCCCCTCCTGTGTGTCGTAGGTGCAGTACTCACCGTTGACGTCTGCGCCGGAGTTCGTACTCGTGGTAGATGAGCAGGTAGACGAGAGCAGGTATGATGTTCAATTCGGGTTCCATGCTGTCCGGATTCCGCGTGGAGTGTCTCGAGGTGAGCGTTTTCCATTGGAAATGTCTGTTTCCGCCGTGTTTTTATCGGCGGGGCTCCCGCCCCGGAAAAGGTGGCGGATTGGTGGGTCGTGATAGGGTGGGCGGTACATTGTCTGCCGCCTGGCTGTTGGCGGTGACCGCCGCGCTGTTTGTTTGTTCCGCCGTGGCGTTCGGAGTGTTAATGCGGCGGGCTGTGTTGGCGGTTCCCGCCAGGGTCAGAATTGCATTTTTTTGACCGCCGGCCTGTTGGCGGGTTGGCCGCCGCTTTATCACCGACCGCCAGGGTCAGAATGACCCCCATAGTGTGTAAGAAATATAAAACTACACTGGATATATCTAATGGATTTTTCTGCCAGAATTTAGCACATGAAAGTAGGGATCTAAGTGCAATCTCATTTGGCTCTCAGAAACGCTTTTGTCGTTTACCTCAAGGCTATAAAAATAGCCCAGGTCTGTTTTCGGCCCGTTTAACATCGATTTTGCACAAGCCTGATTCTGATGCATTGTCCTATGTGGATGATATCTATCTCACTGACGACACCCTCGATATTCATCTTGCGAGGGTCGATCGGATCATTTTGGGATTTGCAGACCTCGGTTATAAATTTAAATTTAAGAAAAGCAAGATAGCCTTTCTTGCTGTATTGTTCCTGGGATATAAGCTATCAAACGAGGGGAAGAGCCTGGCCCCACACTTTCTAGAAAGTGTGCTCAACTACAGCCTCCCAACACACTTAAGAAATTACAGTCACTACTGGGTTTCTTTAATTTTGGCAGAACATACATTCCAGATTATGCAGAACGCATCAAACCACTATATGACTTAATTCAGCCCAATTTTTCTAGCAGACGATGGAGGATTGTACACACACACATCCTTAGGGACATACAACGGGACATGCTAGAAGCTAGACACTTATACACACGTGACAATAAAACAAATTTGGTCATCAGAATAATTGCTGGTGCCCTTGGATTTACTTATGTCACCTTTAATGAGGATGACACAGTGCCGATAGCATATAAATCACACTTATACTCAAATGCTGAAAAACGTTTTGCACCTACAGAAAAGATTCTGACAGCAGTTCAGATGGCCGTCATTAAGGAGAGGCCACTTGCCCAGGGGAAATGGGTTATTGTTTTCTCCCCGGTGCCGGCTTTAGAGGCTGTCACTAAAGCAAGTGTTCCAAATGCTAAGGCATTACATCCACGCTGGATTCAACGGGCAACGTCTCTGACCGCCACTGATGTTGATTATGTGTTTGACCCCAGGCTTCAGACACAAGAATTTATCCAGTATGAACAGGAGTACCCTGCTCCTCTACGTATCTTGCCACTGGACAGTTATAATACTATCATTTATACTGACGGATCGGCACAACTGGCTGTAGGTACTAAACATCAATACTCTGCAGCTTGCGCAGCCGTGTGCGGGATAATGGAAGACAGAGTTTTCCATCCTCACAATACCTACACTCAGACCTTAGGGGACTACACAGCCCAGTTGGCCGAGCTTAAGGCTCTTCTTCTAGCGCTCGAACATACTGAGCCAGGAACGCTCACTTTGATCGTCTGTGATTCGTATTACTGCGTCCAGTCATACAATGAATATCTCAATCATTGGAAACTGAACGGGTTTAGAGATTCTAAAGGGAACACCATTAAACACAAAATGTTGTGGGGAAGGGTGGCTGATCTTAGGGATAAGCTACCATGTGTCCATGTAGTTCATACATTAGGACACCAACGTGTAGGAATACACGTTGCCGGCAATACATTGGCTGATGAAGCAGCCAAAGCATCAGTAGCTACGGCTTCTGTGGTTGCAGTGACTCGTTCTCAGACGAGGTTGGATAATGAACTACTGATTGCCGTTAAAGCTTCGGCTGCAGGCAAGACCCTTCCGAAAGGATACCCTACGAACTATACTTACCATATCAGTGCACAGAATGTTGCTTATGTAACGATTCCTGGAGTTGGTGATCGCGTACTCCCCAATGAAGACCAGAGATTATAGCTGATTACAGCCTCACACGAGTGTGTCGCTTCTGCGCATGCTGGTATACAGGCCACTATAACAATTCTACAACAGCGATACTGGTGGCCTGGTCTATGTCGACGGACTAAACAGTATGTCCTTTGCTGTGACATTTGTCAGCAGATTAAGGGCTCAAATATCAAACGCCCTCCGCAGACGTCCCTCTTAGTGTCAGACAAGCCACTCCAATGTGTGTACCTGGACCATTGTGGTCCCTTACAGCCTGATGGTGCATACAAATACATTTTAGTGGCTGTGGTTTCCTGTTCTAGATTCCTGTGGGTATGGCCACAGCGGTCAGCTGACGCCCAGACTGTTATAAAAGATTTGCTGATCTTTATCGATACATGTGCGGTTGCAGCATTCCATTCGGACCAGGGCCCTGCATTTGCCTCTAAAGCTTTCAGGGACACCATGAAAACGATGGGTGTTGAACTCCATTACTCCTCACCATACCATCCCGAGGGAAATTCGGTCGTGGAGAGGCAGAATCGTGATCTAAAGCAGTCCTTAACAGCTCGAGTATTAGGTTCAGGCCGCAGTTGGTTACATCACCTATATGGGGTCCAGAGAGCACTGAATAATCTGCCAAGATGGTCCTTGGGGGGAAAGTCTCCATATGAGGTTCTCTTTGGGATACCTATGTATGTCCCCGATCTTGATGCCCCTGGTATGGTGGCAGCAGAAACATCATTTGACATAAAAGAACGTCTCACTGTTTTACAGGAGCTTCAACAATTTTGTGATGATAAATCATCTGCAAGTGCTGCCACTTTAGGAATAAGGGAATTGGTGAAAACTTCGACTGGCTGGATTCCTAACGTTGGGGATCTGGTTTGTGAGAAGATCGCTGTGAAAAAAGAGTTTGGTCCATCATACAGAGCACCTGTACCGGTCTTGGGAATAAAAGGAACCAGGACTGTCATCCTTCCACCATTGTCTGGTTCTAAATCGAATAGATTTGTCTCCATTGATGACATCAAATTACACCATGTGGCCAAGACTTCACAGTAGACCAGGAGGTCCCTTGGGTGGTTCCCGATCCCCTCTCACTACCCAACAGGACATCCATCTACATAGTAGGATGAACATAACTACTACTGACTATGCACCTATGTCAACTGCTGTTCCAGACACTTCCTCGACCATGGGGAGGGTGGAAAATTAACTTTTGTTGGTTCCAGTAACAACTTCGGTGACCACCCCGCTTAAAGATTTGGCTGTATTTTACACAAACACTTCCACGACTAATGACGTTGTCTATCAAGAACTTCCACGAGCGGTGGATCAGCATTCAGCGGGTCCTGTATTTGCAGAGACTTCCTCTGGCTATTTTCATTGACATTGATGATTTTTCTTCGGATTCATCCTCAAATGTGACTGACAAACTTTCGAAAAGTAGTAAGCTGTATCGATGGCTTAAAAAGAATTATTTTATCTACCCATGGAACTATCTATGGTTCTGTTTGACATTTATTGCATTATTTTTATGGATTGGTTTTGTGGCTGTTTTCTTTTTGCTGATTAATGGTCACTATATTGCTGATCGTGCCTCTGTGGAGCCTGTTGATGAAATTTTAACACCACATCTTTCTTCACATAAGGTCTGACGTAATTTGTCCCCTGTCAATATTACAGCTATACCAATTACTGATGGGATTGTGTGGGACAAAGTTCCATTCAATATATCCTGGCCTACAGAGATAATTCAAATACCATACGTGTTCAAAATTTCAATGTCTGATGTTATTACACCTAATGTTGTCTCTGATGATTGGGATGTCCAAACAGTTGATTCAATGCTAGCTGAAATGAAGGACTATTCCGCTTTTGGAAGTGATGATGTATATGATTATACAATGAATTATGGGGAAATGTTCTGCTATAACAATTGGGGACATCACTACCTACACCGTGCAACTAGATATAGGCCTCTCTTGAACTATATACAGTGGGAACACTGTTCGACACCACAGGTGGGGAGTCCAAAGTATTACAGCGATAAATTTACATACTTTTCTGGGCATGATACAAAAAAAGCAGAGTCGTATTATTTTAAAATACCTCCGGCACAAATTAGAAAACTTTTGCTAACAGATACGAAACTGATTTATTCAGATCCCTTTGTTTCCCAGCTCTCGGCTGAGGGTTACGAATATTGGAAAGATACTATTGATTTGAAAAGCATATGGGGGACACAAGATTGGCAGATACAGGGTAGGGAGGCTTTGTTTCGATTATGCCTGATTCCCGTGCAAATGATTTTCTTAAATGACACTATTGAGCAGACGTCCTGTCTGGGGTTAGCGAAAATTAAAGACTTGAACACGCCCAGTATCCCTACTCCGACAAAGTTTAAAGATTGGCAACACTTTCTTAATGTCTCAGAAGACAGGCTAGATGCAATGGTTAAGGCTGGTACATATAATTCTTCACTTTCCCGTCCCGGCGGGTGGTTGGTTTGGCCCTCCGACACTGATGAGTGTCAAAAGCATTTCTTAAACTCTTCAGGGTTTTTTTCCATTCACAGGCCTGACCCTCGCTTTCTATCAGGTCAACATACAGGTATAATTACAACATACAGTGTGGGTAAGCTGTGCCAGCAATGGGTACAGACAAACACGTTAACAGCGGTTAAGCAACACCTGAACACTCTTTCTGACAGTATAGACTTACTGGATTTCCTGTTAGGTCCTAGGAAACAACGTTCAAAACGTTTTTTATATGCTATGTATAATGACATTTGGAAACTTTCCCAGATTGAGGCTGCTGCTCGTTTAAGGCAACTAGATAAGGAGAATTTGGGAAAAACGTTAGCTGTTGTCGACAATGGCATGAACACTCTGTCCAACCGCTTTTATTCGCTGTCAAATATAGAGTCGTCTGCTATTGATATCACTCAGACTGACTTGTCCCGGTTATATCATGGGCAAACACAGCTGCGTTCCATCATGCAGCTGGCTTGGACATTACAGACACTGAAAAGTGGCCACATTCCATGGAAGTACATTAATGGGAGTGAACTATTCACTGCTTTTAATTTTTCTGGGGAACAAGAGACAATGGCTAAAAGGGAGGCTCGTTTCACCCTGCTTCAAGTTGAGAAATTAGATAAGTTGCCCTTCAAGGTAGCAGAGAGTCCTTCAACTATCTGGCTCTTGCACGGCATTATTAATTTACCGATTTCGACCTTTCGTTTCTTTAGCTGCCTGAAACATCTTGCGGTGGGACGATATAAGCAGCTAGGAGATAGCTGTATTAAAGAAGAGTGGGAGTTGCCCTTTGTCTATAAATGTCTGAACGGTGAACAGGAGGTCTTTCTTAGCGGAAGTGAATGTGAGACTGCTGTTCGTCATTCTATGATATGCAAACAGGTGTCTCTTCACGGTCTTAGCAATGCTGGGGTCGCAAATTTGGCCTGTTTTCTGAAGGGTACTCCCGTCCCCTGGATTCCTTCCGGTGTTTCATGTACTTTCCAATGGAAGTTATGTTCTACTGAACAATGAAAGCTGTTGCGGCTTGCGACCTGGAATTGCCTACGCAATTTCAGTCACGAAGGTCATTACGTGTTGTGGACATGTTTTGTTTCCCCCCACACGAGAGATAAAAGTATCTGAAATGTGGCCCCACATAGATACTATTAATGTGAACTATGACAAGTTGAGTGGACTGAAGGCGCTATTGTTTCAGAAACAGGTCGCCTTGACATCCGCAAAATAGAAGTATGCTCTCCAGATTGCGAGATCATTAGCTGAGATACAATCCCTTTCAAATACAGATTTCCTCAAACACTTTGGAGAGATGGTATCGAGAATTTTCAGGGGCATATTTATACTCCGCTTGCGCCGGAATTGCGTCGTTTTTTTTGACGCAATTTCGACGCAAAACTAACTCCATATTTATACTTTGGCGTTAGACGCGTCTAGCGCCAAAGTCCATGGAGTTAGCGTCATTTTTTAGCGTGGACACCTATTTTGCGTTAATGAGATGCAAGGTAGGCGTTCACGTCAAAAAAATCGACTCCGAGGCATGTGCGTCGGATTTATACTCCCGGGCAAAATTCACGCCCGGGAGTGGGCGGGTCAAAAAAAATGACGTACAGCCGCTTTTGCGCCGTTTTTTAGCGCCTGCAAAAGGCAGGCGTTAAGGGACCTGTGGGCTCTGAAGGAGCCCAGAAGTGCCCTCCCATGCCCCCAGGGAGCCCCCCTGTCACCCTTGCCCACCCCAGGAGGACATCCAAGGCTGGAGTGACCCATCCCAGGGAAGAAAAGGTAAGTTGTGGTAAGTATTTTTTTTATTTTTTTTTTGTGGCATAGGAGGGCCTGATTTGTGCCCCCCTACATGCCACTATGCCCAATGACCATGCCCAGGGGACAGAAGTCCCCTGGGCATGGCCATTGGGCAAGGGGGCATGACTCCTGTCTTTGCTAAGACAGGAGTCATGTTAATCGCGTCTGGGCGCCCAAAAAAAATGGCTCAAATCGGGTTAAGGCGATTTTTTTGCCTCAGCCTGACTTGCCCCATTTTGGGACGCCCAAACCCCATTTTTCCCTACGCCGGCGCTGCCTGGTGTACGTCGTTTTTTTTCACGCACACCTGGCAGCGCCGGTCGGCTAACGCCGGCTAACGCCATTCAATAAATACGGTGCCCGCATGGCGCTTCAGAATGGCGTTAGCCGGCGCTAATTTTTTTGGCGCAAAACTGCGTTAGCGCAGTTTTGCGTCAAAAAGTATAAATATGGGCCTAAGTTCATAGTGTTATCGCCGAACTTCTCGCAGTTATTTCATGAGCTGCATTCACCTCAGTCCGGAAGCATAGAGGCGCTCCCTGTGATTCCAGAGCTGTGCTCTAGTAGCTCATTATGAATAATAGAATTACTCTTAGAAAGACGTTTTAAGTTAGTGGCTTCAGGAGTTTTGCAATAGTTTCAAGTTATTGTCAGAATTTCTTACAGCTCAAAAGTTTTAAGTTTCCTATATTTTAGCTCTTTTAATTGATTTGCTTACAGTTGAATGCTACTCATAAGTGCATGCAAACTATGCAAATGTCACACATAATCAATCTGAAAACGTGGCAGCCATGCCCATGGATGGACCCAGATGCACCGCCTCTCTCAGACCACCAGAGGAAAAAATTGGCAAAAATGCTGTGATCCCACAACACTCTTGCAGGATAAAAAACACACCTTACTTATTTCTAAGAGTCTAAGAGAGAATGCAGCGAAATGCAGACCACAGAACTAGCAAGACTGTGATTAAAACTACATGGCCGCCTTTTACCTTTGGTAAACACAGCTATTAGAAAATCACATAATGACATCTCATCGATATGTACCACGGAATACTGCAAAAGTACCACGGTATACATGGCACAATAGATAATTATATTTTTTCAAACTTATAACTTTAAAACTCAATACATTATTCACACAGTCTGCAAAAATTACCATTTACACCTCATATTGTATATCCCTGCCACATGATATCTACATGTTTCAATTAACACACTCAAGTCTAGATCACCACTCCACTTTATGTCACTCCGTTGTACTGTATGATAGTCTGCACTAATTCACTGTACGCCACTCCACTCTACTCCACTATATTCTATGTCACTCCACTCAATACCACTCTACTTTATGCCGTTATAGTCTAGGCCACTCGATTCTATGATACTCTAGTCTATGCTACTCCGCAGTACACCCCTCCACTCTACTGCACTCCATTATATGCTATTCCACTGTATGCAACTCTACTCTACAACACTATGCTCTACGCTTTACTACTCTGTCACTCCACTGTATGTCACTTCAATGTACACCACTGCACTGTACGCTACACCACTGGATGCCTCTCTACACTATGCCACTCCATTGTAGACCACTGCATTATGGTGGTCATTATAAACATGGCAGGAAACACCGCTGACAGCCGTCGCGATGGTGAACAGAAGACCACCAGTGGCAGTTAACAGCACAGCATCATATAATGATGCCGAAATCAGAAACCTCCAAAAATCCTGCATTCTCCAGCCATCGCCAGGGCCCATGATGGCAGAAAGGCTGTACACCCCTGTAGGAGGCTCGCCTGGCTTATATTGGGTACCTGATGGTATCCCTTATTAGTAGATTAGAAACGTTCTAGCAACTTAGGCTGATAGAGGTAGCTATAGCAGAGCAGCATAGGCTGAACTAGGACACATGCAAAGCTCCTACTATACCACTTATATCATATAGCACTATATCATAAGAAACACAATACTCAGAGTTACTAAAAATAAAGGTACTTTATTTTAGTGACAATATGCCAAAAGTATCTCGGAGGATATACTCCCTTAGGAGGTAAGTAAAATACACAAAATATACACACAAACCAAAATGAGGTAAGTAAACCACTTAGGAAAGTAGTGCAAACACTGCAGAACACAATAGAATGCAATTGGAGACAATAGGCCTAGGGGCAACACAAACCAAATACTCCAAAAGTGGAATGCAAACCATGAATGGACCCCAGGCCTAGTGTAGTGTGTAGAGGGTCGCTGGGAGTGTAAGAAAATACTAAGGGTGTCCAAGATACCCCACCCCAAGACCCTGAAAAGTAGGAGTAAAGTTACCCTACTACCCCAGAAAGACAGTAAAGTCGAGATAGGGGATTCTGCAAGGACAACAACTGACTTCAAAGCACTGAAGATGGATTCCTGGACCTGAGGACCTGCAAAGGAAGGAGACCAAGTCCAAGAGTCACGCAAGTGTGCGGGGGGGCAGGAGCCCACTAAACCCCGGATGAAGGTGCAAAAGGGCTGCCTTCGGGTGGAAGAAGCCAATGATTCTGCAACAACTGAAGGTGTCAGGAACTTCTCCTTTGGTCAGAAGGTGTCCCACGGCGTGCTGGAGGACGCTGAGTTGTTTCCACGCAGAAAGACCGCCAACAAGCCTTGCTAGCTGCAAGAGTCGCTGTTGAGGATTTTGGAAGGAGGAGACAGAGGAGACACTCAGCAGCAGATAGAGGTCACGTAAAAGCAGGCAGCACCTGCAGAAGTACCTGAACAGGTGTTCAGGAGATCTGAGCATGGCAGTCGTCTCAGCACAACAAAAGAGGATCTCACAATAAGTCCCAACTCAGCGAGTTGGGCAATGCAGGACGGAGTGCTGGGGACCTGGGGTATGCTGTGCACAAAGGAAGTCTTGCAAAAGTGCACAGAAGCTCTAGCAGCTGCAGTTCACGCAGTACACAGGATTACTGTCTGGCATGATGAGGCAAGGACTTACCTCCACCAAATTTGGACAGAAGGGCCACTGGACTGTCAGGGACACTTGGATCCAGCTCCTGTGTTCCAGGGACCACGCTCGTCAAGATGAGAGGGGACCCAGAGGACCGGTGATGCAGAAGTTTGGTGGGGGAAGATTCCGTCGACCCACAGGAGATTTCTTCTTGGCTTCGAGTGCAGGGTGAAGGCAGAAAGCCCTCAGAGCATGCACCACCAGGAAACAGTCGAGAAAGCCGGCAGGATGAGGTGCTACAATGTTGCTGGTAGACTTCTTGCTACTTTGTTGCGGTTTTGCAGGTGTCCTGGAGCAGTCAGCGGTCGATCCTTGGCAGAAGTCGAAGAGAGAAGTGCAGAGGAACTCTTTTGAGCTCTTGCATTCGTTGTCTGATGAGAAACCCACAGGAGAGACCCTAAATAGCCCTCAGAGGAGGATTGGCTACAGAGAGCGGAAAGCACCTATCAGGAGGGGTCTCTGACATCACCTGCAGGCACTGGCCACTCAGAGGTCTCCATTGTGCACTCACACCTCTGCATTCAAGATGGCAGAGGTCTGGGACACACTGGAGGAGCTCTGGGCACCTCCCCTGGCAAGGTGCTAGTCAGGGGAGTGGTCACTCCCCTTTCCTCTGTCTAGTTTTGCGCTAGAGCAGGGCTTGGGGTTCCCTGAACCGGTGTAGACTGGCTTATGCAAGGAGGGTGCCATCTATGTCCTTCAAAGCATTTCCAGAGGCCAGGAGAGGCTTCTCCTCTCAGGCCTTTAACACCTATTTCCAAAGGGAGAGGGTGTAACACCCTCTCTCAGAGGAAATCCTTTTTTCTGCCTTCCTGGGACTGGGCTGCCCAGGCCCCAGGGGGGCAGAAACCTGTCTGAGGGTTGGCAGCAGCGGGAGCTGCAGAGAAAACCCCAGAGAGTTAGTTTGGCAGTACCCGGGCTCTTTGCTGGAGCCCCGGGGATGCATGGAATTGTTCCCCCAATACCAGAATGGTAATGGGGTGACAGTTCCATGATCGTAGACATGTTACATTGCCATGTTTGGAGTTACCATTGTGACACTACATATAGGTATTGACCTATATGTAGTGCACGCGTGTAATGGTGTCCCCGCACACACAAAGTCCGGGGAAAATTCCCTGAACAATGTGGGGGCACCTTGGCTAGTGCCAGGGTGCCCTCACACTTAGTAACTTTGCACCTAACCTTCAGCAAGTGAAGGTTAGACATATAGGTGACTTATAAGTTACTTAAGTGCAGTGAAAATGGCTGTGAAATAACATGTGTGTCATTTCACTCAGGCTGCAGTGGCAGTCCAGTGTAAGAATTGTGTGAGCTCCCTATGGGTGGCAAAAGAAATGCTGCAGCCCATAGGGATCTCCTGGAACCCCAATACCCTGGGTACCTACGTACCATATACTAGGGATTTATAAGTGTGTTCCAGTGTGCTAATGAGAATTGTTGAAAATGGTCACTAGCCTGCAGTGACAATTTTAAAGGCAGAGAGAGCATAAGCACTGAGGTTCTGATTAGCAGAGCCTGAGTGACACAGTTAGGCACTACACAGGGAACACACATTCAGGCCACACCTATGAGCACTGAGGTCCTGTCTAGCAGGATCCCAGTGACACAGGCAAAAACAAACTGACACACAAGTAAAATGCCAGGCAAGATGGTACTTTCCTGCACTGTGTCAACCAAATAAGCTACCTTTATTTTTGGTAACACTGAGTATTGTCTTTACTTGTGTATAAGTACTGTGTGAATATAAATGGTATTGCAGGAGCTTTGCATGTCTCCTAGTTCTGCCTAAGCTGCTCTGCTATAGATACCTCTATCAGCCTAAGCTGCTAGAACAATACTCCCACTACACACCAGGCCAGCCTCCTACAATCCTCTCTAACTACCTGGTATATTTCTGCTTCGCTCTACTTCTGTGAAGAGAATTGCAAGTGGTGTAGACCAGTATTCTGGGTCAGCCTTGAATACCACTTACGGGAGGGTATTGTGGCCAGGTGCACCGTCCCTGCGTGCCTCCTTAATCACTAGAGATACTGCCTTTGTATAGTAACCTATGTGGTTCTGGCAGACATAGTTGGAAGTTGCTTGCTCCTTTAAGTATGGGTTTGCGTTAGATGGTTCTTGGTTGGAAACAATGTTATTCAATTGATTTGCCCATTTTTCTTTGGCGATAGACGAGTAATTGATATCCCTTGACATCCGGTCAATGCTATTAACCATTGCCCAAAAGGCCCTGCAATTTGCTAGTTTTGAGTTGAAGAGCATTTTTGACAAAAGTTGTCCTCCTCCTTCTTATGTTCAATCTATAACTGAGTTTTATCGTTTTTCCTTAGGGACTTTATTCTTTCGAACATGGATGCTGTAACATTGACTTTTTTGATCCCTCTGAGTTCATACCTCAATTTCCTTCTTAATTAAAACAATTTTAGTGATAGGTTTGAGAACAGTGGCAATGTTGACATCGTTGTTGGGTGCGGAGCGGGGCTGAGTGAGGATAATGTGGCTAGAAAGGTGGTCCACACTTCTGCTCCTGAGGTGTGTAAAAGAGTTGCAGTTTGGTACATTGTTTTTATTTTTGTGCTAATCCTCGATAGCGAGTTCTCCTACTAGGACAGATGTTTTAAGTTGCTGGCTAAAAGAATACCAAGTTCTACAGCGACTTGCATAAAATATGGAACATTCAGATTCAGCTCTATGTGCTGGAATGAATGATCACTTTGAAGGGTGGTTTCAATTTTGAATTTTCTCACTCAGGCAAAAGAGAAAGATTCACAGCAGTGTAATCTATTTTTAAATGTAAATGTAAATTAGCACTTGTATAGCGCACTACTCACCCGTTAGGGTCTCAAGGCGCTGTACTCATACCGCTATGGAACCCCTCCTGGCTTTTCCCTGTGAGGCACCCACTCCTGAGCACCCCCAGGGTGAAGCCAGGCATCCAAGCGCTGTTGTGGAGATTAAGCAAGCTATTGCCCAGAGTTGCAGAGTGGGACCCATGAATTAGATTAGGCACTGAGGCGAGAATTATCTGGTCAAGGGGAATTGAGCCCAAGATCTGCCGAAGCGGGACTGGAACCCTGGTCTTGAGCCAGATCTCTGCTTCAGGGTCTGCCGCTCTAACCATTGAGCTACACTTCTCCACACATTTTTAAGGCTGCCTTCGAGCTATAATAGGTGTAACTTGTAGGCGTGTCATATTTAGTTCTACCGTTAAGAACCCTCATGCCAAGATGCTCTAATGCGTCAACCAGTTTCACGCCCTTGCCAACCAATTTTTTCCGTAGTTCAGGAACCTTAGGCAGGGCTGACCATAGAGCATTTTCTGTGGTCAGCTGTTCATCAGGGTCTGGGGTAGGAATTAAATGCACATTAAAGTCACTCGTCACTAGAATATCCCAGGTGGGATGGGCATATATTATTTCTGCCATCTTGTTCAATAATTTCTTGAAGAGCTGGGCTTTGCGGATTTTCCGTGGATTTGGCGTAGATGTTAAATATAACAAAATGAGCTGCTTGATGGTTGTCTCCAAAGCTGAGTTTAATGGCCTGCAGATCATCAGCTGAGAATGCCAATTGCTCTGTTGTTGCACGTAGCGCTGTTGAAACGTAGATTGCTAGGCCTCCACTCGGTCTGCCAGATCTGTTTGGTTTTGCGGCATTGATATGGTGTAGTACGTAACCACTTAGATGAATGGGGTCTATTAGCCATGTTTCTTGCAATATAATTAATTTGTAATTGCTGCTATTTGCTAGTGCGAAGCCATCTGAGATTAGACTTTTTGCTCCGGCGATCTTCCAGGACATAATACTTACGGCATTACCCTGTTCCATATTTTCTGCATTATGGTTTTGGAGTCAGTTGTTCCTTGGTGCATTTAAAGTGTGAGCAGTCCACCTCCATTCCATGTGGGAGTCCTTCTGTGAATGTGGGGTTACAGGCACATAATTACGAGTGTTTGGAAGTTAGTACGCTGGTTTCAGGCAGCTTGACCTTTTAAAGTGGTGTTCTCTTGCCCGTAACTGTGTGAATTTCTGTTTTAGTGTGTGGCACAAGACTGCATAAAAGCCCCCTCACCCCCCCCTTTTCTAACTAAAAAGGCTACATACATCTTGCAGAGTGTGTTTAGGAGACTGCATAATCTGTTTCTGTGATTTAAATTGTGTTTACAAACTGTCTGCAGTCCCTGTTTTTTGCCGTAAAAAAGCCACATTTCACAGTGCGCGACAAGCAGTATTTCAGTGTTTTTTTTTAAAACAATCTCTCCTTTACCTGGAAAGTAGACTCTGCTAGCTTGGAAGTGTGGATTCAGCCGGTCTGTATCCAAGGAGATTCTGAATAGAGAAGCAGCTGCCTCCTCCCTGCCCACAGGGACTGGAGTTCATTTAACCTGCCCCTTATATAAGTTCCTATTGGTTGTTGCATATGGTGTTGTGATAGGTTCTTTGGGGCAGTTTTTTCTATTGGTTCCTGGTTCTGGGGTTGTGATTGGTGGATAGAGCTGAGATTCTGATTGGTTTCTGGTTCTAGGGCTGGGGTTGTTATTGGTGGATAGGGCTGAGATTTTGATTGGTTCCTGGCTCAAGGACTGGGGTTGTGATTGGTGGATGGGGCTGAGATGCTGATTGGTTCCTGGTTCTGGGGCTGGGGTTTGTGATTGGTGGATGGGGCTGAGATTCTAATTGGTTCCTGGTTCTAGGGCTGGGATTGTGATTGGTTGTCAGGTAAGGGATATGATTGGTGATTAGGGCTGGGTCTCCCATTGGTTGTTTGAATCAGGGTTACAAATCTGATTGGTTATGGTTAGGACTAGATCTCTATTGGCCAGTAGGGCTATTTATGTCGAGGACTCAGGGCGTCTCAGCCCGGGTGTCTCAATTAAGGGCAGAGAGGACAAGGACAGCTGCCTGTTTGGGACTGGTAGGGCCTAGGGCCCGAAATACCGCCCAATTCTCTATTAACCAGAAAGGATTTTACTCCCTACACATTCATCAACATGCAAACACATTATCAGCAAAGACATCCAACTCATGCATCACAAACTGACCGCAGACAGATTGCAATGTCCCATCATCCAACACAATATCCCTTATACAACACATATACACATATCTTCCACAACTACAACAGTCAAACCCCTGCATTCTCATAGCAAACTACTCCGTCCACTCCCACTAACACAACCTGCCATCACCCATACAACACAAAACCACATTATACATTACTTTCAGCCTTCCAGATGCACACTCCCTGTTCATACAAACCAACATTATCCTTTGTTTGCTCCACACAGACCACCTTTCATCATAACAACGCCCAAACCCAGCCTTCCAACACACCATCTACAAACACCCTTCCCCTCTCTTCACCAATTACACACACCCATACAATCCCCACACTCCGCTCCACCACATAAATTACCTCTTCCAGTCATCACAACTAACACAAACTCCCCTGACACACATCCATCCCCTCTTACACACCTCATACATTCATCTCCAAAACACATCAACACCCCCTGTAATACTCTAATTCCACTCACCAGTACTAACTCACATACAAATCCCTCACCGAAAACAACTAAATCAATATCTCCTCTCACTATTCCACAAAAACAGTACAGACCACACACATCAGCTCATCAAATCAATACAAACTTTCATTATACTTATCGTCACACCCACTCCCACCCTCATGACTGCACAAAAAATAAAAGTCCCGTCCTATCTTTACCCCTATATTCTCACTTCTCACAAACACCTACCACAAGCACCCCAACCCAGCAACTTTCATTCACTTGCCTCTCCTCCATTGCACAATTTAGAGCCTTACATCATGATCCACATGCTCCTCCACCACCCCTAACCCATACTCCATCCGCATTAAACAGATGCAAACAAAATAAACAACATGCCACTCTTAACAACTCCGCATTCCCTTGTCTAATACAGAATAAGGCTACCCTACAAAAAACAGTACACTCTTAATGTCTCTCTCAGCCACCAAGTCCACCACCCACACACACACAGACCCAACAAAATGCCTCCTAGACTGCTGGAAGAGGAATACTATATTGAAAAACAATACTATTGTGACCCTCACAGAGTTATCACAACTGACAACACACCAGTTTAAGTTCAAATTATACTGCTTACCCTTCTCCTAAACAAAACAATACTGCCACTAACACACTTTTTCTAAACTGGCAGCTCATAATTGCTCGGTCACTCTCAAAACACAAGCACCACATCTACGACCTGCTCACAGACGCACAACCTAACTTACTATTCAGAACAGAATCATGGTTGGGAGATGACATGGCCCCAGTGTTGCACGAAGCCCTTCCTCCAGGCTATCAAACCATCACACAAAACCATATAGGCAAGAGAGGAGGTGGACTAGCTATTATATTCAAACAGGCAATAAATCTCAGTGAAACAGACAACATTTCCATCCAAGGTTGGAAAGCCCTCCTCACCAGATGCCACCCTACTCCAACTTCCTCCTGTAACTTTCTCCTCCTTTACAGACCTCCACCTAACAACTCGACATTCCCAGATGCTTTTCTAGATACAGTCTCAAACCTTATTACATTATACTCAAACCTATCCATTCTTGGGGACCTAAACATTTGGTTTGACAAACCCAATATGCCCCATCCAAAAGCTATCACCACTGGCCTAGTCGCATTGAACCTACATCAGATTGTACACAATCACACACACATCACTGGACACATCCTAGATGTCATTTTTGCTAAGCCTGAACTAGTTACCGCTCATAGCATCATGCCAATCACATGATGAGACCACCATTTGATAACTTTCTGACATAAAACTCCACAAATCAACACACCCCACAACTACTTACATACATGCACCTATCAACCTTGGAGCAAACTCAGTTTTGATGACTTAGAAACACAACTAACAGCCAACACAGATCTAAATACAATTAATTCTGTTCCAAAACTTTATGAGTGGCTACAGGAAGTGTTTGATATCATAATACCACTCAGAAAAACTAAACACAACAAAAGAAAACCAACACCTTGGAGAAACACAGAACTTAAAAAGATAAAGCAACAAATCAGAAAGTTGCAGCGGACCTGGGTCAAAGCAAACAACAGTCAAGACAAACTGAAGCTACAAAAACTTAACAGAATATACAAATCATCAATCAAAAAAGCTAAAAAAAAGGTACTACTCAGACAGAATTTAAAATGCTAAATCTACAACCAAATAATTTTATAAAATTCTCAATGAATTTCGAAAACCTACATGCATGGAAGGAAGTCATCCGACTACTCATGATTTCACAAACAAACTGGCAACTCATTACACAACCAAAGCAGACACATTGGACTCCTATTTAAAACAGAAGAAAACCATCAGCACCAACCCCTTTCCTAAAATACCTTCTAAGAATAAACCAACCCAGCCTCTACAGTCCTTCAAATAAAAGTCCCAGGGTGAATTTATGGATTTGGTCAAAGCAAGCAGACCTTCTGGTTGCCCTTCTGACCCTTGTCCACCGCACATCTTCAAGAACATTCTTTTATCTACTTCTGCTGCCATACCTGTATGAAAATTCATCAACAACTCTTCAACTACAGGAACTTTTCCTGTAGACCTGAAAAAGGCACACATACAACCGTTATTAAAGAAAACAAACCAAACCCGCAGGACCCCAACAACTACAGACCGATCACAAATGGACCTTTCCTGGGCAAACTGACAGAAAGAGCAGCATTCGCCCAGATGTCACAATTCATTTAAGACCATTTTATACTTTCAGACTTCCAAACTGGATTCCGCCCACGAAAAGGCACTGAATTGGCACTCATAGCAATCTGGGATGATCTTAAAAACACAGTCGACCGCAATGGAGTTGCTGCACTACTTCTCTTGGACCTCTCGGCTGCCTTTGATACGGTTGACCATGACACC